>NC_063177.1:29783785-30089373 GCF_023159225.1 Perognathus longimembris pacificus
TTGGATTCTTCTAAGTGAAGTAATAGTAAAATCACTAATATTTTTTTCTCTTCTAATGCTTTATATATTAACATTTAATTCTCATCAGAGCCTCATGAAGTAGTGTTTTCTGCAGAGGAAGAGATACAAGGGGCAAAGAAATAAGTAACTTGTTGTATTCACAACACAACAAGAATGGGTGGGGTGAGGAATCATACTCAACTGGCCTCTTTGCAAATGGGTACCCCATAGTGTATTGTGAGGTAGAAGAAAGAAGCTTAGGCTTATATCAGGACATCTGGTGATCTTCATTCCATTGCTCTAATAGAGCATCTGTGGCCTACTTTACCTACCATTAAGACTTGTTTCAGCCAGGCACTAGTGGTTCACATCTGTAATCAATCCTAGTTACTCAGGAGACTGAGATCTGAGGATTGTGGTTCGAAGCCAGCCTGGGCTGGAAAATCTGTGAAACTCCAATTAACTATCAAGGAAATCTGGAAGTGGAGTTGTGGTTCAAGTTATTGAGCACTTTGAGCAAAAAAGTTCAGGGACAGTGCTCAGGCCCTGAGTTTAAGCCCCAGGACTGGCACAATGAAAAAGAAAGAAAGGAAAGAAGAAAGGAAGGAAGGAAGGAAGGAAGGAAGGAAGGAAGGAAGGAAGGAAGGAAGGAAGGCAGGCAGGCTGGCTCATCTCAACCATTATATTGAGTTGATAGAGCCAACTCCTGATGTGATTAAATCTTAAGTCTAGGAGTGATGGGATACCAGTCATGCGAGTTTTATTCCTCATTTCCGCTCTAGTATAACACCTATATGAGAAGGTGGGGAGAGAGAAAAAGTGGGGGAAGGGGAACGGATTGTGGGGGTGGGTGGGAATGACATCAAGCAGGAATGTGCCAGTCAGCGGGGGTAAATTTTCCACTTGGATCTGTGTAGAAACCTGATCCTGCCTCTATTTTTGGTCTCCTCTAACAACCTTTCACCAGATTGGAATTTTTCTGCACCTGTAACACATTTTTAATGTAATAAGTCTAGGAGAAACCAGGTATTATATCATGCTGGGGCCTGCTGTGTTCCTAGGAGAAAAGGTAGCACAGACCCCAGTTTATCCCTATAGGGGATTAGTGTATTAGTCACCCTGTAAAAGCTCAATTTATTATAATTTTTAAAATGTTTCTTTTAGCACTTGCTTATAAAAGGTGAAGAAGGGAGGCACGAATGTGTCTGTGTTCCCTGCCCCCACCTTATTCACACATGCGTGTATGGCCTATCAATTTTCTATGAACCCAGATTCCATAAAATCAAATCCAGAGGCATTGGCTTTGACCAATTAGCTTAACTTTGCTGTATTGGACTTTGTCTTGGTTTAGGCCACTATGAGTAATGAACAGGTGCGATTATTCCACTAGACACTCCTCATTTGGGAATAAAAGTAAGATTGAAAGTAAAGTAGCTGTTTAAGGTGACCATGAGTAGCTACTGGGGCGGAGGCTTGGATTTTCAATGTTCATGTGTGACCAAACCCTTCCTTCTGTGTTATTCTAAATGGACTTACAGATTTATTTCATTGATTGCTTGGAGTTCAGTGTCATGTTTTTGCCTTTTTATGGACCTAACAGGAGAGTTCTATGTAATTCATTGAACACTGGGTTAAGGAGAAGGGAAGGAAAGAGGGACAATATAAAGGAAGGAAAACAGAAAGGAGAGAGGAGGGGTCTGCTTGGGGCCTGTGCTACCATCCATTCCAAGTCTGCATCTAAGGTGCTTGAGTTTTGAATTTTGGTGGCTATTCAGTACTCATCCCATAGAATGTAATGTAGCAGAACAGAAAGATATGTGCTTCCAATTAGAAGATCTGAGTTGAAATCTCAGTTTTACCATTTTCTAGCTATGCATCTAGGGACAAATTCTATAGCTTCTGTTTTATTCTTTAAAAAGAACAAAAAAACAATGTGAAATTACTAGGATGTGGTCAAGGCATCAAAAGGGCATAAGCAATGAAGAAATTAATGACATTGAAGCTTCATTAACTTCGCCAAATCTGTCTCTACGTGTAGCCCTGCATCCTTTAACCTTTTCCAGCTACAATTATTTCATTCCTAAAATTGACTTAATCAAGCCGTCTCAAGAGAGTAATTTATAAAGAAGCAAGAGGAAATTTATGTTTATCCTCAGTGTCACATGTATATGCATAAGTAATATGAATATTCACACATGTATATACCACATGTAGATTAATATTATTTTTGGGTATGATTTAATATATAGTGGTTGAGACTACAAATAAGAACATACTAAAGCCACCAGCACAACAATGTTCATTGCAGGACAATTTGTCATAGCTAGAATTTGGAACCAACCCAGATGCCCCTCAGTAGACGAATGGATCAGGAAAATGTGGTACATATACATAATGGAATTTTATGCCTCTATCAGAAAGAATGACATTGCCCCATTTGTAAGGAAATGGCAGGACTTGGAAAAAATTATACTAAGTGAAGTGAGCCAGACCCAAAGAAACATGGACTCTATGTCTCCCTCATAGGGAATAATTAGCACAGGTTTAGGCAAGTCACAGCAGAGGATCACAAGAGCTCAATAGCTATACCCTTATGAATACATAAGATGATGCTAAGTGAAATGAACTCCATGTTATGTAAACGACTGTTATATCACTGTTGTAACTACTTTCAATGTGCTATGTGTAACTTCTATTATTGATGATCCTCTTGTATCCCCTTCCTGTGGTCGTACCTTCACTATCTCTGTATCTTATCTGAGTACATTGGAAATCGTGTATACAGGTATTAGAACTAGAAAACTGTAAGGGAATACCAAAATCAAGAGACACAGGGTAAAAAAGACAAATGATTACAAAAGCAATACTTGCAAAACTGTTTAGTGTAAATCTACTGAACAACTCATGGGGGGAAAGGGAAAGGGGGAAGGGGGAGGGGCGAATGAGGGAGGAGGTAACAAACAGTATAAGAAATGTATCCAGTGCCTAAAGTATGAAACTGTAACTACTCTGTATATCAGTTTGACAATTAAAAAAAAAGATTCACTTAAAAAATATATAGTGGTTGCACTATCTATTGGTCTCCTACTCAACTATTACTCTCAGTGGTTTTTTTTTGTTAGTTCATTATTTGTCAGGGGATTTTTGGAGGACATGTTCAAAGTGACTGCTATTTATATTGCTTGATAATTTTCAGATCTAGAGAGGAGTAAATAAAAATAAGCTTCAGTGTCTCCCTCCTGTGTGTGGAATCAAAGTAATAACTTGTTTCGGGATGTCAGGGACTCTTGGTATGTTTTACCAGTGCTTCAGTAACTGTGTTTGGAAGCTCAAGTATGTCAGAAAACTGAAAAAGAAACTCATACTTGCCTGGATAGTAATCAGCAAAATGTCTAAGGCTGTTGGTTCTTCCGGTGTTGATAGAGATTTCCTCTGGCTTTGCAGCTTTGAGATCTGCATCCACTTGCCATTAAAAAAAGAGTAAAGCATCTCCACCTCTCTGATGGTGACAATGAGCATGTTTCCGTGCCGGTCTTTAATGGGTTCATAGTAAACTCTTCCCAAGTTGTGTGTTCCAAGTAAGTTCTAGAAACAAAAAGATTACTGGTAGCTTAGATTATATTGTAAGAGCATTGCAACAAAAGACACTGGGAATAATTATGTGGTTCCTGAGAAGCTGTTTTTTATTTTTAAAAAACCTAGACTATGTGGCATCACAGAAATGTGCTTCACCATGAGCCTGCAAAGATTATAGCAAGAGGCACAAAAATTGTTTTTTAAAGCAAATCCAATATCTGTAAATATCTCTTACCCACATAGACACACCAGCACATAAACCTCAGTTACCAGCACTTGAAGAGAATCCCAGATGTTTTAAAGAAAAATGCCTAATATTCCAAGTATGCTACTTGTGGAGTTTTCAAGAGATCTACAGTCAGCTAGAATGAGGTGGGGTTGTTTAAAATGAAGAAATGAATTAACAATGTAGCATATTGTGCAGGTCCCCAAATGACTGCACATTCCCTTCAAGATACTTTAATCATGAGATTGACCTGGTTTGACTTACTTCCTGCATTTTAGGGAGTTAAGTTTATTTAAATATTTGTTGAAATTGCTTATAAACTAGGTTAACTGAGGTAGACAACACTTTTAGGAAGATAGGAAGGATGCCATATTAAATGTGGAGGGGCCCAGATGAGTGTTACTGAAATAAACAGCAGTTTTACAAATAAGCAGTGTTTGAATATCTTATCCTAGAGCGTTAGACAATTAAGTTACTCCCATATTACTTTATTTATTTATTTATTTTTTGGCCAGTCCTGGGCCTTGGACTCAGGGCCTGAGCACTGTCCCTGGCTTCTTCCCGCTCAAGGCTAGCACTCTGCCACTTGAGCCACAGCGCCGCTTCTGGCCGCTTTCTGTATATGTGGTGCTGGGGAATCGAACCTAGGGCCTCGGGTATACCGAGGCAGGCACTCTTGCCACTAGGCTATATCCCCAGCCCCTCCCATATTACTTTAAATGCATATTTTAAAAATTACAAATCCTCTTAGATCTCCAAGTTGTTATTTTTGTGTACTCACTTAAATGATGATGAGATGACTTACTAGTGTGAGAGAGAATATAGAACTGGAATTTGTAAATGGCAAGGTTATACTGAAAATAAGTAAGCCAGCTAGTCAATACTCACATCTATGAAAACTCTGGAGTATTCTCCCCTAGTTAGAGACAATGTATCATTCTTTCTCCTAAAGACTAGACCAATAATGAATAAGGAATCCCACAAATAATTATTGACAGAAAAAATTAATTTGGCCTAGTCACTCTACATTTTCGTTTTAACAAGTGACTTAAAAATGAACTCCAAGTTATAGAAACAAGTGGTTTATCATTGTTGTTACTTTTAATGTACTGTGTGAAATTATTTCTTTTTTCTTTTGTTTATCTTCCCTATGATTTAGCCACTGTTGTAACTGTATTTGATTTTGGTACCCTGGGTAATATATATATATATATATATATATATATATATATATATATATATATATATATATATATATATATGTTTGTCTGAATTAGGGAAGGTAAAGGAACATCAAAATGGTGAAACAAAGGATAAAAGGCAAACTAATGCAACAGCAATACTTACAAGACAATACTTTGTAAACCAATTGTACAACTGGGGGGGGTTGGGGAGGAGGGTAGGTAGGAAAAAATGAGGTAACAAGTTTGACAAGAAATGTACTCACTACCTTATGTATATAACTGTAATCCCTCTGTACATCCTGTTGACAATAAAATTAAAACTGAAAAATTATAGAGAACTAGTTTGGGGAAGACTTTACATACAGCTCTAAGTAGTACCTTATCACATTAATATATAGGGACTATTTACTTGTGGGGCGAACGACTGGCCCCACCTGTTCGCACCCCAGAGGTGTGTGGCTGTTGTGCCTCCAGAGGGAGGCCCTGAAGAGCCCCGCCTGCCTCAGTCCCTGGGGGCGTGCTTGTTTGCACTGCCTCTGGAAGATGGATCCCGATTAGCCCCGCCCGCCTTCCCAGTCTGGAACTGGAAAGGCGGCTCTAGCTGGCCACGCCTCCCAGCCTTAAGACCATGTGCAGCAAGATGGCTGCTGGCAGTAACCTGGAGGTGGTCCTGCTAGTAATGATATGGCCGCCCCTTAGGGAGGTCCCATGGCCTTCGCCCTTGACTGACAGCTCGGACTGCCAATCATAGCCCCTGGCTAGGTATGTTACACCCTCCTCTTCCTGCCATTGCCCATACTTAAGATCTGGTCTGCATGGCAGAAAGGTTGGGTTTGGCTGCCTGCGAGCTACTCTCGGCTCATTACCTATTCTGGGTTCACCCTTGGTGGGGTGTGCTTTCTCACTCTCCTGGTTGGGAGAGCACCCGGGGTGCAGGGACCCCTGCATTTACTAATAATAATTAGTGTTGTACTGATAAACACCCTACCAAAACAAATCAGAACATAAAAGGGAAGGGGGACTGTCTAATTGGTAATGTTTCCAGTTGTTGAGGTATAAATATTCCTGTTATAATCCATTTCAAATTACCAAGGGGATGACAATAAGCTTTCACAATTCTTGAATATTTATAGCTGGCTCTTCTGATCCACTACAAGTTGTCTTCAGCATTTCATAGTTATTAAGATATTTACTGGTATTTTCAGGGCTGACTGCCATTTATTAACTATTGGACTGTTTATCCACTCTGTTTCTAAGTGTCAGCATTTAAATTAAAGGTATTTACAGCTCAGACATCTTTTTAAAAAAGTCCTTACCTCATAGAATATTTGAGAGATTAAATTAAGCAATGCATGAGAAAATGTTTTGCAAACTTCCAAGACTTATAGCATATGGGATGTGCTTTCTTTTCTGCTCTAATTGAAATACCACCTTGGCTTATGTCTATATTTTCAAGATCTGGCAAGTTTCACCTTTTCTTGGATTTTCCTAATTCTATGGTTTGGATATGAAGTGTCTGCAAAAGGCTGAGATGTGATTGGATCATGAGGGCTCTGGCTTAATGGATTAATCCATTGATGGATTTATAATTTGATGACATTATTGGCAGGCAGTTGAAATTAGGTGGTGAGGCCTGCTTGGAGGAAGTTGGTCACTGGAGGTTTTTCTTTGAAGGGGGTATCTTCTCCCTATCCCCTTCTGGCTGCTGTGTCTGTTTCCTGTCCATCCATGAGGTGAGCAGCCTCCTCTTCTGTGCATACTCAGCATCATGACATTTACCTCCCCTCAGGCCTAAAACAATGGAGCCAGATATCCGTGGATTGAAATCTCTGAAACTGTGAGGCAAACCATTTAATCTGTTTTAAATTGCTTCTCTCAGGTATTTGTCACAACGACTAAAAAGCTATTTTATACTGAGGTAGAATTTACCATCTTTGTTCTTCCTCCATACTGCCTCCTGTGTAAACTTCCCATCTTGATATGTGACTTGCTTTACTAAACACATTGTGGAATTATGATTGTTTTTCAATCATATCTCTGAGTCTTTTGCACTAGTACTTTATTGACTGAATTAAAATATTACATTTTCATTAAGACATTGGACATAATGAAACTCATTTGAAAATTGAAAATATGCAAAATACTTAAAATGAAGGCTGAGAAAAGGGAGATCAGAGTAAGAGAGGGGGTGAATTATGATCAAAGTATATTACATACATGAATGAAAATGTCACAATGAAACCCCTTCACTTTGTAATATAATGCATCTTGATCAGTGTCACCCCTTTCATCATTCTCTCCCATCCCTTCCAACCTTAACCCTAAGGCTACTTCTAAATATACTATAAATGATGCAAGATAGGCTTCACTTTTCTTTTTTAGTATATTATGGATAATATCTCTGTTTAAGTTTTTGTTCACTTTTTTGGTAAATTAACGTACAATAATATGCTGAACTGGTGCGAAGAATACAGTTCTTGGAGTTACATTGTTTTAAATTTGAATCCATCATTTACCACTTTCTGTTTGTGGGGCCTTGGGCACAGAGGAACTTTTTTCTAGGCTTCATTTTTTTCATTTGTTAAACAAATACTGAAAAAACAAATTCTCATTAGGCTTTAGTGAAGATTAAATGAGATAAAGTTTGTAAAGCACTTAGAACAGTGTTTAGTGTTTTGATTAGGGCACTGTAAGGGCAACAATGCATTGAGAAACATGGGGCTCTGATTACTATATAGGGATGGAGAAATATCCAGGTACTTATTTCTTCATTCAGGTACTTCATTTCTTTGAATACTTTCTCTTTTTGTTAGGGTTTCTCTAAATTGTAAATATAGTGGTAAATAACAGCAACATATTTCTCCTACTTAGAAATTGCTAGTCCAAGTGGGTCACTATACAGATAATGATGAAATAATTAATGGGATATGGTCATTATTCTGAATGAAGAAAGTACTATGGTAGTCAGTCACCTGATTAAGCTCCTAGAGGAAGTATAAAACTGAAGCTGAGACCTGAAAGATATATAGGAATTAGAAAATAAAAGAGGGGAGAACAAGATTCTATACAGAAAGTAGCAGGTAAATGAGTAAAAGAGATTGAGGAAGACCAGAAAGAACAAAATCAGAAGAGTATGGAAATTAATGGAAGTCAAAGAATGTGTCAGTTTTCAAAAGGAGAGCAGGGTCACGTGTATCAAATGCTATTGGATATCGGTTGCTCAAAGAGGACTTAAAAGTCTCTGTCAGATTTAGTGAAACCAGAGTTATTGGTAGGAATGCAAACTGTACAGTTTTGAAGCCATCTTTAAGATAAGGAAAACAAAATAATAAAATTAGGAATAACATGAATGTTAATTTTTAGGTAAGGAAAAGATCAATGCCTCCACCTCCTGAATACTGTAGTATTTGGAATTTTATATAGCCCAACTTCCCATTCTCACCTAAAATAGTTTGGGACACCCAAATTCGTAGGCTTGTGCTAGTGAGCAACCTGGAAGTACTAGCTCCATTAGTATCATCTGCCTTGGATTACCGGTCGTCGGAGAATACAGTTTTTAGGCATGGTAGTAGCAGAAGTCATAGAGCAAACTAAAAATGATGGCAAATAAAGTAGGTAGAGAAGAAGGATACAGTTAATTCTTTCAAGAAATTTTCTCTAAGGGTAAATAGATGATTTAATGAGTGACAGAATTTAGGACAAAGAGAAGAGTTTTGGGGAAAAGTTTAAATTGGAGAGAGACTACTATTTTTAAATAAAGATAGGAGCGAAGAGATGAGATCCAGATAATATGTGGAGAATGAACCTTTGTTTGGTAGATGAGACTATTGTTGGGACAGGAAAGAAGAAAGAGAATATGGGATTAGTTTACAGGAGTTTATAAATTTGGTGTTGAAAAATTCATTCCCATTCCCACACATTTACTTAGTAAATTAAACAGTGAAGTCATCACTTGACATGAGGATGAAGAGAGTGGAGAATGGAAAAGGTGTAGTAGAATGGATAATGATAAGATGTTACGTATTTGCTTTATAGTGTAAGAAAGCAAATTTACTTGAGAGTGGACTGCTAAGTAACACTCTGTAAGAATTTTATTCGTGACTTTAACGTGGAAACGATCTCAATCTCTGTCTCTGTGTCTCTGTCTCTGTCTCTGTCTCTCTCTCTCGTGTGTGTGTGTGTGTGTGTAATATTTTTGCAGTAAGCAGAGTATAGCTACTTTAGAGTAGACATGTTGGTATATTCAGTTTTGGGGTTTTTCTAAGTTGGTAATATGAAAGGAAAAAATTGGGATATTTCCAAGGGAACGATTATAATGAGTCAAGGAACCTGGGTGAACTAGCTTAAAAGGGAAGTGGTATATTATTAAAACTGTTGGGATCAGAACACTTGCAGTTGACGAAACCCAAGACTATTACAATGGGAATAGTTCAGTAGGTTACTACTGGCCATCATGGCATCTTTCAGCATATATCAGCCTAATCCTTCTCCTGGTACTGGTATCAGATGAAAGTGTTCTAGGAAGCCTCCAATAAACACATGGTAAAAAGCTTTGCTTAAAAATTTAAGGTTACAAGTATGTGACCTAGGTATGTCTAGAGTGTATGATGGGCTAGTAGGTGGTTCCACTAAAGTTTCTGAGCCTTCTAGAGATATAATTTATCCTAAAGAAAGATAAGTTTAAAGGATAGTTAAGTGGTCCAATCAAGTGGATGGCTTAGTGTAAAAGGAAACAATAATCTAATTCAGCGCAATCATCATGGCCCAGCTCCAAGACCTGCTCCTTGAGTTGAAGAAGATTCTGTACCAATAGTGAGTTGAAATGAAGAGCACGGTTTACCAAAATCTCTCAAGATCATTCAGCACACAAGGCAGTAGCCTCTCCATATGTAATGGAGCATAGCACAGAGTGGCAAAAGTTAGCACTCAGGGTTGAATTATTTTAATTAGAATTCATTTTTATTTTCTGTTTTTATTTTTATACCATGGCTGGCATGGCTCAACTAAGCAACAGCTTATGTAGACTTCTACAGTGATGTAGGATTTCTGGAGTTCATGTAATTTACAGCTTTATAGATAGATACCCATCTCTGACAAAGGTTTTGTGATTCCTTAAAGACTCCATTCCATGTAGCAGATGTGTATGTTTATGCTAAGATCTACAGATTAAGATCATACCAGAATCAATGAGAGAAAAATATAGAAGAGCTTGGTTAGAATCTAGTGTCATTTCTAAGAGGAACTCTATGACTTCCAGATTCTTGTAGAGCTTAGAGACTTAATCTGATTTTATTGATAATAAACATTAGCTGTACTCTTTTAAGAATTAAAAAAACCCAATGTTTTATCAAAAGTACCATATTAACAAACTTTTCTAAAAACCTACTGTTCTCTGTTTCCTTCTTCACACACTAATATGCACAGGTTGTCAGAGTAAAAAGATCCTTCTAGTAATCTAGTCAAAATTCTCTTGTTTTCCAAGAGTTTAAAACCAAGGCCTGGAAGGAGAATTGAGTCAGCTGTTTAGTATCAAAAATCCAGAACTCAAGTGTCCTTTACTCTTTGTTTAGGGGGTCATGCCAAAGGCACAGGTTACTCACATAAGTAGATACACTGCTTAAAGTGTTAAGAGGTTTCATGTGCTTAGGAATCTGAAAGAAGGAGTTTCCTTGCATTTAGGATTGGTGGACTCCCCAAGTTTCAAAACAGTGTCTTTGAGAGCCTGGGTTGAAACCTGGCCCCTCACCTGTAGCTGGGCTGTTGCAGCAAGCATCTTCTGCCGAGTTTGAAGCACTGTGGATGAGGACATGGAGATAGGCACACTCTGCCTCAGCCATCTTATGTCTTCCCACATACAAGACAGCTGCAAAAGAAGTCACGAGGTCCTATCATCATCCAAGCCAGTGTATGATTTAGGTTGTGGCATCAAAGTGAAGCAGGGAGAAGGAAACCTGACCCCTGATGTTTGTTCTCCAGTCCATTTTCAGATACATGCGAAACAAGTTTTTGATCTCTGTCCAATTGGAAAAAGATCTGAATGCTAATGAAACAGTCAGATCCACATTTTAGTCTTTGCCAAATGATCCCATAACTCAGAATAGTGGAGACACAATCTGACAGGATGCAAGCTTCTTTCCTTTGAAAATGTAGTGTAGACACTACTTTGGCATTTTTTTTTAAAATGGTGTAGGGCATACGAGGGCTAAAGGGGACCTTTGGGATAAATTACTTCTACCCCCAAACTTTGATCACTAAAAACTCTTCAACTAAGGTTTCAGAGATTTATGTCCAGTAACTCTGGTGCAAAGTGGGGAAAATGAAAGCAGAACTCACTATACCTTTGTGAACCACAAAAAATCTTGCATAATGGAGCTGGTGTGAGAATCGTCTATTTCAACAATCGGTATTTGATCTTCATTGGTGACTAACATATTGTCTTTATAATAAAATACAACAGCTATGTAAAGCCCCCTGAAAAGAAAAATCAAAATAAAAAATTGTTCTCAACAGTCTCCCCTACCAGATTTGAGTCTTAGGGAAAAATATTTTTAGACATGATAAAAGATAATCTTAAAATATACCTAGGAACATTTTTATATGTATTACAAGTTTACTGGAATTCAGAGAAATGACTATATTTTCCAACTTCTCAGGAGAAGTATTTCTTTAATAAAAAAATAAGTTCCAACCACATTTTTGCTCAGACCAAGATCAGCTCATTTTTGAGAAGCTAGGATGTTCTGGAAAAGCTATATAGGACCCACCGTTTTAAGGTCTTCACAAACTTGTTTGAAGAATGGAATAGGTGTTTCAAGCTCCTGGATACTGACTGCTTGCGGCCTGTAGTTTGTAATTTTGAACTTTCTGGAACATAAAAGCCAAATTCAATTTGAATTTTGTTTGGCAGACATTTATATTCTTGCTTTCTACCTCCCTGCCTTCCCACCCTTTGTCTTCTAAGTGTCTTTTTACCAGTTTCACATAAAGACCCTTCTCATTTGTTCCTACAAGAAGCTATGGTATCTTGTAATGTAGTTAAGTAATGAATAGCAACTCAAAAGTGTTGGCGTTAAGTAATATTTATAACTACTTGGATATTTTACTGACACTCTCTGAATAAGTGATTCATTATGAACTAGAATAAAAAGAAATTGAATTAATTTTTTATTCTTCCTTTTAGTTTCCTTTTAGCATTCATACACTTCTCATTGTGATCAAAGGTCTCTGTTTTAGTTTAGATATTTCATTAATTTTTTCATTATGAAATTAATATAAGCATATAGAAACTATGGGAGGAGGGAAAGGGCAAAGAACACAACCTTAACAATTTATCCTGATCCTTACATACAACTGCAGCAAGTATTTTGGGAGTTTTTCCTAATGTCTATATTGGCTTACAAAAATAGCTGTAGGGAAAGGTATGATTGTCATCTTAGTAGTTAGCAGAAGAAATTGAGACTGTGAAGTGAAATGGATTACTCAAGTAATAATCAGAATCAACATCTAGTTAAACAAAAGACATTAATTCATTCATTAAGGAAATATTTTTTGGGAAAGTACTCTGTGTGAGCCTCTCTAGCTTCAAGGGTGAGCATATAATCCACTGCTCTTTTTGGCTCCTTTGCTTCCAACTTGGAGCTTTGATTAAAGAAGTAGAATTCCTAGATTTCCTGTAACATACTTTGCAAACAATGTTCCATGGAGCTGGGCAGGATGGTCACTGGTTTCAACTGTTACATTCTGTGCAATGAAGAGAAGCTGAAGTTTAGAAGCCAATGTTTAGACATTTCACTAGCAATGTGAATATGGTCTATATTACTGCTGTTAGGCAGAGAAAACAGGCAGATGGCCCACGGCTGAGGCTCAGTGTGGCTCTCTCTGTTATAGCTGACTGACAAAAGCATTCATGCAAGTTTCAAAGTTGCAATGGTAAAGATTTTCCTCAACGAAACAAAATAATTTTTGACTTGAACATGAGTTTGGCTTCATGAGATGATACTTCTGAAACTTACTGTGAAATCTGTGTAGCAAACCATTTTATTACATACTACTCTCTTCTAAACTTCACTAAAATCCAAGGAGAGATTAAGAAAAGAAATCAAAGGGAAACATTAGCTGATAAAGGAAAGTAGAAGGGAAAGAAGACAAAAGCAAGTAAATTTTGGTATCTGGAAAGCAGATGGACAGATGGATTCAACAGACTTGAGAAAGATGAAGCCCAAGCCCCCAGTGGAGAAAGCTGAGAAGTAACTTGATTCACCCCATGAGCACCATGGGTTGCTAGAAGTGGGGATGCAAAGTTAAAACCAGAAGATTTAAAAAAAAATCTCTTTAAAAGGAAGTTAAACTTATAAGAAATCCTTTACTACTGCATAGTTGGACAAATCAAATACTTCTTTCTCTTTGTAACATGAAAGCTGCAGCTTATTTTCTGGAAAACAAAACAAACAAAACAAGTACAAAGCAAAAACTTGTAGCCCCCCAAAACAGTCCTCTAGAGGAAAAGTTTAGAGGACATCAGGTTCAGTGGAAGGGTGATTGTGGTGGTGGTACTATTACTTTAAAAAAAACAAAAACAGGTGGATTAAATGAAAATTTCCATCTATAATATTTACCCAGTTGGTTTTCAGAATACTGACACCCAAGCTTGTAGCCTCCACAGAGACACTAGAATAAACTTTTCTGTAGAGAGTTTGAGCATTTTAAGAGAATTAGACACACGTGTGTGCGTGCATGTGCACGCACGTGTGCGTGCGTGCACAAACACACAATGAAAAGATTGTGCCAGCAACCTATAGCGAGGCTTATAAACAGAGTGCCTTGTCCATGTTTTCAGGACTCTCCCAGTAGCTATTGATTTTTCTTAAATATGAGCAGACAGCAGCTGAGAAATAAACCTGGTATGAAATACAAGTGGCAAAACCACATAAACAAAAGAGCAACTTAGAGGAAAGAGTACGCTGAGAAAAGAAAATTCAAAATGAAATAAAAACCTATTAATATCCTTAATATTCTAAGAGATAAAATTGCACCCTTGTTAAAAGGGCAAGGGCCTATTAAAAGAACCAATCTAGCTCAGTAAAGAACATTGAGAATTAAAAATGTTTTTTTATCAAAAACTTAAAAATTCAATAGAAGGCTTAGGATAAAGTTTCTAAAAAATGTTGTAAAAGAACAAGAACTGACATAATGCCTAATGTATTTGACTATTGTTAATATGATTATGGAATGGTGCAGGAAGCCGGCAACAAGGCCATTACAAGATGGCTCCTACTTCCTTGCAGCCTTACTGGTAAATAACGGCAAAGCCTAACGGATTTACCGGCCTGAACCCTGCGCATGCGCAAGTGAGTTCTAGTCCCAGCCAATCCCGTGGCAGCTGCTAGTAGCAACCAGTCACAGACCAATCAGGGAGCGACCCATGCTCACCCAACGGTATATAAGCAGGCGGTTTTGGCCTTTTGGTGCCCCTCGCTAAAGCTCTCCCTCAACCAAGCGGCTCCTCAATAAAATGTGATTGGGAAGGATCCTCGTGTGGTGGTCGCCTTTCCTCGCTGGACGAGGTTGCCGCCCGCCACAACTGGTGCCGAAACCCGGGACCAGGCGAGGGGTCGAAGAGGATCCAGAACCCAACACATGAGGAGGTAACTTCCCTCAGGTATGTGGACTGCCGTTCCTGTCTGGTGCTTCTTATAATCCTTCCGCTGTGAGTGCTGGTGGCTGGTGTGTGCTTGCTCTGTTTGCCCTGTGACGAACCTGGAAAAGAGTGCCTGTGACGAACCTGGAAAAGAGTGCCGCTGCATTGATCTAGAGTAAGTTAAAAGTGAAAGTAAGCCCACGGTAGATAACGTGGTTTTCGCCCGTGGATAAGACACTCGTAGATAAGGGTGCGACATGGGAAATTCTCAGGGGAAAACAACCGGTTCTGAGGACCTTTACACTCCTCTTCAGACATTGCTGAAACAGCGCGGTCTTAAGGTTGGCAAGGCAACTATCAAGAAGGTTCTTACTGATATAGACCAACAGGCGCCGTGGTTCGCGGTTTCTGGCGGCTTGACCCTCGTTTGCTGGGACAAGTTAGGCAGGGATTTAGACAGCGCTCAGGAAAAGGGTGAGATCTCTAGAGCAACGATGCCCTTATGGCGCATGGTACGCTCATGCCTGGAAGATGGACACTCCATAGATCTTATAAAGGAAGGTCAAAGGGCCCTTAGTAAGCACCAGGATAGTCTTTCGGAATCCTCATCAGTAAAGGGGGAAGTGGTTAGGCCTAAGGAAAATAAAAAAAAGGAAAATAAAAATAAAAAGATGAAAGAAAGAAAAGGGAGACCCCATGAGGGTCTGGAGGAGGGACTGCAGCCCTCCGGAAAATCCTCGATCGCGCAGGCGGTGGGGACAAGACAGACAAAACAAAAGCAAACTCAAAAGGGACAAGGACCAGTTGCCCCATTGTATCCTTCTTTGGAGGAATTTAAGATTGATAACTCCTTCTCAGCTCTTAGTATAGAGGGCAGTGAATCAGAGAGCGAGGCCGAGAGTGGCCATACCTCGGGCAGCGAGCTGAGCCCAGAAGATGAAGAGGGCTTGGAGGAAGCCGCTGCTAGGTACGAAAAGGACAGATACGGACCTGGTTACCCCCTTGGGGCCAGGGCCCCCAGGCAAAAAACACCCTCTGCCCCCCCGCCTTATGCGGTGTCCGGGCGGAGCAACTTCATAAAGAGAAGTACGTGGTCTAGGTTGGCCACGGCTTTTCCAGTCTTTGAGAACCCAATAACAGATGAAAGGACCTATGAGCCAGTCTCTTATAAACAACTAAGGGATCTAATGGAGTCAGTGCGCACATATGGAGTTACAGCCAGTTATACCATTGCCTTATTGCGGCGACTCACGGTTAATGCCATGACGCCCACGGATTGGTTTGAGATTGCGCGCACATGTCTCAGTCATGGGCAGTTCCTTGACTTTAGGTCCATTGTTCAGGACAAGGCACAAATACAATTCAGAAAGAATCTCCAAGAAGGGAGAGCCGAATGGTCGGTGGACATGCTTCTAGGACAGGGAGCTTATGCAGTGGAACAGACCACCTACCCCTTTGAAGTCTACCGCCAGGTAAATGAGATATTTTACAAGGCTTGGCGGGCCTTGCCAAACAAAGGAGAGGTGGCTGGCAACCTTACAAAAGTGATTCAGGTGCCCAATGAACCATTTTCTGATTTTGTGGGACGCATGCTTGAGACGGCAGAGCGTGTACTTGGGAATTTGGATGCTGCCATGCCACTTGTACAACAAATAATCTATGAGCAAAGTACCAAGGAATGTACAAGAGCCTAAAGGAATTACTGCAAAAACAAAAAGGGGGAATAGCTGAGACAGCGACCCCCAGGGAAAGGCTTTCACTTGTACTCTTTACCTTAAATTTTTTAAATGTAAATGATGCCTGTGAGTCAGCTGCTGATAGGCATGCAGCCACTAAGGTCACTGTCAGAAAGGATATGGTCATGTGGAAAGAGGTTTTGAATAACAAATGGTATGGACCGGATCTGGTGATAACGAGATCCAGGGGAGCTGTTTGTGTTTTTCCTCAGGGCCAAGAAGTGCCTCACTGGGTGCCAACGAGATTGACCAGGCCTGTGGAAACGAATAAAGACTCGCAAGATGAAGACACCATCCACTTGCCCTGTGGTACAACTGATCCTCCTGCTACTTGCAACAGTGCTGACTGCAGCCCCGATGGCAGCAAAAGAAATGACACTATGGGCTGTGACTAAGGCATGGCCAGTACCTATGCCCTTGCATGCAGATTCTCCCTTCCTCCCCACCTTGTTTTCTGCAGACTGCAACATGGAAGTCCCATGTATTACTCGTATTTTTACTACTATGCCTAGGGGGCAGTATGGTCTGCCTCTGGTTGGTCTGTCGCCTGCGAACCCAAACACGAAGGGACATGGCTAGTAATTTCACAGGCATTAGCCGCCTTGGAGTAGCTTCCCCCCAGATTTGGCTTTCAGCCTTAAAAAGGGACTAAGCCCTCAATTGCACGGCCTTTGCACCCCAGGAAGCTGGTAGCTTCACTTGCACTAGGGATAGGCGTGCATTTGAGCAGAGCAGGATGCCGGGCAATAGCACCGCACTTGGGAGTCCTATGGTAATAGGCCCCAAGAAGAGCAAGTCTGATGGCATGTGGGTTGATGCCCTAGGCCCCACCTCTGTAAAAAAGGCATCGGACGGGTCTGGTAGTCCTTGGGAAGGCGCCTCCTAAGTGAAAGCCAGTACAATGTTCCAAAATAGCACACAGAGATCAGACCTCTACTCTTACCTGCACAAAAACAAAAAGGGGGAACTGCAGGAAGCCGGCAACAAGGCCATTACAAGATGGCTCCTACTTCCTTGCAGCCTTACTGGTAAATAACGGCAAAGCCTAACGGATTTACCGGCCTGAACCCTGCGCATGCGCAAGTGAGTTCTAGTCCCAGCCAATCCCGTGGCAGCTGCTAGTAGCAACCAGTCACAGACCAATCAGGGAGCGACCCATGCTCACCCAACGGTATATAAGCAGGCGGTTTTGGCCTTTTGGTGCCCCTCGCTAAAGCTCTCCCTCAACCAAGCGGCTCCTCAATAAAATGTGATTGGGAAGGATCCTCGTGTGGTGGTCGCCTTTCCTCGCTGGACGAGGTTGCCGCCCGCCACAGAATGGTTTGGGGTGATTATTACCACATAGAAAAAAGAAGCAAACATAATAAAAATTATTATTAATTACAGGGAATCAGAAAGCTATCTAGGAAAGGTAAATAGTCATAAAATTTACATTATAATTTATACATAATACTAATCTTACTAAGATCCAATGTAAATATATTAGGATAATGAAAAGATAGGTATTGTATGTGCACATAAAGAGGTGGTGTAGGGAAAATGAGTTAAATCATTTTTTGAGGTAATACATAAAAATGAAAAAAAATGAAGCATTAGAAATTTGAAAAGCACAGCATGTTACTTAGTGCTATTACAAAAATTACTAAACTAATTAGCTAAAGGAGTTAAGAGGTTACTTTTGGGTAGCAAGAAATGGAAGTTAGAAGAAACTGATTTTTCTCCTTTTTACAAAAATGAACCTGTTTCAAGTACTCTAAACCATAATCAATGGATAGATGAGATGTGTGTAATCGTAACTTACATTGTACAGAAAAGGAAGCAAAGCAGAGAAGTTTGGAAACTCTGCTCAGTATGACACAGCTAGTAGAAGTCCAACTTGAATTTAACTCAGGCAGTCTGACTTCAGAGACACACTATAATCACATATAAATTACATAACAATAAAGCTTAAAATAGACTAAAACATAAAAAGAAAAATATTCTTTAATCCATTGGCTAAATGGACCATTTAAGATCAAACATTCAAGCACTCTCCCATTCTGGGCCCTTTTGGGGCTATTGGCTGTGTAGAACCATTTGACCATTTCTAGCCAATGAGTTTGGAGTTGTTGACTTGCATAAATTTGCCCAGGTAAGACTTTGAGAAAGGCTCCTTTGCTCTCGAGAGGCAAGTGTTTGAGAGGTGGCAACAACACAGAGGGAGAGCTTGTGGGTTGGAGTTGATACATAGCACCAGGAAAATTTGGGTGATTCTATGGTTATTGCAGCATGGTGTGGCCCATTCTGATTGATCCAGGGCCTTCATTCACTTTCTCCAAATGTTTACCATGGCATCTGTGCTATATGTTTTTGCTTGGCTTAGAGAGTACATGCTCGTTTTCTGTTCCCTAAAGGCAGTTGTTCTGTAAGCCCTTGAATATGAGGGAGTTTGTTTTGTTCATACTAGTATGTCTAGCACCTGACATGCAGTAGACAGGGTTTCAATTAATGTTGTTTTACAAAGTGAATAGCTAGATGGTAATTGAATTTCATTTCTATGGGATTCTACTGTGGTGAAAAGAATTGCCCTCTTTATAGTTTTTTGTGTATCTTAAGGAAATAAATGGTGTGCGTGATAAAGTTCACTTTTAACATTTCCCTTGAATTTTTGAGTTATACAGATTATTTGTGTCCAAGTCTTTAACCAAAATACAGAAATGAATGTTAGGGCTTAGTGCTGCTCACATAGTGTTTTGTTAGAAAAAGAAAAGTTTTATTACTATTTCTGTATTTGGAATGTACTGTGGATTCAGTGAGTACCTTGGTTCATTCCAGAGGAGCCACCTGTTATATTTTAATTCTAGAATGTATCAGTAAAGCACTCAGCATGAAGAGTGACTCCACTACTCATCTGGAAGAACATGGAAGAAACATAGAAGAAAACCAAGCTAGTGCTTGCAAGATAAGGTCAATCCATTATCTGATTTAAACTTCATGACAAGCCAATATGTTAGCTGATATTATTTTGAGTTTTCTAAGGAAGCTATGGCTTAGAGAGGTTAATTTCTTTCCTTAAAGCCACACAGTTAGTAAATGAAACAAAAAATAATTTTTACTCACTGTAAAGTTTATAAAGGTTTAATTGTAAAATTTTATAACAGTTTATGTCCCTAGTAAACCAAAAGTATCTCAATGTAGTTAAATATTTTAAATCCAATTTTATAGTTCTCTGTAAACAACATTTACACAATTCTCTGTTTATCTTTTAGACCTAGAACTATGATAAATAATCTTAAAATCATTACTTGTGTGTGGGGGAGGTAATTGGTTTTATTTTGACATATTCTTCTCAAAGCTTTTCTTTAGAATACTAATTCTATGAGAAAAGTTTTACATGGCTAAAGATATTTGGAAAATGCTTGTTTAACCAAATTTACTGTACCTCTTTATTAGAATATTTAATATTTGAATGCTTATTTTAGATATTAAAGAAAAGCAAGAAGACTAGTATTTCCCAAGCTTATGTGACAAGACAAACTTTTAAAAAGCTCCATCATATCAAGTGCTTGGAGTCCATTTCAAAATAAGAAATTCCTTCTTTGGGGAAATGCTACCTCATGTTTTATTTAAATCTTTCTTCATATTGTGTGTACTTTTATATCTGTTTCAGAAAAGCAGTACATAAAGAAATTGAATAGAAATTATAGAAATAACTAGGTTGTCCAGGCAATCATTTCTTGATTATTAGATATTAAACTAACAGTAATAGAGAGAGTGCCTGAATCCTGAGATAATATAAGAAAGTCCCTTATCATTGCATATTTTGGTCAGTGTGGAATGTTAAGGTTCTGTTTTAGATAAATTCTTCTTAGAGATTCAGGAATGAAAATTACACTTGGGAGTTGTTTGAGTGAGGCAGCAATATCATAAACTGTTTACATACATATTTACATTTCCTAATGAACCACACAACAGGAATTCTTGTTTTCAAATACTGTCCTCATTTCGAGCTGGAGCCAACATTTCTGAAAGTTCCTATTTTCATAGCTATACAGTAACTAGGAAAACTTTTCTAGCCCCAATCCAGCTCTCCTAGCATCTTACTTTCAGCTATGAATTTCTTGCCCATTTGGCCCAGCAATGCCCCGAATCTAGAGTGCACAATGTAGTTGGAGATCTGATGGGAGCATGGAAAATGAAAACTTTATGGAGGCTTTAATTCTCCAAATAAAACTAAGTGCCTCTTCTACGAATCATTACACAGATCAGAAACCTGACCCTGTCCCATTTGTATAGCCCAGCAGCAGAGAGGCTTTTAAAAGCACCTCAGAGATTCTCTGGGTGCAGTTAGCTAAAATCTAGAGGAGGTAAACTCCACTTTCAGAGGAGTACTAAATTTCAGAGGAGCTTCAAATTCAATGAGCATTCCTCAAGTAGCTGGAAGACAAAGGCATTTCAGGAAGATGGACTTGGATCCAGAAAACCCATGATGGAGTCCAGATTCTGTCTTTTCCTGGTGCTGTTACCTGGAGAAAGTCTCTTAATTTCAGTTGTAATTGCCAAAATGAAGATGGAGAGGTAGTGGGTGTGAGTTGTATTGTTAGCTGTGTTTTCAGTAGATTGGAAGGCATACTATTATTGTCATTATAGTTGTGTAAAGTTCTGCAGGGATGCATGGAGAATTTTCCTTGGGAGTGAAAATTTTGAGGGTGAATATCCCCAAAGATCCAGCACCACAAAGGAGTCTTGTGAAGGGACAATTCAAAGAGAAGGGAACTACTGGTAACTTCTGTTTTTCCTGTGCTTCATTTTTTTCAAACTGCTTTAGAGAGAGAGAGAGAGAGAAAAGGAAGAGAGGGAGGGAGGGAAGGAGAGGGTAGTCTCTGTTGAAGGGTTAAAGCAAGATAGTGCTGTAAAGTGATTCCAGATGTACAAATATTAATATCTCTTGCTCCCTGATGAATGAGAAGGTATGACCCAGCTAGGAAACTGCTAAAATTACCGGCGCCACCGAGACCTCAGTCGATGGCCCAACACAGATTTTATCCTTACCCCGGCAGCTGTAATGCTGATGAAGGGCTCGGACCTGCTGCAGCAGACTCTCCAGAACTTCACTCTGTCCCTTGTGTCTAGGCTCTCTGTCGTCATAGTCTTTCCAGTCTATTGAACAAAAGAAACAAACGGGGAATTTTAAAGCCAAGGCAGCCACTTCCCTGCCTTCCCTGCCCTGTTGCAGGAGCTGGGGTTTTGCACATATTACCCACAGGCTCCTCGGATGAGCGCTCAGCACATGCAGAGCTAGCTGGCAATGCCAAGTATTTGGAAGCTGCCATTGTTCAGAGTCCTCTGAAAAACAGTAATTGTGGTTGATTTCTTATTCTGGGCAGTTTTAGGGCAAAAGAAAATGGTAATTGAAAGCCATAAGAAAATAAGAAACTTGGGAGTCCAATCCCTTCTCTCCTAATCCTCCTCCCCTTTTCACCATATCATTCCCTAATCAGTTCTCCTGTCACCTCTCCACTCAGCACCCCAAGTCTCAACTGGATTTCCACAGTAGGAAACAGTGGGGTGGGAATGTGCAGACTAGATGAAATACACAGTTCCAATGCTTTTATTGTAGGTTTCACACTTTTGGCCAAATTGACATTTCTTTCCAAGGAAAGAGCCTATGTCACTTGCCAAGAAATGGAAATCTACATTTTGCTCTAATGAATGTCTGCTTTGGTTAGCTGGCACAGCAACCTCTGCACATACTCTGAGCCACCAACCACCCTGTCTGCTTAGTCTCTAAATATACAGTATTAGCTTACATGGCAAATTTAAATTGCAATCCCCACTGAGATTTTTCTCCCCCTTCTATTTTCATTCCATTTGGCTATAATGATATCAAAAGTAATAACTTATATGGGACTAAATGTCAAGATTGTAATTCTGCAACCTCCAACTTTAGATTATTTAAGCAGGTCAGTCATTTCATTGTTCATCTCTTCTCATGTATTTTCCCTTGCCCCATTTTCCCCCCTGAAAATTTCAAAAACAACAATAACAATAAGGCCTTTTTTTAGTTGAAATGGTTTCTCTAAGAAACTAGTCACTTTTTTTTCCAGAAAAGCCAGTGAAGGTAGTTCATGAATGTAGCTTGGGCTTAAATTTTAAATTATTTCCCCAGCAGATTTTTAAAAATATATTTTTTCTTCATTCTGAAGTGTATGATGTCATACAGTCAAGTAAAAGGATCCAGGGTCCAGGAGTAAGCAGTTAGCAGGGACAAAGGCTCCAGAGTCAGCTAAACCCTATGTATGAATCCTGTCCCTTCCCATTCCTAGCTCATTGTATGCAAGTAATTACTTATATCAATAGAACCTCTACTTTTTAATTTGAAAAATGAGGATAGTATTTGTTTTGTGAGTTTTCATAAGGATTAAATGAGAGGTTTAGTAGATATCTGGCACAATGCTCTGTTACATGACAGGCATTCTGTAAATAATAAGGTAAAGGCACTTCATTACAGAAATAACCATTTGCACCATAGTGATTACCTATCTATGAAGAAATGGATTCTAAAAGATTTTTTATTATCTTCCCTCCTTTTTATTCTCTCATATGTGCAACTCTCTGTTTTTACTTTTGGAAAACTAAGGCTTCCAATATCACCACTCCAGTCCTATCATAATCAGTTTGTTGCTGGCCCAGGGAACACTGTAATGTAGTCTAGTGTCCTTCCATGAAGTGGCATGTCATTACACCATAGATTTTTTTTTTAGGAAGCAGGGTCAGAAGTTTGGTTATAGTTTATGTGCTGGACCCTAGTTGTGGTCAACTCTGGAGACTGGAAATTGGCATACATGCTTTCTGTAGTCGCTGTTGCTTGTGGGCAAGAATTGTGACTTAATTTCTCTTTGTTTTATTGTTTTTGCATATAAAGTGAGTTTTAAATCTTTCTGCTTTTAAGCTTTTTGCCATCTAAAATAAATAATGTAAGTAAAATACTTTCCTGGGCATAGGGAAATACTCATTTTGTTGTTGGTGAGCATCAAAAATAGAAGCATGATGGTGTTCAGGTAGATTGGCTTATGTAGGAGATTTTACTGGGAAATTTGGAAAAGATTGAGCAAATAACTCCTAGTAGCCCTTAGAGTACATGCATCTAGGCAATGTGAGAAAAACATTGCTCTCTTGGTTTCTCAAAGGCCATTTTCCCTCTTAGGTGGATGCGTGCTCCTGAAGTGTTCATGATATAAGGAGCAAAATCAAATGGTTGAGTAAGACTCCTCAGTGGCTGAACTAAATACATGGCCCTTAACATGCTAATACATTCTAATAAGTGTTAATGCTACTGTTGATATAAGGGAAGATGAAATGGGTCTTTTTTGTTTTCTTTAGCACAGCCCTGTT
Organism: Perognathus longimembris pacificus; assembly: GCF_023159225.1. Lineage (NCBI taxonomy): Eukaryota > Metazoa > Chordata > Mammalia > Rodentia > Heteromyidae > Perognathus > Perognathus longimembris. The sequence goes on from NC_063177.1 coordinate 29,807,519, forward strand.
ACATCAGGGGCAAGCTTGATCTAGTGACTTTATGATGCATTAGAATATTGCTAATGCTAAATTGCAGTCCAAGAGCCCTGGACATCATGCCAAGGTTTTTGGAAAGAATGATTTTTTCTCATAGATGTTTGGAAGGTTCTGATGACTACATAAAATAAGAGACTTTAGGGATGAGGGAGAAAATTGAAAATATATTAAGAAATCAAGAATCTGACAGGAACAAATTTAGTATGGTAGGAAAAGAGCAGATTGTGATACATAATACAGCTCACTGTTCTGGTAATGAGACACTTCAGTTGCAACGCAATGCAAAGCCTACATTCACCGGCCATATCAAGGTTTTCCTGATCGTAACTCAGACAAGCCTGTCTGGGTGCTTTTCTCTTATTATGTACCATACTATATAACATAAGTCTATAAAAACACATTAAGGCCTTTTGTAAAAATATAAAAAAAGTTTTATAGCTTACTGGAACATATTACTAAATTTCCAATTACTCTGTCATGTTAGAATACATTGTCCTCTAGTAAATATCTGAATACTGATATATGTTACATCACAATGTCATACTCTGTTTATAAATAGAATGGGAGTATTTTTATATTGTTCTTTTTAACTGATATGGCATGCCTGAAGCAACTATAACCATATGTTAGGATTTCAGTACTTTGCCATTTACCCAATTTACATGCCAATTAGAAAACATTGCTATTTAATATGTTAATTGCCAATAAATAAATGACTCCTCTACTGAACGACTGTTCTTATTATTCTGAAGAGAGCTCTTCAGATGAGCAGTAAGAGAAGATGTCTGAGAAGAATATGCAGTTTATAAAGCCTATATATCTGAATCTTATAAATAAATGCATTCATATGTAGATAACAATTTGCATGGAGTATGCATTTGGAATGGGTTTCCTTCTGTTTTTAGATCACCTGAGACTATTTTTTTCTGCCTTTCCACCTCCAAGAAAACATTTTCTCCCAATGAGATTGGTTCCCTTAGTGTCTTAATCTTAATAGTTTGTGTTTCTTATAAATCTTCTGATGAATGTCTAGTAAGGATTAAATAATTAAATGATCAAATGTGGGGAGTGACTTTGGAGATCTTTGGCATTGTTGGTGCAATGTTCTATATAACTAAACATAGGTATTGGATTTTGCCAGAGATGGTCATCAGGCATGATTTGCTCACCTTAGTTTACTTGTCTGAGAGCAAGATTTTAGTTACCATAGCACTGGAGAAACACTTCTACTGTCAACTTTTTTACTGGTTAATTGGAGATAGAGTCTTATGGATTTGTTTGCCTAGAAACTTAGAACTAAGATCCTCAGATTTTAGCTTCTTGAGTAGCTAGGATTATAGGCATTCAGCACTAGCAACTGGTTCCATTGTTAAATTTTCATAGCAAGATACACAGACATTCATTACTTAGTTATAAGTAGAAAAATGGTTAAATGTTCCATGGAAAACCCTACAATTTGTATTACCACTATTGTTATTTACATGAAACTTAGACTGTAGAACATTTTCCCACACAATGAATGAGTTTTAGTGGTTATGTTTGGTTCTATTGTTTGGATATAAATATGCATAGATTATACCTTACTTAATCATTGTGTTAATAATGGATATTTGTTTTCCCTACCAAACATAATACTTTACTATCATTCATATACTATACTTGTACATCTTTGCACAAGTTATTTATCTGCATTTCTGTTTTCTTAGGTTAGATTCCTAGATGAGTTATTTGGAGCAAAAGGAAATGAATTTTCTTAAGATAGTTGGTATAGCAAGGTAAATTCTTACATTCCATAAAAGATTTAGTAGTTTTTTCTTTCATAAGAAGCATTTAAGACTACTTTTAACTACCAAACTAGAGCACAGGCCTATTAATAACAGAGAAAAATATATCATATGGTCTGACTGAGATATGTATTCTGGTTAATTAAATTTTTTAGTTAATAGATAGTTGCCAAACATACCAGGCATGACTTACTACTCTTCAAAAAATTCTACAAGGTCTTTACTAGCTTCTCAGTCACCAGTACAAATGTTATAGTTAGTGTCCATTGCAGAGTGATTGTTATTTTTATTTTTATTTTAAAATAGGTACCAAAGTAACAAAACATTTTTGTCTCCTTTTACTTTTTTGTTGTCTTTACATTAGCAGAACAAAATAACCTAGTCATATGGGAATGTCTTTTACTTATTTTAGAGAGAAATTAAGTTGCCTTAAATAAGTGAATGTTTATAATTGCTCATTAAGGTAAGAAATCTTGCTTTAAAATAGGATTTTAGGATGTTAATGGTAACAAAACAACCCTTTAAAAAAAGATCTTAGAGCCTCAGATAGCTGTGGAAGAAACAGAGGTGGTTTCCCCCTCCACCTCATTTGTCTTTTTAGGCTGATGTGTCTATAAATTATTAACCGGATAACAAAAACAACTGTGTAGAAAATTTCAAATATAACCTTAAATTTAGTTGCTTTTCCTTGTCCATAGTGACTCTTAATAAGAAAGCTTTTCTTGTGGAAAAATGTCAATAAGTAAAATTTGTTATAATTTATCCCTCATGAAGTTGATATGACATGTCCACTAGGGACTATACTCTGGGCCAGCCATCCTCTCACATCATCTTCTCATCCCCAGAAAGCCTTGGAAAAGGATATAATGAAAGTCATTCTACAGATGTTCAGTAGAGGAACTGAGAGCTTAGGTTATGTTTGAAGGCTACAACTAAATCAAGGTATAATGGTGATTAAACTCATTCTTTCTAGTTCTAGATTTTTCTCCTCTCATTCTACCAAGCAGCCTTTCCAGGAGAACTTTAGCAGAAAAGTTCTTTTTCTGTGAGTTGATGTTTCCATGGAAGGTCTCATAGTTGTAAGCTGTGGAAATAGGTCTGTCAATAGTGTTATGAGAATGGAGTTGAAGTTGGAGCTTATGGTCATACTGCGGAGTAGCTACCACCTACTAGAAGGAGAGGCGCATGCTGGGGTTGTGGTCTGAGCAGGTCCCCATCCTTTCATGTTATAAGCAGAGACTTGAACAAAATATTGTTGGCCCTGCAAAGAATTGAAATAGAACAATGAATCAGGCATTGCAGCTGATCACTTTTACCATAGAAACAGTTACTTGTTTTTGGTTATTAGCTTGCTCATACTTTGAAATTCTACTGCTCGTACTTTCCATACTTTTCTTAATTTTCTTTAGCATTATGTTTATATATTATTGTGACCTATTTGAAATATCCTTTTAGTTTCTATGTGCTTTCTTGTTCAAAATTGGAATATCATATTTTTCCCAACTCCCTTCCCAATTATATACCAATTTTACATCACATTTTTCCAAAGTTTACCAAAAACAGAAATCACCCACCCTCACCTCTTTCTCCTTATTTTCTTCTCCCCAAAGAAACCACCATTCTCCCCTTTAGTTAATAAACTTACTTTGGAAAGTTAACAAGGAATAATAAGTATCTTTTCAAATTAGTGCATTAAAGACTGGCCTCATTCTTTTAGTGGTTGCATAGTACTTCACTATGACCAAATACCATCATTTATTTAGCTCATTTTCCATTGATGGACATTTGGATTGCTGCCATTTTATGCCACAAAAACCATGGTGTAATAAATATGCTTTACATGACTGTTCAAATATTTAAAATTAAAATTAACTCCTTGGTGCAATTTCAATTTTAAAGACACTAGTAAAATAATGGCTTATAGTCCTTAATGTAATTTTATGACATTAAGAACTAAGAAGTAGCCAGTGCTATTGGCTCATGCCTATAATCCTAGCTATTTAGGAGCTCTGAGGGTCATAGTTCAAAGCCAGCCTGGGCAGGAAAGTCTGTGAGACTCATCACTAATTAAACACAGAAAAGGCTGGTAGTGGCACAATGGTAAAGTGTTAGCAAAAGGAACCTGGGGATAGCACCCAGGCCCAGAGTTCAAGCCGACAGGCAAAAAATAAAATAAAATAAAATTAAGAAGTTGTTTTCTTTCGCTGATAATCCTTTAAAATGTTTTGTGTGGTTTTATTTTGTGCTTTGAGGTTTTTCTCTCCTTTTTTCTTTTGAAACCAAAAGGGCATTTGAGAAAGTATCATTTGATGAAGCATTGCTTGCAAAAATTGTTAAAATGGTGTTTGAAGTTAAAAAAACAACAACTCATGTCTTTGCTAGGGATTTAATAACATTGCCCTTAGTATATTATGAAGTCAGTTTTTTTTTCTCACATTGAAAATGGGTTTCTATGCGCTGCAAAGTTATAGGGATTATGCAGAAGTGTAAATCTACTTCCAGGCTTTTATATGATTAGGATAATGTCTGCATCACTCTCATTGGATGGCCAAGTGGAAAAAGTTAATCCCTATAAAAATTAGTTCAGATATTAGAGAAATCCTCTATGGAGAGTTTTCCATTTTTATTGACATATCACTTTTTCTTTTCAGAAATGGAAATTCCCTAAGGTTCCTTCTGGCCTTCTTCCATCATATGAGCCAGAGGGTTGGAATCACTCTTCTGCTGATAGTATCTCTGGGGGCCACCCACTCAGGGGTTTGTTTGCTCTGGTAATCCACAATTCTGGCCCCTGGTGTAGACATGTGATTAGAACTAAAAGTCAGGATGCTTGGTGGTGACCTAGCCACCAAGAATTCTACTAGAATACACTGGTTCAAACTTGAAAAGATGCAGCCTAATGCAGCTTCTAAATTCAGGTTTCAGGATTATATATTACAGATAACTGTTTTAATTGACTTGTCTTAAGAAAACAACAAGAGAACTATCTGTCTACTTATCACATATGAAAGTCTGAAGAATTTATTTGAGTTGACTAAAAAGTTAAGTTTACTTTAAAAAGATTTTGATTAAATTTTTTACATTTGTATTATAACTGAGGATAATATGGGACTAATTTCAGGTTGAACTGATTTATTAGGTATTTTTATTTTTGTTTTTCATAACTTCATATGGTTCCTCATTCCATAAATAGTGTTTGAGTTTAGATTGGTTAAACAAATAAACATGGTTTGTTCTAGTTTTTCATTCACAGTTTAGGTTACTGAGAAATGTATTTCCACCATACATAATTTCTTTTTATGTATAAGCAGATTTAGACAGTTTTTTTCTTTTTAATCAAGGGAAAAGGATATCTCTCAGGAAATTGTGTGACTCCAATTGGTGACTGATCTCAGCTGAGACTGTGGGGGTGAGGGCTCGATTAGGCTGTTATTTTTACCATCAGACAGGGAGTCAAAATTGGATCTCTCAGAGCCTTTGATCCCCTGCAGATTAGACTGTGATCCAGAAAGCAGCAGCTTTCAAGGCTTGCATGAGGCCAGTCTTTTTCTGATCTCTTTAGAACATGGCAGCTTACAAAGTGGTTCATGCTGTCTGCTTACTCCTTTGTGAAGTTCAGATTATGGATACCAGACATATCACATTTAATGAGTGGCAGTTGTTGCCACAGGGCTGGGTGTTGACTGTTGTTTCCAGAGTAGGCTTTTGCTACCAAGTATCTCAGTGCAGACATCAGTGACAGGGAATGGCAAGTGTGCCAGGAGGACATTTACCGTTGTAAGTCCTGTGATTGTGCATCTCAGGGTCTGCAGGTTATCCAGGATGATTTCTCCAGCCAAAGGAGAAAAGTTTTTTGACATGCTCCATTCCACTGGAGGGGTAGGGGAGAAAGAGATGATAAATTTAGTCATGTCAAGAAAGTTCCTTATAGTTTGTAATTATTCCCTCCCTCCCTCCCTTCTTCCCTCCCTCCCTCCCCCTTCTCTTTCTCTCCCTCTTTCTTTCTCTCCCTCCCTCCCTCTCTCTCTTTCTTCTTCTTCTTTCTTTCTTTCTTTCTTTCTCTTTCTTTCTTTCTTTCTTTCTTTCTTTCTTTCTTTCTTTCTTTCTTTCTTTCTTTCTTTCTTTCTTTCTTCTTTCTTTCTTTCTTTCTTTCTTTCTTTCTTTCTTTCCTTCCCTCCCTCCCTTCCTCCCTTCCTTCCTTGTGTTGGTCACAGGGCTTGAATTTAGGGTCCCTGAGGTGGGTTTTTCTTTTTCCCCCTCAAGGCTAGCACTCTTCCACTTGAGCCACAGTTCCACTTCTGGCGTGTGTGTGTTTAATTGGAGATAAGAGTCTGGTGGATTTCTTGCCTGCTATCACTTGGAACCGTGATCCTCAGATCTCAGCCTCCTGATTAGGATTCCAGGCATGAGTTACCAGTGCCCAGCAGACTAGCTTGTAATTCTTAGAAACAATGTTTCTTTATTTCCTTTTTGTTTCACTAGCACATCTCACAATATTCTTAGGATTTCAAGTCAATTCCCAAGTTCATTTTTCTTACAAGTTTAAGTTTATTTTTTAAAAGAAGAGCCCCAAAGTAACAATTCAGTTGTCATTAATGCATCTTATGCATTTTTTAACCTTGGCAAGTATAATTTACAATACAATATAGGTTAATTTTTGTGATGTTCTTTTTTTTTTGCAGTATTGGGATTTGAACTTGGGCCCTGGGCCTCTTTTTTGTCCTGTTCTTATTGTGAGATGAGTTATATGTTAAATACAATTATACATTGCTTAATAATGATAAGAAATAAATCATTTGAAAATGTTTTTCTTGTACAAACATCATAGAGTGTACTTACACAAACTAAGTCAGGTGCTATGTCACTATATATTCAGTCCATTGTTCATTAAATGTTCTTAAATGCATGACAATATAGCTTGGTATATTAGACTATTCTGTGTGTGTATGACACATAGACACTTAGCCATGTTATATACAATGTTTTGTTGTATATATAGGATAAACAACTTACAGCATATGAGAAGTGAAGGGTACATTAGGGGATTACATTCTTTTTCCTTTCTAAATCTGTGTTCTGCTTCATCATTCTACTAAAAATGTTCTTTTAAGGTTCCAGTTCATCCCAAGTAAAGAAGATTCTTTGTTTTCTCTCCCCATCATTGACACTTTCTCCTGGAAACACACTCTTCCTTCTGTGTTTCATATACTGTTCCCTTCTCCTTTTCTCCTTCCCCTCCCCGATAACTTCTTTGAAGCTTTTTTATTGGCTTCTCTTCAGAACCAGTATCTAAGAGTTGGTGGGTGACCTGTGCAATGCGTTTCTTCTATGACATGAACCCCAAGATGGGTGTTCATTCATACTTAAACCGTCCAAGTTCGGACACCTCATTTTTTCTGTAAGACCATGTTTTGTTTTTTTTTCATAACAATTTCCATTGGTCCAAAGAGCCATGGCCAGCAAAAGTAAATTGTGCATCAAGGAAATATGTTTCTTAAGTAATTGTTTATACATGGTGGGTTTTTAAGGCAAGCTTCAGTGAAGCAGGAGCTTAAGGAGCTGAAGTCACATAAACCAGTAGCCATGTTTTGTTTCTGAACCTATGGTTGAAAGCTAGAGTCCATAAAATTTAAGGTATATTCTTTATGACACTTCAATATTTCATAATTGTGTCAAATCATCTCCAGATTTTGCTGCTTTCTTGAGTCATTCTTTCTTTTCTTTTGAGCCAGTGCCTTACCCCCTCTCTTCCTCTTCCTCATGCCCCTGCAAATCCCATTTGCTTTTTCTTTCTTTCCTTGTTTCTTTCTTCTCTCTCTCTCTCTCCACCTCCCTTCACCCCCATTCCTCTCTCCTTCTTTCCTTTGAAATTTCTGTCCTAAAATTAGGCAACAGCCTCTTTTGGGGCCATCTGCCATTTTTTGTCTCCTCTAGATTTTGCAGCACTCTTTCCAATTTTAATTGTACCCTTTCTTTACTTCTCCTGATCGTTGCACATTTCTTTTTAAGTTCTTCTTCCCTTTAGTTTCCTAGTGCCTTCTTTCCCCTTAGTTGTGGTATATCTTGGGAGTTTTCTTGGTTGGATCTCTCTTTTTCCCCACTCATTTTGTTGTTCCCGTTGTTGATCTTAGCTTTTATGTCTTCAGCAATGAGTCTTTAAAACCTCTGATTCTAGGTATAGCTTCTCTTGAGTTCTAATTTCTTCCTGTAAATCTCCACTTGTGTGCCTCCCACTCAATGTGACTATTCTCTAAGTACTTCTTTAACCAAAAGAATGTTTTCTCAATGTTAGCTAATAGTACTTCCATATATCTAGTCACTCAACAAAAAATCTCAGAGCATACTTGCCTCCTCTTTTCCCCTTTTTTAGAATCAGTTGATCACTAAACCTAATAGTTGATACTTCTGAAGTGCTGCTTGTAACATCTCCCTCACTCCCACTGCAGTAATCATAGAACAGGCTTTTAACATCACAAGTATCAACTCACAATAGCTTCCTAATTGATTTTTCGGCTTATCTCCTCATCCTTATATATAGCCTTCTTACTTTAGTTCGAATCACAGTTTAAAATGCAGACCTAATTATTTCATCCCTTTACCTAAAGTCTCCTCACAGTATCTAGTTGCTTTGAGAACAACATGGAATCATAACAAGCCATTCAAGGGCATTCATGACTAGTGTTAATCCTATACTACTATTCTCATCTCTTGATTTGCTAGAAGAAAGCCTTTTTGCTGTAAGTCCCCATTACCTGATTATTTTGTGTCCTTTTTGTTCTCTGTGTCTTTTACTTATCTTCAAACTTCTGCTAAGTGAAATTCTATAAGACCTAGCAAAGTCAACTGTAATTTTCTCAGAACTATATACACCTGTTTTTGTTCTTCCTAAGTCCTTTATTCATATAAAATAAGATTTATTACACTGTATTATGTTTTATGACATTGGCTTTTTCTCTTGTTAGATTGTTATAAATTTGATAATCGAAGAAGTGTCATTATTTATTTTATCTCCAGTAATGTTTTAAGTATTTGACCATATCTGATTGTATTTGTGTGTGTGCACGTGTGTCATGTTTGAAAATCCCATAAAGGACTCTAATGTGGTGATTATTTTTCTTCAGTGAGAATCTTCTCTAGCTTTCTGCCTTTGAAGCTCTTAGTTATGTTACAAAATTTAATTATAATCAAATGATTAAGATTATGTGTTAACTCTCAAGTCATTTCTTATCTCCTTATAGTACATATTCTAAAACATCTCTCTTTTTTTTTCACTTTTGTGGTTCTGAGATTTTAAGTCAGTTTCTCATGTTTGCTAGGTGAGCACTCTACCACTTGAACCATGCCCTAGCTAAAGTATATATCTCTATTTTGCTATAGTATTTAGGTAATCTGTGCATAAGTGTATAGTTTTCAAAATGTTTATGATTTTTATGAGCTGTTTTCTCTTAAAGAGTCATAGTTTCTAAGAGTCTAATTAGGGGTATTTGTAAGCAGAGAATAATATTTGTACCTGATTCTAGCTAAGAAGGGGAAAAGAATGATTGAAGGAGTCATTGTAAGCAAAACAAATTAAAACAAAGTAGAAAATGTACAAGGGCATTTACAAAGAACAAAAGATACAAGAACACAGTAGAAGAAAAAAAAATCCTCATTGCCATTGACAATGCAAGATTGATTGATTATTTGATTTTTTTTTTTTTGCCAGTCCTCGGGCTTGAACTCAGGGCCTGAGCACTGTCCCTGGCTTCTTTTTGCTCAAAGCTAGCACTCGTAACACTTGAGCCACAGAGCCACTTCTGGCTTTTTCTATATATGTGGTGCTGAGGAATTGAACCCAGGGCTTCATATGTACGAGACGAGCACTTTACCACTAGGCCATATTCCCAGCCCAAGATTGATTGATTGTTGTAGCGAAATCCCAGGTGGAAGGTTTACAATCAAGGGTTAATGACTGCAGTCTAAGAATTCAGGATGACTTCCCAAAGCAGAGCAAAGATTAGTGGGAATAATACCAGATAATTTGACAAATGATTAATAAGAAGTTTAAAATTTTGGGAGAAAACACAATTCATTTTTGAATAAAAATGCTAATGTTCTATTGAAATGTCTGCAAAGTATACTTCAGGTGGAAAAACAGAGCTTTTTGAAAAACAGAACAAATATAGCAACAGGTTTGTAAGGAGCTATGGTTCTATTATAGGAGTTGGTCTTTGAGATTGTAAGTCTAATTTGATCTCAGAAACATCTGAATTTCAGAGGGGCAGGGGCCTAGAGAAAGAGAAGGAAACCATTCTTCTTGTTGGAATGGCCAATTTGAGCTACCAACAGTGCTTTCTTTTCGTGTACTTCTGTGGGTTGGAAGACTCCTTTCGACAGCAAGCTGCACAGAGACAAAAGATGCTCTGGTCATTTAAAGAATAAACATGGACCAGTGAGCAGGAGTCACGTGAGAGGGCAATTTTAGCAAGGCAATCTAACATGCTGTTTCTGCAAAGTTGTTTGAAGGTAGTTTAAAGACGTCATAGTAAAACCTTGAGAAAATCAGTTATGAGCTTGACCTCAGTCCCTGAAGGGTAAGAACTATGCATATGACTTTGAAACTATATATGACTTTTAATTTTAAGATGAAGATCAGAGAAACTGTTTTTACTTACATTTGAGAATTAGAAGCAGGGTTTAGTTATATGGTGGTCCCTAGCAGTTAAAAATTAGTAAGAAAGGTAACAGATATGACCGCAGTGTTATTGTTCCTTAAAATCTGGCTCTGGATCAAACTGTGATTCACTGTATTTGTATCAAATAACTGCATATTGTAAATGGGACGCTTTGTTACTTTAGCAGATACTTAATTTTTATCTAAGATGCAAAAATAGTCATTTGGGCAGAGCTATAGTTTGGATATAGTATATGCCTTTTGAAACTCATGCTTAACTTGGCCGTAGGGAGGTAGGGCCCTTAAGAGGTGATGAAATTGTTAAGAGGGGTTAATTTGTTTCTCATAGCAGTAGAGACTACATTAGGCACCATAAGAATGTATTGTCCATAAAACAAGGCAGCTCCTTGTGTTTGGTCTCTGCTGCACATTCATGCTTGCCCTTCTTCTTGATGCCTGTTGAAGAAACATGAAGTCTAGCTGGTATCATGCACTTGGGCTTCCTAGCCTCAGAACCACAGGCTAAGGCAAATCTTTTTCTTTTATAAATTTCCCAGTCTGGGATTTTTGTAATAGCACCAGAAAATTGAGGCAGGTAGGAAAGTTCTAGCTTCAAACCACCAGTACACATGATGGTAACTACATAAAGCACAGTTTGGAAACTTAAGCAGAAAAAGAGTGCTTGATGATCTTTCTTGATTACCTGAAGCCTATAATGTGATGGGAAGTATACTACAGCATCAGTGAAAAGAGTAGAAAAATTATAGCTAGAGGTTTTCTGGTGCACAAGCAGAGAATTCAGGTGAATCTGAAGCCTGTGAGTATGGAATTGTGTATTGCATACTCTCCACTTAGGTACTAACACTTTTTGAGTCTTAGTTTAGCTTCTTGAGAGGAGAATAGGATGAAGTAAAAGTGTGTTTGTGTGCACAAGCACACACACACACAGCGGTAATACTGAGTTAAATTCCTTTCAGTTAATTACCTCACATATACCTCCATTTGTGCAGATTATTCTTAAAGTCTCAAGTGCCTCCAGACACAGAGTTATCTGATCCCATTTGCAGCCTTGAAAAGAGTATATTGTAACAGTTGCATTCTCTCTTCTAGTTCAGTCAGGTCTCACCCACACCCTTAGCCTTATCCATGACTTGACCTCAGACCCATTGCTTATGCTGTTTGATCTATTTCTCTGCCTTCCTCTTTCCCCAGAGCTTCTACTTTGAACTAAAAGTTCCCTCTCTACTGTATTTTCTCTAATTTTTCAAGGGCAGCACTCTTGACAGTTTTCTTGTAGTAGTTTTTATATCTTCTGCATTGTGCTTACTTGCTTCATTGTTATGTGTTTTTAGTTTTTAAGAGTTCTGTCTCTATAGTTTGAAAGCTTCTTGAGGGAAGGGACTATGTATGTTCCAAAGCCACCCATTTTAGACTCGGGTGCACAGAATGCAAAATACTTGAGGTTTAAAGCAGACAGAAGTCTGATATTGTTATGTAGAGAATAAAAAAAAATCATGTCAGAATAGAGAAAAAAACACTAAAAAAGAGAATATAATTTGCTTGTGCTGCTCAGTTAGGGGTTGAGATTGTGATTAATCCTTGTCTTCTACATTACACAATCCTGGAATCTTCAGTCATCCATATTGCCTTTTAGAAACCAGAAAAACACAAGTGCATTTCCGATTTTCTATCAGCTTTCTATGGAACCAAAACAGCATTCTTACTAGTCACATTCACCCTGGCGCCTTAGCTAATGAATGGAATTTGGCTAGACTGGCCAGCTCAGCACCAGAGCATTATGAAATCTTCCTTTGAGCCATTGAAATATGCATTTCTAACCTTCCAGGCCAATCATAGCTCAAGAGGAACAGAGAGGGAGGGAAGGACACACTGGCCAGGAGACCAAGACAGATCAAATGCAGTCATTTCTAGCGATGAGAAGAAGTCTCTTCCTGCTACATGAACCCACTCAACACTTGTGGCTTTTAAATTGGGAACTGACATGAAAATTCGTAGGCTGGGAATTCTGTTTAACTCTGGCAGGATGGAGATTGGGGCTGCTTGCATTTTTTATTTTAAATTCCCTTGGTAGTCGTAGGAGCAGGGGCATGCATTACTTTCAAACAAGAATCTTTATTGTTTGCATAGCACACAGCCATCTAGTTAATTAGAAAAACATTTTCTCTAAATTAAATTTCCTTAGAAAAACAATGATATAAATTAAGGGCAAAGATTTTTATTTGACACTAGAAAACATTTTCTTGTACCTACTACTTTTAAGAGATTCAAGTGAAGTTAGAATTGGAGAACAATATAGATTTATTGTATTATATGTCTTTTTTTGTTATTCACAAAATGGTCAGAGTATCTGCATACATTATGCATTCTTTATTTTTTTTTCTTATGACATACATATAAGCAGATGTAGTTTGGGAGCAGATAAGTCTAAATGTTCAAGTTTTTGATGCTGATGCATGCCGGCAGATACAAAAAAGGTATACTTTACTATACCAGTCATTTGCTTCCTAATTTCCCTCTTAATTAATTATTATATGACCTTTTCCTGTATTTATTCATTTTTCTTTATCCCCTCGGATCTCCAAGTGAAAGTTATTATTTTTAATTATTCTTACTATTTCTTATGGCATACTCTCTTTCCATGCTTACAATGAAATGTTCGTTAGATAGATACTTGTCCTCCAGAGGCCTAGCTGCTGCCAGCGTTAATGTCTGTGATGATTTACAGTTTACCTCATGTACTTCTTTGAACATTTAACTTAGGGGTTCCTTGTGACAGAACTTCTTAGTTGTTATCTGAAGTTTTGGGATGAGGAAATCTGAACAATCTGTACTAGTAGAAGTTCTGGAACCACAGATCAAAGAGAACTCACTTTTTTATTTACTTTAAGAAAATACTTGAAAAAAAATCTTGGCTTTGTGGATTTATTTCGAATTTTCTTAGGAGTTTGAACCAAGAGTCAAAAAGACTTCAGGTGGATCACAAGGTATGAATTACAAAGTCTACTCATCATGTCTTATCTAAGATCCTGTAATATAATGGTGTGACATTTAGAGGTAGCACAGATAGGGAGATCGAGGAAGGGAGAACTTGCTGTAGATCCACCCTCTGATGGGATGTGTGAGATAAAGGGCTACAGTATATGAAAATGGTTAAAATTTCAGAAGTTTTGTCAACATGGCCATCAATAAAAATGAAGTTGTATAAGTATGAAGTTAAGTGAACTGTATAAAAAACAGTAAATACTCAAAACTAATTGTTCTCTATTTTACTGCATCTTACTATGATTTATACTTGAGCTTATAGACATCTGTTGTATTTAAATGATGGAAATAGTATGCAGTGCTGTACTATTATTGTGTCTCTGCTTAGTGACATCATGTTGGGATTTTGAAACTGGCCATGATGGGAATATTTACACTATAGAAATTAGCGGAAGATAAAATTCTACAGCTTGATTTATTATTTTATGAATTGTCTAGATTGAATATCACTAAACTGCCATTTCATAAGTCAAACTTGCCCAAGCCTGGCTCTGTATGTCTCAAGAGCTAAGGACAGTTTTGTGTTTTTGCTTTTTAAAAGGATTGTAAAAACAAAGCCAAACAAAATGCATAATCTCCAAGAAGAATATGTGACAGAAACAATGTGTGGCCCTTTATAAGATAAATTTTCTGACTACTAGTTTCATCTTAAGAAAGTGATTGATAGATAATGGTTTAATAACATGTCCATGTCTCATCTGAGGAACTCAGCCCAGGTGATAAACCTGGGCTCGGTCATAGTTACCTATGAATGTAGGTTTCAGAGCAAACAAAAAGCCTTAACTTAGATTTCATGTTTTAGGATAAAAAAGAAAGTAATAGAGGAAATAATAATAATGCAATTATAATTAATATTTTTGGTAGATATTGTAAATTTCCCCCCAAATTGAGAAGTTACAATATCATTGATGAACAAGTAGAATTTCAACATGTCTTTATTGGTTCATTTTAAGCTGTCTAATTACCTTTAAGTAAATGAAATAACCAACACTTAAATAAAAATTGTACTTGTCCATTAATTATGACTAAGCATTTTGGGAGAATCAATACATTATAAGATACAATAAAGAACATTGTACATTTTATTATTTGAAAATTTCGTTATCCTTTCAGCAAGGTTTAGAATAGATTTATATTTTTCCCCTCATAAGACTAGTTGAACATTTATTTCACTGAATATATGCTAGGCGATTGCTCAGGCTATCCCAGCATGCATGCATCTGAGGGCTTAAATTTCTTAGGCAACATTTCTTAGGTAACATTCTGATAGTAGGAGTCAAGATGCTTCACTATGTTTAGGAGGCTGGAGTGTAATTAGGAGGAAATCTGGACAAAAGCTCATTTAGCAGTAAATTCATCACCTAAGAAGTCTGAACAGCAAAGGACCCAGAGTCTCTGCATCAGTTCCTTTTGCCTAAGTCAGTGATGGCTCAGAAACTAACAGAATAAGGACCGAAAGATGAGCATCAGTAAGCTTGACTGAGCAGCATGGCAGAGTCAGTGGCTGAAACATGAATTTCAAAGCAGATTGTAGGATATGCTCATTCACTATTTCTGATAGCATGAACAACATTCATGCTGAAACAAATGATCTGGAGTTCATTATTATTGTTTCATTTTGTTATATTTACAGTAATGTTTATCATTATACACTGCTATATATTTTATGTCATGGTTATCTAGGCTTCATGAAAAGGCTTCATGTTTGAGAACACTGAGGATTACAAATAGGCACATAATTCACCAATCTAGATAGACTCTTCCACTTTTTTGTTTTTCTTGGAACACTGCTATGTCCTTGAGTTGTAAGATGTCCAGTTAGATAGTCACTTGTTTAGTCTTTATTGTTCTTTTTTCTTTTTCCTCTGGTCCTAGGGCTTGAACTCTGGGCTTAGACATTGTTCCTAGGCATTTTGTTATAGATTGGTGTTTTACCACTTGAGACACAGCCACACTTACTTTTTAGTGATTAGTTGGGGATAAGAGTCTCAGGGACTTCCCTGAGCAGGCTAGCTTCAAACCACAATCCTCAGATCTCAGCCTCCTGTGTAGGTAGGATTATAAGAGTTACATGTGGCTTAGGTTTTTTTTTTTTTTTTTTTTTTTTTTTTTTTGAGAAATGGGATGATTTTTGGTCATTAAAGCAGTATAAGCTTTTAAAGGACTGAAATGGATGTAACTGAACAATAGCAGGGGCTAATTAGAGTTCCTTGTGCTGGGCTATTGTCCCACTCCTAAATGGGAGACAAGATCCTAAGCTGTACCTTTTCCTGGGGTGAGAGCCCTTGTCCTGTTTTAGACGTTTTAACAGAGAGAAACCCTCTCAGGCAGCAAGGGGAGTGCTCTGGCAAGCTATATTACATTTCTGAAGAATATGGAACAAGGAGAGCACAGAATTGGTCATCTAGTTTATACACACAAGCTCCAAGATATGTGGCCAATTCGCAGCTTTCTAAATCTTGTTGGAAGTACTCATAGAAATAAATAACCAGCTTCAGAGGTCAAAGCAAAAACATCCCCACTTGGCTGTCAGATGATGAGCTTTAGAGAAAGGCACTCTATTTGGATTTAGTTTCACTAAACTAAATTTAATTTCACTACTATATCCACTTAAAAGATTCAATTTATAACTTTGAGAAACTAATTAAACTCCCTGAGGACAGGATTTATACAAAACATCCACTCCACTTCCTCTAGTAGAATTATGGAACATGTGCTCAGATGACAGGGTTTGACTTATCTGTGGACCTTGGTAGATGGAGGACAATCTTCCTAGCTCCATTAGCTCCTGTAAGCTGCAAAATAAGACTTCATTGGACATTTCTGATCTTTATTTTATATAATTCCCTCCCTTTACCATGTGCTTTGGGAAGGAAGCACAAATATACCAGCATCTTTTATAGATATATAGATATTTTCCTAATTTCTCCCAACAAAAATATTCAGCATTTTGTTGTTGTTGGTTGTGGGGCTTGAGTTCTGGGCCTAGGCACTGTCCCTGAGTGCTTCAGCCCAAGGCTAGTGCTCTTCTTGAGTCACAGCTCCACTTCTGGTTTTCTGGTGGTTAATTGGAGATCAGAGTCTCGGACTTTACTACCCAGGCTGGCTTTGGACCCAATCCTCAGACCTCAGCATCCTGAGTAGCTAGGATTACAGGCATGAGCCACTGGTGCCCAGTAATTTTCAGCTTTTATTATCATTTTCATAAGGTATACTAAGTTTTTCATTAAGTACTTATTTAACAAAAGTGGCAATCATTTCTTACTGAGTCGGATAATGACCTCAAACTTCCTGCAAAGCCCTGAAGATCTAGGCCTTCTTGTCCTCAAGCTTTGATTTCATGCTACTTACTTGTTTTCTTTCTGGTTGTTAGACTGTCAAATTTGTCAGGCTCCTTCCTCTGACAGGAAATTTACACGTATTGTTCATTTTGCAGGAAATGTTATTTCTCTGTCCTTTTGATGTTCATTTAACTAGTTTTTGTCTTCTTCTGTTTTCTTCAACAATCAATATTAGTGTCTTTTTTGCACATGGTTCTTCTCTGGCCCCCAAAACAACCTTAAGATTCTGGTCTCTTCGAGCAGCAAATGCTATTCCTTTAGAACAGACTGTTCTTATGCAGATAGCTCTAATTCTGTGAGGCCACATTGTCTCCATCACTTAGCATGTGTTACAGCATATAGCAGGCTAAGAAATACTAATTTAATATATATGACTTTTATCAGTTGATATTAAAATTAACTTCATTTAAAAATTATATTGTATACATTTTAAAATACAGCATAGTAATTTTAATAAATATACATAGTGAAATGATTACTACAGTCAAGCCAGTTAACATAATCTTCATTTTTTAAAGTTATACTTTTTTGTGAAAGAATCTATTCTCTTAGAAAATTTCCAGTATATTAATTATTAATTATAATCATAATGCTGAACATTATGGCTCTAAAGTAATTTATCTTAAGTAACTACAACTTTGACCTACATCTTGCCATTTTTCCACCTCTGGTCCAATGATCTCTGTAATCACTTCATTCCATTTTCCTACATGAACTTACTTTTTAGGTTCTATGTATGAGAGAGTATTTTTACTTGAGTATCAGGCTTATTTCATTTAGCATAATATCTTCTAGGTCCTTCCACGTTGTTGCAAATGACAGTGTTAAGCAAGATTGTGGAGCTATGGAAAGAGAAATGACATGGTCCCTGGCTTCATCTACTCTGGTCAGAAATCTAATCCAATGAAAGGCTCAGGCTCCTTCAACTTTAGAAAGTCATCCTCTCTACTCCCCAGTAGTTTCCATCCTTCTTTCTTAATTAATTCTCTGTATTTCATACTACAGTGATTGATGCGTATATTTTTCAAATATAACCTTTACAATCTATTTCAAATTAGTCTCTACATAATTTCTTTACATCCATTACTATCATCAACCTCACCAAAGCCACTGACGTTTTACATCTGTACTCTTTTTTTAAAAAAATTAAATGTTTTTCTTTATTGTCAAAGTGTGGTACAGCGGGGTTATAGATTCATATGTAAGGCAGTGAGTACATTTCTTGTTCAACTTGTTACCTCCTCCCTCATTTTTCCCCCACCTCTCCCTTCCCCATTACAGAAGTTTTGTAGTAGAACTGATATCTGCCTCTGTTCATTCCCCAACTAGCTCACTGAAGATAGAAGGATCATGTTAAAGCATAAATCACACCACAGTACTTTTCTACATAGAAATCTTATAATAGTTCCCTGATTTACTTTGAATAAAATTCAAACTTCTTAACAGAGTCTACAATGGGGGACTAGCAAATTGAACTTTTGACTAAACCCAGCCTATTTAATTTTGTACAGCCTGTGAGTTTTTATTTTTACACTGGAAGCAAAATAAAAATAATTCATAAGGTATGAAAGTTATATTTTAACTTGAATGTTCATAAATAACATTTATATTAGAATACAGTCTCATTCAATTATTTACATATCATCTCAATGGCAGAATTGAAGAGCTGCAGTAGAGAACACATGGCCTGCAAAGGCTAAAATATTTTCTAACTCTTTACAGAAAAAGTTAACTAGTGCTAGGCCTACACGGCAGTGATGAACTGGCTCTTTCTTCACTTCTGGTTTCTTTCCATTCTACCCATTTTTCTTCCCTCTGAACTTTGTTTCTCACATGTACCAAGCTATTTTTATCAAGCTCATTCTTATCTGGTACTTTAGTATATCATCTTACTTTTATTTTTTAAAGAATTTTTTCTACCTGCAATTGTTTTTTTTTTAAATTTTGTTCCTTACTTGTTTATCTAAGAAAATATGTTCCTTAGATTTTTTTTTTATCCCCTCACCCAGTAGTGTCTCCAGGACCCAGAAGAAGTTTTACATTTTAGGTATACAAAAGGAATTTTTTTTATCTTCCCTGTAAATTCTTGTCTGCTTCACTTTTGTCACCCCCACCTTGTTAGTGGCCAACAAAGTGGTATATGTAGAATAAAAGTTCCAAAAATAGCTGTTGAATGATAAAATGCCAGTCGCTTTCTCATGCTGGGAAGAAAATAAAACAAAACCAAAAATACTTGTTGCCAGCTAGACTTTAAGAAACTAAATGTGTGTAGCATCCTTTTTGCCTTATTTGCACTTTGCTATTGAGGAACATTTTAAGGAGAAGGAAGCCATTGATTCTGGCATAATCTCTGGGGAAAAGGAAGGTCAAGTGATCTAATGAAGGTATTTCAGGTGACTACGAAGTTGGGTCAGATGTTTTCTGATCATGAGAATGAACCACCAGCAAGAATGGAGTTGGCAATTTTCATAAGATACCCTTTAAAATATGGAATGTGTATAATGTTACAAAATTAGAATCAATAAGAAAATCATGAATTAAAACATATAATAACTCATAGGAAACTAGACGGTTTTGGAAGAACATATATTGATAGTTATTGATGCTTTACTTATAAATGTTTCACTTGATGCTAATAGCAATCCATTATGGTAGGTAAGATTTTCCTTATTTTATAAATGAGTAAATTGAGACCCTAGACTTTTAGACAACTTTTCTGAGTCTGTAATGTCTATTCATGAAAAGTTCTGGTTTAGACTCCTTTCATCATCTTCTCAGTTGCACATGGGGAGAAGGTGATAAACGGACTAATAACTGATTGAGTTTTTTTTTTTTTATACTAGAGATAGCTCCAGCTGTGAACAACCTACAGGATACATTTGTCAATACTATGTGAACCTAAGGTAGGGGTTCTTGGCTGATGCCGCTGCCCTCTTTTCAAAGGGCCAGTACTGTAATTTCTTTGTCATGGTTTCAAAAGGGAGAGCGGGCTGGGGGAGGTGATCACAATGCACAACAGTACTGCACTTATGTGGGGGGAATGTGAGTCTCATGAAGGTGCCTTGTGTTTCCATGACAACTACAAGCAGTGATGGTGGTCAGGGTAACTCATGATTTTTTTCCCCCAAAAAATAAATAGCAATGAAAACAGTCACAGAAGATGTGTGGATATTGCTAGCTCATAACTTGAACCTGGTTTATGTTATACAACTATACTTATGCCAAGTCCTCCACTTCCACTGTCCAGTAGCCTACTCTAAGCACTCCCAGTTCTGAACAAGCCTCCTGTCTTTTATTCCATCTGTTTCTCCTCTAGCTAGAGATGTACAGGCTTAGGTGGGTGGTAGACCTGGGAAGGAACTATCTCTAAATCAGGAATAGTTGCCCAGAATCTAAAGATACTTGAATGAGACTAAAAATAAGAAAGACCAGCTTGGGGCAGCCAACTACTGTCTTCTTCCCTTTGTGTCCCACTAAGGTAATGTGGTGTTTGGGGCTCTTTGCATGTGTATTTGTTTTCACATTCTACTGTAAATTACTCAACAAGGTGCCTTATTGATCCTGAAAATTCATTCTTTAGATTTTCTCATCAAGGCAACAAGTTGCCTTCCATAGCTTCTTAGGAAGACAAATAGCTTTTTTTTTTTCTTTTCCCAATTTGGGGCTGTGCTTGTATACAGGACATTAGTCTGCTTGACATTGAGGCACAAATCCCAGTATGTTCACATGGGAGTTCTTTTTTGGAGGGTCTCAAATAGACTTTAAGAGATCAAAGAAAACTTCATGTCAAAAGCAACATATGTGCATGTTTTCTCAGATCCCTTTAGAAAGTTAAATGTCACAATGTACAATGTATCTCCTAGCAGGAGCTATTGCAAAGGCCTAGTTATTTTCTTGGGATAGTGCTGAAGTTACTTCTGTTGTATTTGTTGTTGCCTTTGGTTTCTGCATTTCTATTTACATGTGATGTTTCTAAATCTTCAACATTCACAAAACACATTTAAACTGGCTTAGGCCTAGATGTATATAATCTTTAACACTTTTATTTGTTCACTTGTCAGATTGGTCCATAAATGTCTTTTTCTTGGACCAATGACAAGTACTGGCATATAGCTGGTGACCAATAAGGATATACTGAATGAATGAATGCAGTAGTTTATTTGATAATGAAAAGGAAGAACAAGACTGATGTTTTGCAAACAGTTGAAAGAGGTCACCTACAGTGGGGAGGATGAAAGATGGGTGTGCTTCAGATCTTTAAAAGTCATTTGTTTTTCATCTCTTATAAGTTAACCAAGGTAGGATAATTATGTCATTGGCAATAATTAAATCTTAGGAATAATATACTTAACACTTACATAGAGGGAAAGAGAATTATTTGGACTTTTGGAAGGACATACTCATAATAATAGATTCTAAATAAATAAAATAAATTTATTGAATATGTATTTGTTTAATGTTCATCATCAAACAAAGTGCTTCATTTGGGATTAAATTCAATTTTAAGTCTAAGTGCTGATTGCCTATTGGTTTATCAGACTGACTGACATCCCACAAGAAACCGTAGACATTGGAAAGAGCATCCTGATTCTTGCTCTCAAGACAATTATCCAGTGAGAGAGAGAAAGAGACAAGGGAATGCAAGATTTATATAGAGAATGGTGGAATATACACTGTATGAGTCCTACGAAAGTGGCCAGCTCAGGATGGGGCCATTATGGTTACGGGTCCTTTCTGCATAGACTGGCCCCTGGTCAGAACCTTGAAAGTTGTGAAAGTAAGCTGATGGAATATGTTCCAGGAAGTAGTTGCTCTTTTTAAAGGCACAGGATCATAAGAGTAGTCAGAAAATTTCAAGGCATTTATGGGGAATAGAGGAAGAGGTGAGTGGAAAAGGGATGTGACTTTAGCTAGAGGCGAGATGGTATAGGACAGGTGCCATGATAAGCTGGCTTAAGAATATTTAAAATTACCTTAGCATAATTGAAAAACTAGGCCACAATATGATCAGATTTCCACTTTAGGAAATTCACTTATGTAACTTGTGGGAGAAAAATTAGAAAGAGGCAATATTGTCCAGTCAGGATAACCAGAAGACATTATTGCTGTGGTGTGGACAGTGATCAGGTCAGTGCTACCTCTACTTCTGTGAGGAAGAAGCTGCCTGATTTCCTCTTTGTTTTTGTTTTGCAGGTCCCAGGGCTTGAACTCTGGGTGTGGCCTCTGTCCCTGAGCTTCTTTTGTTCATGGCTAGCACTCTACCACTTGACCCACATCACTACTCCCATCTTTTTCTGAGTAGTATATTGGAGATAAGAGTCTCATGGACTTTTCTGTCCAGTCTGGCTTTGAACTGCAATTCTCAGTTCTCAGACTCCTGAGTAGCTAGGATTACAGTGTGAGCCACTGGTGCCCAGCTCTGATTTCCTCTTAACACCCTGTATCAACTTTTGCTGTCTCTTGAAGAATTTGTGAGTCAAAATTTTATGTAAACCCAAATATTTGATGCCACAAGCTCTCATTGACTTGAAAAGGACTGAAGTTCATCCACCTTTTTTTTAAACCTAAGAGCTATTAGCAATTCTGTATACTTAAAAATTTCCAAATCATATGTAATAGTCAAATAAAAATCATACTCTTTCTTCAGGTAAATGTGACTTGTCTCAGCTTAACTCAAAGTTCAGTTGCAAACTAATAAAACATTAGCATCTCATTTCTTGTTTAATATTTATGTAGCTGTTGCCATGTCACTTTTACACATTCAAAAATCAGGCTTGGTTGGATTTGAGGTGAGCTGAAATCCCCTTTGACAGTAGGTCTTTTGGGGTATGTTTTCATCCTTAAATAACTTTCCAAACAACACTAAGATAGTAGCAAGAGATCAAACAAATGTTCTCCTACAATGCAGGCGATGAAACAGTTATTTCCCCTGCAAGTTTTCTTCTTGCGGAGAAGAAATTAAATCAGCCTTATTAGTGATTGGTGCAAATATGCCAGTAGGCAAAGGCAGACACAAATCTAGTCTGGTGTGTACTCATACCATGGTTCCCTGTCAAGGAATCTGAGAGAAATGGGGAAAAGGGCAACTGAGAATTTTGAGAGGCTAGGACTGACAATTGTCTACCTTCCATTATGGGAGTAATATCTTACAGTTGCCTAACATCTTTTTTTTTTTTGTAATACTTTCTTCTGTATTTTGCTCTTTGATTTTCACAACACTGTTTTCTATATTGTACAGGTGAGGTCCCAGGCTTCACCAGCTAAAGTGACTATGATACCCTTGCCATCCACTTTAGGGAATAGTCTTCCATTTTTAAGTAGAACTTGAAAAACCTAATGGTGTTGGTTAAGGTTGAAATTGAGAACTTGGGGCAACGTAGTGGTCACTATCAAATAGTTTATTTCAAATCATTTTGAATGATTACATTTCACATGGAGATGTTCTCATCTAAGGATAGTAATCTTAGCACTCAGGAGAGAGGCAGGAGAATTGCAAATATGAGATCAACATGGACAACATAGTGAGATAGTCCTAAAAAATGTTCATCATCTTCATCTGCTTATGAATGCCTTTGCCATTTTACTTTTTTTTTGAGCTTTAAACAAGTAATAAGTATGTCTAGCAGCAGAAGTTTGCTTCAGAAGCATCTTCAAACATTGAAATAATGATTACTTAGTTATCTAAAATTTTAGTAGTATACAAAGAGAAGAAAGTTGAAAATATGAGTGAGTTGAGGGGAAGAAGTTTGACTGAATGTTGCCTGGGACTGAAAAGTGAAAAAGCAAAAGCTTATTTATTTTAATACTTACTGTATCCAAAAACCTAGTGTAGGGCTGGGGATATAGCCTAGTGGCAAGAGTGCCTGCCTCGGATACACGAGGCCCTAGGTTCAATTCCCCAGCACCACATATACAGAAAACGGCCAGAAGCAGCGCTGTGGCTCAAGTGGCAGAGTGCTAGCCTTGAGCGGGAAGAAGCCAGGGACAGTGCTCAGGCCCTGAGTCCAAGGCCCAGGACTGGCCAAAAAAAAAAAAAAAAAAAAAAAAATCTAGTGTAAAACTGCATGGCCTAGCAAGCCTACTGAAAACCAATTTGCAAGTAAGGCCAAATAGCACGTTTAATTGTTATAGATATAAATACACACAATGTGTTAGCAAGGTAGACTGTGCCCATGTTGCAAAAAAATTTACTTTTAAAATGAATAATTGCATTAATCACTGGAATTAGGAGATAAATGGTTTTAAATTGTATGTTAGCTTATAGTTCTTACAAAAAAGGTTTCATTTTCAGAAGACATTAGAAATAGTTGATTTTTTTCAGTGTGTTTTTTCCCTCCATCCATTTGTAAGGGATAAAATACAGTTTTGAAAGTAGTAAATTTGATGTCTTTCTTTAAAACAGGTGATAAACTACATCATACATGGAAAAATACAAATGTTAAAAAAGGTTATGTTCTTCCTTAGTGTGAATCTTTGAGGCTTCTACTATTACTTTTTTTTTGGCCAGTCCTGGGCCTTGGACTCAGGGCCTGAGCACCGTCCCTGGCTTCTTCCCACTCAAGGCTAGCACTCTGCCACCTGAGCCACAGCGCCCCCTCTGGCCGATTTTCATATATGTGGTGCTGGGGAATCGAACCCAGAGCCTCATGTGTAGGAGGCAAGCACTCTTGCCACTAGGCCATATTCCCAGCCCTACTATTACTTCTTGACCCTCCTTTTCCTGCTAGTTTCCATGTATCTAAGAAAATATATGCTGATGAACCAGGGTGCTGTTATGTTTCTTTGCAAGTAAAATGAGATATTGTCTGGTTAATTGGTTGTTAAATGATACAATAACTGAAAAGTCACTAGCATACTTTGGAAGTTAACTGAGCACAGGGACCCTAACCTGGACTGGAGTTAATGGTCTGACCCTAAAGCCTGGCATCAGAGTGACTGTAGAAGACCTGAAATTTTAGCAGAACTATTGTGTCTATAACACATTGTAGCAATGCTTTTTATTTTGTTTTTCCTTAGCACACAGAATGAGCCATTGAAGTGCTGAATTTACAAGGAGTATGAATCAAAGTGCTTTAAAATCAACCAAGGAAGTATGATGCCATTTTCTTCACATTGTCCTCCGTTTGTTGAGTCAGTATCATATTTTAATGAGAGGACAGAGGTTATGAAACAGTAAATAGATTCCTTCTGAGTCTCTTTCATTCTTTTATCCAGAGCCAACATCCATTACCTCAGATTCACATGAACTTCCCTGAATGATGATACCTTACTCACTGGAGCATCTCATTTACTAATAAGTAAGCCTAATCTTGCACTGTTGTGTCCAACTTCTAAAAGTACCTTCCTGGTTTCCTCTTCTGTCAAAATCTGAACGCAACTATCAGAGAGCGAAGTTAAACTTCTACTTAAAGATACATCCAATGACAAATTATGTCAAAATACGAATGATGGCAGGAGCATAATGACATGTCCTGGATCTTTTTTAGGTATTATATTTAATTTATTTACTTTGACAGTACTAGGGTTGGTACTCTGAGCCTTGTGCTTGCTAAGAAGGTGCTTTATCAATTGAACCCTTTTTAGTTATTTTCAGGAATTTCTCATGCTTTTGCCACAGTCTGGCTTCAGATTGTGGTTCTTCTGCCGAAGGTTATGAGTATCTGGGGTCATAGGCATATTATTGACTGAGATGGGAAGTCTCTTAACTTTTTGCCTGGGTTGGCCCTGAATTGTAACCCTTCCTATGTTTGCCTCTTGTGTAACTAAGATTACAAGCTGGAGTCAACTATACCCAACTCATTTGTTATGTTAATTAATTTCCCTGTATTATTTTCATTTTGTTAGAGAAAACAACATAATGTTAATTTCAACTACAGAATTTTCAAACCTTTTCTCTGCTGCACATTTAATGCATTTTGTGTGCTTATATGCACTGAACTCCCATTCACACATGCAAGGTTATGCCTACTAACCTATGTACCAGCTATAGTTTTACTTCCTTGGTACTCAAGAAAGTATATCAGAATGCAAGTAGGTGACAGTAATATATGGGTAATGTTGACTTCTTGTAAGGTTAAAAACAGAAGAATATTTTGCCACCTTACTAACTTCAAAATCAGCCATTTTAAGTGATTTGCTACATACCCCTGGGCTGATAATCACAAGGTTAATACAGACAACAAGGAAGCATCAGTCCTTAAAGAGGTACAGTTTAATTTTACTTCTTTGAATGGTAGCTGGAGTTACTTTAAGACAGCAGGGTTTCTAGTGCTCACCAGATTATATTTATTCATTGCCTCATTCATTTTTCATCCATCCATTCACCCATACAGTCATTTATTTATTCAATATAAATATGGGAGAAGTGAAAAGAAATGCCACACAGAGGGAACCAGAATAGTCTATAGTGCTAGGGCATGGGATATGATAAGGCCACTGAGGTAAGGGAAACTACTCTGAATACTGGCTACAGAATGCAGATGACAATTGGTAGCAGACAAAGCTGGAAGTATATGTTGGATAAGTTGTTGAAAGATGCTCTGCATGCTGAGGAATATAAATCCATCTAGTCACATGAAGGTAGTTATGCATAAGGCTAATTTTATCCACCCAAAGTACAGAATTCTGCCTCTTAAATTTATGTTACTTAATATTATGACCAGAGTTGTGGAGATCATGGTTGGTCAGTACTCCCATCAACTGACTGGGAGTTGGCCAGCTGACCTGGTGGGCTGGTTCCCAGGATCCACCCAGGTAAAAATACTGGGATCTAAGCACTGAGGTGTGAACCTCTGATGCTAGCAGAGGTAGTGAGGGCTTAAGATGCCCTTAGCATTGGCATGTTACTCTGAGATCAGAGTAGGGCCATACTTCTCCTTGAGAATTCTCAACTTCTGTAAACTCAAGAAATCTCACCCCAGTTCTACAAATTGCTTAGATTATGGGCATGCTACTTTAACCCCTAAACTTCCTAGCCAAGGCTTTAGACTTCCCTATGGATTCTGATGGTTTTACTTAGTAATTAGTATGCTATTGGAGAAATAATAATGAATTCTTTGTCAGGAGTCTTGAGATCCTTGTCCTGGCTGTGCCAATTCTTTTGTGTGATTACAACTGTCCAAAATTATGTGAGTTTGAGAAAATGTCTTTACATTTCTGAGGCTCATTTCTCTTTGGTTTTAAAGGAGTAGATTAGGCCAGATGATATCGGTTTTCTCTTTTAAGGTACAGGATCCATAGTTTTCTTTGCTTATTTATCCATCATTAATGTTTTCTATGACTCTTAGTGTCTTATAATTTTATGCTTTTAAAGATCTCATTACATTTTTAATTCTTTTCTAAAATTGCTTTACATTTTATTTAAATATTGTCCCTTTATACACCTGTACTATTCTTAGTGTTTTAAAATGAAGGTCATCTCTTAAGAATTTTTTTAAGTTCAATTATTTATTAAATTTCACTGGGTTTTCAGACAAATTAAGCAAAAGATCCACCAGGCAAAATCTTTATCCTCTATAAACTCAAACATCAAACCAACACAAAAACATTCCTTAGTTGTGTTAATTCTTTACCAAACAACAAAGAATTTGCCACCACAGTGCCAAATACACCCAACTGTTTAAATTAGGAAGAACAGAATTATTAGAAAATAAAGGGACAGCATGCCACTTAAAGGATACTTGTAGAACGCATATAATACTTATCACAAAAATTCCTCAGAAGTCTTGGGGAAGTTCTGGCAGACAATTTTTACTGGGTGATTATAACCATGCAGTAGACAGCATATTCTGATTCAAGTTGATCATCCTGAAGGAAAGATAAAACCTCTAGGACTAGCTTATTCTCTTATTTTCATGGACCAAGTATCTTTAGACCCATCTACCCAAAGAGCAAAATGAACATGGGCATTTGGAGAATTCTGGTAGGCTGTCAGTTATAACATAGAGCAAAAAAAGTGTGAAGTCTATATTTGGGATTTCAATGGTCAATAATGGCCTGGCCTTCTTTCTGCTTGATGGCTATTGTATTCCAAAGTTACTTTTTGAAATATATTATGTAACTAACTGTGGTTCCATTTTTCTGACAGAAGAAACATTGTCTTCCTATTAGAGAAAGAAATTGAGGCCCTAGGGATTAAGTAAATTGCTGGAGGTCACATAGCTATTAAGTAGAGGAATTGGGAAACAATTCACAAATGAGGAAATGAGTTGTGATTTCCTTGTTTAAAAAATAGAACCTGCCTTCCCTTATTTAAAGGAAAACAGCTATCTGAGAATAATTTGTCTTACTGGGAAGCCAGGGTTATGTATGCTATTTGAGTGCTATTTAAAGAGATGTTGCTTAATTTCTGTGAGGCTAGCCTCATGGAACAGTTACTGATCAGGATTTATTTAGTGTCCGCTAGAAGCAAGTTTTTAAATAAAAGAGACTACTCAGAACTGTTCTTTGTCCTAAGGCCTAGGAAATAATTCCTGTTTTGTTTTTAGATCCTGAAGTTCCTATCTACTCTGCCTTCCGTTCTTTACCCTCTGGTCTTTTAATGCTTGTTTTGTATGTAATGCCCCATACTTTTCGTTGTATTTAATAGAAGGAATATGGGAAAGTACATCTACTTCATCTTCCTGTAAGTGCATGTTGTCCTTGGATGAGATTTTAAAGAGTATTACAATCCAACTGCTTCATTGGAATATCATAGAATGGAGGAATAAATTGTAAGATTCAGACATAAAAGAATCTTAGCAGCATTTACCAGTTTGGTTTCTAAGTAACATGATCTCAGGACTTCCCACCAACTCCTAATGATTAGTCATTTTCAATGTCTGTAGTCAAAATCAGTTTAAAGGAGGAGAAGCTTTTGTTTTTGTGTCAATTTCTCTATCTCCATAGAACCTGCTATGCTAATCTTCTATTAGTTGATTTTCTTGCAACCAGAAAGGATGCCAGCATTGTACACCACATCATGCTTCTCTGTTTTGTCCTTGCTAACATTAATTTTTGAAATAGGTAACTGAAATAAAAGCTTTTATTAATTCAGTAATTTAAAATTGATGTCTCACATATGTCTTCATGTTTCCCCCACTGTAACTGTTATTTGGATATAGTTTATAATAAATAATTGAGTATTCCTTTCTTCCATCACTAGTATAATACAGAAAGTATCCCTGATGAGCCCACATAAAACATGCTTTCATTTTGACAAGTATCATTATCCTAATCCATCCAGCAATGAATACCTCTGTTAATTCATAACAGTAACTCAGTTTAATGAATGTCTCAAAGAAAGGAAATAGAAGTAATATGACTAACAAACACATACAAGGAGATAAAGCTTCTATAACCATCTTTAAAAATTTCCAAAGAGGGGCTGGGGATATGGCCTAGTGGCAAGAGAGCTTGCCTCATATACATGAGGCACTGGGTTCGATTCCCCAGCACCACATATACAGAAAAATGGCCAGAAGTGGCGCTGTGGCTCTAGTGGCAGAGTGCTAGCCTTGAGCAAAAAGAAGCCAGGGACAGTGCTCAGGCCCTGAGTTCAAGGCCCAGGACTGGCCAAAAAAAAAAAAACAAACAAATTTCCAAAGAGAACAATGGGCCAACTGATTGGCCAATATAAAAAACATGACTATTTATATATTTGTATTTTATAAAACTCTTCTAGAAAGTTTGTGTTGAACAAGCACAATAATTTCAGTCTGTGAAGAAAATATGTAAAAAATTGGTTGAAACCTGGTTCTAAGAGTCTTCCAATCTTTTGATACTGAACTATGCCACAGAAGTGATGTGCAATTAAATATAGATGGGAAGTCTTTGTAGTAGTGCCCTAAACTTTCTTCTGTTTTATTTGTATTTCTCAAATTTTGGCAGTTCTGAGTTGGCAGTTATTGGATTATTTTTAATTCAAGTCCAGGTTAAAGAAGTCATAATCAAGTACAAAGAATCTATTGATCGTTCTTATACTCTAGCTCACTACAGAACACGAAAAGCTTAAATATGTCTAATACGTTGTAAGTGCATGCTTTGGTCAACTAGCTATCAGCCTTCATCATTTACTAGATATTATACTTGGGCAACTTATTGGTTTCACTAACCTCAGTTTTCTTATCTGAAAATGAAGACAAGACTACATTCTACTTCCTAAGTTTCTTGAGAAGACCAAATGAGATAATGCCTATAAAACATTTATCTTGGCACATAGTAAGGACTTAATTATTATTAATTACCATTACTTTTATATTTCTTTCATAAACAATTCTAGTGACTAGTACTTTGTTCAAAATACCTATTTAGTTGACTGTGCTGGGTTTTTTTTTCTTTAAATCAACCACCGAAATTTTGTTTATTCTGAGAGAATATTCCAATCCTTTCTGGGTGTCATGCTTCTGTCTGAATTTGAAGGCAGGTCCTATTAGACACCTTTAATCTATGGAATGTTTGTTTATGGAACCTTTGAGCTAGAGAATCATCTGCATTTTCTCTTTCCCTTTCTTCGTACCATATGAATCTGGTTCCATGCCAGAAACTTTCTGGGACTCATTCAAATTAGCATCCATTACAGATCAATCTAGAAAAGCTGGTTATTTATTGTCAGATGGATACATGAACCTTGGCATTTTTAGAAACCAGAGCTAAAGTGATCTTATAAAGTTCCAGTTAAATCAACATGGTGTTGTGCTCGTCTCATGATGACTTTCATAAAATTGCCTCTGAAATGCTAAGTATTTTCCCACTGAACCTCATTCTAACTCTATAACTTATACCAAGGATCACACTGTACCTGCTCTCAGGCTTGTAAGTCTTACAAAAGCCCTTGGCCAAAAGCAATAAAATTTGACCTGACCTAATCCTGGAGTTGCAATGGATAATGTGTGTATTTTTCATTCAATAATTTAATGTGGAAATTAACTGCATGTGTCATATATTCCCCATCTTAAAGAGGGAGCTTTTATGGTTCTAATGTTACACAAAAATTAAATAAGTAAACATTCTTGTCATTTAAGACTCTTCACTTTCCTGATAGCTTAAATAAGCACTACAAAAGACTCCTTTGGAGAAATTTATTATTTCTTTTAGTATGGGAGCCTGCTCCATGAAATCCATCCCCTGTGATCACAGAATAATGCCAACAGAGTTTTTCTTTTTCCCTGAAAGATTTGTAATAATTTTCCCACTTCAGCTTATTGTTTTGTCAAAACAGGAAAAATACTCTTTTTTCTTTTCTTTTCTAGAAAGTTCTCTTTTTTCTTCTTTCACTTGTACACTTCAACATTTTTTATTTCTAAGTATAAGATTTAAAATATCTCTTCAATTCATCTGGCCTTTCAGACTCTCTTAAGTGATCCTTACACATTATTATTTTATGGCAGTCTTCTGTCCTGTTGCCTTTTCTTCTCTAGACTCACTTTGTTTCCTCTAGATCCTACAAACTTTATTTTTATTTGAATTTTCTTGTCAAATTGATTGTCTTGAATAGAACCACATGGTTTAACAACAAATGTTATGAAATAGTTACACATTCATCTTCCAAATTGTTACTTTGACATTACCTCTATAGATTTTCACTATTATTAATTTTTACTATATTTTCAGGGTAGCATAGTCAAAAAATAGGAATGTGATTCCTATCTTCCCATTTTACTTAAAAGAGTGTATTATAAATACCCTAAAGTTTAAATAAATTTTATCTTGGCAATTTGTATTAGCATTGTGACAAAATACTGGAGATAAACAACTTTATTTTGGTTTATGGTTCCAGAGTTTTCAGATCATGGTTGCTTGGACTCATTGTTTTGGGTCTGTGTTGGTGGAACAGTACCTAATGGCGAGGAGCATGTAGCATAGGAAGCTGATCACTGCAGAACGATCAGGAAATGGAAGACAGAGAGAATTGCTTGGAGTCCAAATATTCCTTTCAAAGTCACATCCCCAGTGGCCTAAAATCCTTCCATTAGGCCCCATGTTATAGTGATCCCACCACAGCCCACAGCCCCACAGGCCAGAGACCAAAGACTAGATTTCCATTACATGAACCTTGGAGAGACATTTAAGATCCAAACTTTAACAAGATATTTTCATACTGATACATAAGACAATTCTACATTCTTTAAAAAAAACCTTTTAATTGTTTTGTATGTATTTGTGTGCCAATTAATTTTACTAATTAATAAAAACATAGTCAGCATTTTACTGACACAAACTACATGTGAAATAATTTGCTCCTTTATATTCTTACAATTCTTGTGTACATGTCATTACATGATATAAGATAAATCCCCTATTTAGAATCATTGTATCAAAAGTTATTTGAATTCATAATTTTGATAGAGATTTCCAACTTGCCTCTGTAAAAGTCATAAAAATGTACCACCACTATTGTTTAAAATCACCATTTTATACAGTCCAGTTTATGGAATATGTGTTAAACTTTTGATTTTTTTGACATTCTGAATAGCAGAAATGATATATCAAGTTACTCTTAAGTTTCATTTCTTTTCCAGTAAGAGAGCTTGATTTTTTAAAATAAAGTTTCCCTGTTTTGTTCAGTCTTGTCCCAATTTCATGGGTTTAAGTGATCCTCCTGCCACAACTCCTGAATAGCTGGGACTATCAGAGCATACTGTCAATATTAAATTCATTTTAGTGTTCAGAAGGCATGCCAGTAGCCTTATTGAATTGTATATTTTTCCTTTACTGACACATGATACCATCATTTTTTTTCTTTTTAAAAATTTATTGTCAAATTGATGTACAGCGAGGTTACAGTTTCATACGTTAGGCCTTGGGTATACTGTTTGTTACCTCCTCCCTCATTCCCCCTTTCCCCCCTTCCCTTCTCCTTCTCCCCCCATGAGTTGTTCAGTTGGTTTACACCAAATGGTTTTGCAAGTATTGCTTTTGGAGTTGTCTTTTTTATCCGTTGTCTCTTAATTTTGATATTCTCTTTCACTTCCCTAGTTCTAATACCAGTATATATAGTATCCAGTGTAGTCACAGCAGAGGATCACAAGAGCCTAATAGCTATGCACCTATGAATGCATAAGATGATGTTAAGTGAACTGAACTCCATGTTATGGAAGCGACTGTTATATCACTGTTGTAATTACTTTCAACATGCCATGTAAAACCGTAGCTTCTATTGTTGATGATCCTCGTGTATCTCCTTCCTGTGGTTGTACCCACACTATCACTGATACCATCTTTTTTGTGTGTGTGC
This sequence comes from Perognathus longimembris pacificus, assembly GCF_023159225.1. Classification (NCBI taxonomy): domain Eukaryota; kingdom Metazoa; phylum Chordata; class Mammalia; order Rodentia; family Heteromyidae; genus Perognathus; species Perognathus longimembris. The sequence goes on from NC_063177.1 coordinate 29,840,600, forward strand.
ACCTGTCCTGGGGCTTGGACTCAGGACCTCGGGACTATCCCTGAGCTTCTTTTGCTCATGGCTAGCATTCTACCACTTCAGCACCACTTCTGACCTTTTCTGGTTATGTGGTACTAAGGAATGGAACCCAGGGCTTCATGCATGCTAGGTAAGAACTCTACCACTAAGCCACATTCCCAGCCCTCCTTGAGCTTCTTTTTGTTCAAGGCTAGTACTCTATCACTTAAGCCACAGCTTTACTTCTGGCTTTTTGGTGGTTAATTGGAAATAGGAGTCTCTTCAACTTCTCTGCCCAGACTGGCTTCAACTTCGATTCACAGACTCAAGCATCCTAAGTAGCTAACATTACAGATGTGAGCTACCAGAGCTTGGCATGATACCACATTTATCCAAAATCCTGTATTTGAAACTGCTTAGAGATTCTTTTTTCTCAATCATTTTTTAAAAATCAATACTCCACCACTTAACTATTTGGTTTTATAATGTATTAATATCGTGATCTTTATGTTCACTTAGTACTGTGATAGCATCATCCTAAAGTTATATAACAATTTACAGAGCATTTTGGTATATATTAGCTCATTTGTTTTGGTCTTCATAGCAACACTCCTGGGGCAGTTGAAACAGAGACTGATGTTCTTATTTTATACGTGAAAAGACTGACAGTCATAGGGGTTGAAATAATTACCAAGATCACAAAACTATAGGTGCCAAGTGATGGCTTGTCTCTTGGTTCAGTGTCTGTGCCAGTTTATGGTTGCACTTCTCAGATATTCTCAAATATTCTTTCGATTTGTGATCAGAGACCTTTTGTAGTTCCTCAATGTACAGAGAAACGGTATATTCTTTTGGGTTCTAAGTCAGTTCAGGCTCATCTGCTCTGGTTAACATTTGGATCAAGAAAGGGAGTAAATCATGAGATCATACAAAAGAGAAGGAGATCTGAGACATTGCAGATTAATTCAATTATTTGAACAGAGCAAGAATTCAAAGGTGTGATCTCCATACCCAAAGACTTAAACTATTAAGATGTCAGAGCCAAGGCTAAACTCAGAGACAGTTCTTTCATTTGGTTTAATAAGCATAGCTCTATGTTTAGTTTTTTTGAGGAACCTCCATACTGCTTTCCAGAGTGGTTGAAAAAGTTTACATTCCCACCAACAGTTTAATAGAGTTCCCTTTTTTGCCACATTCCTGCCAGCATTTGTTATTATTCATTTCTATGATATGGGCCATTTGAACTGAGGTGGAATCTCAGTATTGATTTGACTTGTCTTTCTTTTATGGCCAGAGATGTTGAACATTTCTTCATGTGTCTATTGGCTATTTTTACTTCTTCTGAGAAGTCTCTTTTGAAGTCATTAGCCCACTTATTAGTTTGGTTTTTTGTTTCTTTGACGATTTATTTTTTGAAGGTTTAATGTTTTGAACTCTTAAGTGTATTTTGGATATTAGACCCTTGTTCAATGTGCAGATGGTGAAAATCTTCTCCTATTCTGTAAACTTTCTATATAACTTGTTAGCTATGTGATTTGCCATGAAGAAACATTTGTTTGGTGCCAACCAATTTATTCAATCTTTCTTTGATTTGTTGTGATCCTGGATCTTTATTTAGAAAGGTTCTACCTGTGCCTAAAAGTTTTAGTGTTTCCTCTACCCCTTCCTGTAATATTTTCATGGTTTCTTGTCTTACATTGAGGTCTTTGATCCATTTTGCAAGGTGATATATAAGGATTTAGTTTCAGTTTTTTGCATGTGGATATCCAATTTTACCAGCACCATTTGTTGAAGAGGCTGTTTTTCTTCCAACCTATGTTTTAGTGCCCTTATCAAATATTAGCAATTCTACTTCTGAGTATTTATCTACTAGGCCACAAATAAGGTCACACTAAAGCTACCAGTGCAACCATTGTAGTATTATTTACCATAGCTAAAATATGAAATTAGCCCAGATGCCCCAATGCATGTATGAATCAAGAAAATGTGGTACACACACATACACACACACACACACACACACACACACTATGGAATTCTACTCAGCCATCTGAAAGAATAATATTGTACCATTTGTAAAGATGTGGAAAAACTTGGAAAAATTATATAAAGTAAAGTAAGCCAGACCTAGAGAAACTAAGTTGCATGGTTTCCCTCATTTGTGGTAGCTAGACTATGTCTATAAATCTACAAGTATACATACTGGGTGGTAAACAAAGGGCTGAAATAAACTAACTGAAGTGTAGTAGACTCTGTGGAGAGCAAAAATAGTATAATTCTTTAAAAAGTCTAAACCAAATCCCAACAAAATTAGCACCAAGAAATGGATACTTGCAAGAAGGGAGGGTAGGGCCAGGGGGAGAGGGGTAGAAGAATGATGGGGGAAGGAAGGAGAATGCAGGCAAGAATTCATTATTTAAACTGGGAGAGAACAAGGGAAGGGGTGACACTGTCCAAAAGAAATGTACACTTTTTTTCCTTTGTTTTTTCTGCTGATTGTGGGGCTTGAACTCTGGGCCCCTAAGCATTGTCTCTGAGTTTCTTTTGCTTGAGGTAAGCACTCTACCGCTTGGTCCATAGCACTACTTCTGGCTTTGGTGGGGTAGTTTATTAGAGATAAGCCTCTCATTGTGGCTTCTAACCATGATCTCAGATCTTAGCCTCCAGAGTAGCTATGGTTAAAGATTTATTAGCGATAAGAGTCTCATCATGGCTTTGAACCACCATCTCAGATTTCAGCCTCCTGAGCAGCTAATGTTAAAGGCATGAGCCACCAGTGCTTGGCAAGAAATGTGCTCTGTACCTGGCTTATGTAACTGTAACCACTTTGTTTAACATCCTTACAATAACAAAAAACTTGACAATAAGAATTCATTGTATATACCACAGAATTGAGAAATATAAGGGAAGAGGTGGGTTGAAGTGGGATGAGTATGTTGAAGTAGTGACAGATCAAGATGAGTTGTACACATAAACTGCTCTGTTAAATGGCAAAAAATTAATATGTAGTCTGAGATTAAGATAAGCAAGGGAATGGGTGGGTTGGGAGGGGTGGGTGAGAGTACTGAAAGGGTGACATTGGTCAAGATGCACTGTATTCAAAAACTGCATTGGTGAATGGCAACTTCTTTGTACAACTACTTAAAGATAATAAAGATATTCAAAAAATAAAGAAAAGGAAGAAAATGTTGAGTATACTATGCTGCAACCATTTGTCTCCATGTTTACAAGTATTTTCTGGGCTAGAAAAATGGCATAAATTCATCCATTCAACAAATGATTATACAGCAGGTGCCATGAACTGTGCTATTCACTGGGTTTATAAAGATTAGCGACATAGTCATAGTCTCTGACTTCAGAAGTAATGCAATCTAGAGAGAAAAACAGATATTAAACAATTAATATATGAATAAGGATGAAATTACAAAGTGTTATGAGGACTAGTAGAGAAACAAATGGTACCTAAAGGAATGTCACAAGAAAAATGAATTTAGACTGTGGAGGCTGGAGCATCTGCTATAAACTCATCCTTGTATACCCCATGCTGTACCTGAGGCAGCTTTGTGAAGACCCAGGTTTCTATAGATCTGACCTGGTTTTATTTCCACATTTCTTCAGAAGAGGTAACAGACTCCAAGAGGAGACCCAGATCACCTAGCTGGCTAGAGCATAGAAATATCACAACACACTGTTGCAGCTCATCTCCATCAAAAGAGTTGGCAATGGCACCAGACTTCATGGACCATGGGGATTTTATCAGTTTGACTTAGTCTATTACATGCGGAACAGACAAATCAAGGTTTTGGCAAACATTTGCCAGTGGTACTAGGGAATTAAAGGCAAACACTATCTCATTTTCCTTGAATATCAATATTTTATTGAAGGATGAGATTATCTTTGGTAAACCAAGAGCACATTTTTAGAATTTAAAGAACTTTTTAAACAATTTAAATACTTTCTTTGTCAATTTGATGAATTGTTGATGCCATCTTTGTAGTCATCAACACATAGTTCATTAGAAGTAGAAATGGGTTGACTAGAATAGAAGAGACACAACCCTATTTATCTAGACCTGACTTTGATGTAGGCAGCACTTCCTGTACACTCTAACCTCAGTGTTCATGGATATGTGTTCATTTAACACAGGGAAATTGGGATGAGGTAGGAGCCTTAGGCCTTTACTTTCTTGGTTGCTATGTTTTTAACTTAAACCTTGACCTCCTTCATTTATTATTCTAAGTCCTCCTTCATTTATTATTCTAAGTCTAATGATTATAAAAAACAATCTTATCATTTTATAAAATGGAATTTTAATTGTAATTTTCTGAAAGCCTGATGGTAAAATAAGAGATGTTTACATTATTTTCTATATTGACATTTAGCTATCTGAAACTATATGATGAAAAACTAGAAAACGAAGAAGGGAAACAACTATTAGCATTCTCCTTGAAAGATATTTTCTGAAATATAGGAAAAGCTGAAACATAGTGATACTCATGGGAGCAGAATTTGTAGTAGTGAAAAGTAGTATGAATATCCAACAAAAGAGAATGAATAAAAATGCACATCAACATATTTCATACAACATTACATATGGATTAAAGCAGTGCTTCATATTACAATTCCTGATATAAGATTGTTGGGTGGAAAATCTGGTGGGATCATGTTATTGTTCAGTAGAGGCTTTGGGGCAGTGGTGATCAGTGACTGTGGTTATATTTGACTCTAGCCGACTTTCAGCAACTTCCCCTCTTCCTTGTCATTTCATCCATTAGGAGAAGGTAACAACAGTATCAACTTCATGGATCCATGAAGGGAAGATTAGAAGAAATGTATATAAAGTCCTGACCCAAATCCTGGTACATGTCATGGTTCCAGAAAAGTCCTCTAGTATTACATATATACTCTCATCTTTGTAGAAACACATCAAAAGGTACCAGAAGTTCCTTAAAGGAGTAGATTTCTTTGGGATATAAGACTAAAAATGATTTATTTCTTCTTCCTTTACTTTTTTCTTTGCATTTTCATAATAAGTATATTGTTTTCCCCATCTGTTTCCAGAGATAGTTTTCCTTTTGCCCCAGAATTCTTCTCCTCTCCTCTCCTCTCCTCTCCTTTCCTCTCCTCTCCTCTCCTCTCCTCTCCTCTCCTCTCCTCTCCTCTCCTCTCCTCTCCTCTCCTCTCCTCTCCTCTCCTCTCCTCCCCTCCCTTCTCCTCTCCTCCCCTCTCCTCTCCTCTCCTCCCCTCCCCTCCCCTCCCCACCCCTCCCCTCCTTCCCTTTCCCTTTCCCTTTCCCTTTCCCCTCCCTCCCTCGCTCCCTCCCTCCCTCCCTCCCTCGCTCCCTCCCTCCCTCCCTCCCTCCCTTCTCATATCTGCCCCTTGTAGACTGCATCATCCAGGGCTCTTTACCTGAAGGCATCCAGTTGGTACAGCTATACTTCAGTCAAATTCTGATTATGGGCCTCCCTCTCTCCTTCTTCCCCTCCCTCCCTTCCCTTCACTATCTTCTTTTCTCCTTTTTTTCCCCTCCCTCCATTTTCCTTTCTTTTCTTTGCATTCTTTGTTTGTTCTAAGGATTGAACTCAGGGCAAGTATTACTACTACTTGGGTGGGACCCGTAAGTCTTTTGTTCGTAGTTTTCAGATAGGGTCTCCTACTAACTTTATCCAGGAGCCTGCCTCAGACTACTATCCTCCTACCTCCACTGAAATAATAGATCTGTATTACCAAGTCCATCTGGCTGTTTTTCACACACAGGGAGCTCCTGACCGGTGTTTCCTGACTCTGGCTTTTACCTCTTCCTCTTCAAGTGTAGAGGTGACAAGAGCTTCCTGATGTAGCCACTTGCTATGCTGCATTGTCCCTTGGCCATTCATGAATATTGCTTTACCTCTGTATACATCCTCCCTTCCTTAAAATTTCTTCAAGATTCAAGCTTAGTGTGTGTTCTGTTTTCTGCTGGGACTCTGGTTGATCTTAGTTTTATAATTGGAAAAAATTGACTGAAATATCCCAAAGGACCACCCTATCTTACTTCCCAAAAGAAAACAACCTTCATGGAGTAGAGATGCCTCTCAGCTCCTAGATTTGAAGGTGATTATTTTTTATTTCATTTTGAGCCCTCACATGAAATTAGGCTACAGGCTAGATATAACACCTAAGTGACACCTATTTCTCCTGGAGAGAAATTCTTGAAAGCAGTTGTGGGCTATTGACAAACTATAATATTGTATAGGGATCTAGCCAAAAAAGATACAAGAGAAAAATCTCTGTGGAGAGAAAGTGGCCTGGAAAGTGCTTTGTTGTTGCCAGTGTCCGCTGTGTGTTTAGTTGTGAACAGAGCCTGGCTTCACTTGGTGTCTGCCTTACATGGAGACTTGCCATAGTGTCCACTGGAAACTCATCAGCTTCTGAGGCATCTGAGCTTAGTGTTGGGCTGGTGGGGTGTGGAGAAGCTTGGCATATCCCTATGAAATAATCCACTGTTAAATCTCCATTGATAGGTGCCCTTTTCTCTAGAAGGATGCTTGGGGAGGAATCTCACAGTCTCATGGCAATAAAGAGCTATCTGGTGGATCCAAGAGGCTTCATGGCCCCAGAGTTCTAGAGGAATGTGGGTGGGAAGGAGGAAATATAAGCTGTTTTGCCCAGCTTGTGGTGATCTCACCTTTGCAGCAGGTTTGCAACGGTAAGGTATTGAAGACAGAGCTTGGGGGAGAAGAGTACAGGAGGATGAAGCTAAACAGGAAGCCCAGGGATCTGAGAAGTGAACTGGAAATCACTTATAAAGGAAAGGGATGTGAGTAGAGGCTCAATCAGACAGCATTGGCTGAAGCCACATAGAAACTTCAGCTTCAACACTTTGATTCTCAATGATAGGTTTCATCTCTTCATTTTGCAAAAGTGAATTTCTAGGTTGGTGTGTTTTATTTCTCCACCAACCTTCAAGTCCCACCAACAAGGGAATTGCATTTATTGGGGTTATTATTGCACATTCCATGCCTTGCACAGCACTTGGATGGACAAGCACTTATTTGTTGACTGGTGAAGGAACAGATGCCTAAATATTGTAAGTGTCTATGCTGCTCAACCGGAAACTCCAGTGGGATAGGAACTGAGTTGGTTTTGCTCAGAAAAGTGCCTGTTGCATAATGAGTACTTCAAAAGTGTTTATTGAAGGATGGGTGGATGAGTGAATGATGGCGGATATCAGCATCATGGTTCTTCATTGTACCAGTACCTAGCTGAAGGTTATTCACAGGTGTGTTGAATAATAAACAACAACACTTATGCTTATATTTTCCTCTGATCTCTACAGAGTTCTTACATTCATAGTCCTTTCTCTTCTAGGGTTTAGTTTGCTTCAACAATTAAGCAGCTCTAGCATTGAAGATATGGATGATTGTAAGATACAGATAAGTACTTTTGGTTCATGCCTCTGATTCTAGCTACTCAGGGAGGTCTGGTGGATCAAGTATTGAAGTCAGCCTAGGCAGAAAAGTCTGTAACTCCATCTTCAATTAGCCAGAAAAGGTCTGGGCTGGAGGTGTGGCTAAAGTGGTAGAGTTTAGGTTAAGCAAACAAGCTCTACTCAGACCTCTGGTACTGACAAAAATAAAAAACAAAAACAAGATAAAACCCCCAAAACAACAAAATCCTGATTTCTTTTTACATGCAAGTTGTCTGTTGACTCAATCATACAGATTAAGGTGGTATTGTCTAATGTGGCCAATGAAAACAGACATAAAGAAAAGAAACAAGTGAAAAGTTTTATGAAGAGGTGGTGCTATGTAGGTTTGAAGGATGACTGGGGATCTATTTGGTAGTGGAGGAGGGTTAGAAGCTTGGGCAAGCAGGTGTGAAAATTGTAGGTAGATTCTTTAGAGGGCTATTGTGTTCAAATGTCCAAAAACTTGGTCCTGTTGCTCTCAGAGCAGCTCAAGCCATGGACAGAAGATTTTGGTCTTCTGTGAGTCGACAAGTAGGAGGAAGAATTCTACTCTAGAAAGGTGCCACATGAAGGAAGCCCATGGCGAGGAGAAAAACTTTAGTCATGAAATGAAACAAGGATAATGCAAAATGATCTGTAGAAAGACTGGAAGCAATATGATTACATATGAAGGTCTACCATCCAGGAAACTTTTTCTGCATCCCTGCTCAGAGATCAGCTCTAGAGTCTGAAAAGTTACAGTAAAACTTTTGAATAGGAAAGGATCCAGAGCAGTACTAGGCATAAAGTATACACTGAGCACTAATGCAGTACTTGTATGCTTCCTCTAACTTTTGGCATTAAGCCTAGATCCATGTTCTGAGGCAAAAGAAGTGGGAGAGCATCTCCTGAGATTGAGAAAACAGGATAGTCCTTGAGACTTCTTTGGGAGCAGATTAAATCATCATAACAGTTGCTTATTTTATTTGGTTTGCTATTAAGTATTTACCTACTGTATTAAATGCTTAAGGAAGACTAGCAGTCTTATATTGGCTATATCCACAATGCATTTATTTTATCCCTAATTCACTCAACATGATTTTAAATGGAAGCACATAGGCTTTAAGAGTTTGAACAATTCTGCACTGGGAAAGTCTGTCCTAGAGCACAGTCTCTATGTGCAGAGAGGCAAACTCCTTGGGGACATGTGGAGGCAGAGCCAAAGGTGGGAGCTTGCATAGTTGATGGCTGGCCTTTAGACAGTATAGACCCCCTCTTGGCTGTGGTGGAGTCAGAGACAGATCCATACAGATATATATTTTTTAACCCAGGACTGTGTAGTTATTACAGCACAGACCTGAGAGCATTTCTAGCTGGGTACAATTCTTTGTTCTGTCAACTACTTATTTATGTAATCACAGGCAAATTTCTTAACCTTCTTGTGCTTCAATTTTCTTAATCATAATTGATAGGTAGAATAGCACTTAAGGATCTGTAGTGAGAATGAAATGGATTAATTCATTAGACAGTCATTAGGACATGATGCACTAGGTCTCAGTTTTATTATTTATCCATGAAATATAAGCTTCACTAAATCAAGAGATTTTAGTCTGTTTATGGTTATATCTTCTCTGCTAGAATATAGCCTGCATTGTAATAGGTATCATTCCATTCTTAATGAATATATAAGTACATTTTTATGTATTTTGGACACTGTGGCAAGTGCTAGGGGTATAGAAATGATCAAAGGGCCTACTTATATGAAGCTTACCGTCTGGTGGCAGGGACAGATACTAAACTAAAATATGGCCGCATATTCTCAGCCTTGCTGTGTGTTAGACTCACCTAATGGCTCCTGAAAAGATATTTTGTATGGACCCCCAAGCTGAAGACTCAGATTTGATTTGGCATATGAATTGCTTGTGATGTTTGTTGAATCTAATCTAAATATTCTCAGTGTTCCATGAAACATTGTCTTCAAGGAACATCCAGCCATGAGAATATTGAATTGTGGAATGTTTTATTAGATGCATTAGATAGGAACTGTGAGTGGTGGTACATACCTATAATCTCAGCCTTTAGTCAGCTTGAGCTGTACTACTTGAGCCACAACTCCAGTTTAAACCTCAACATTTGGGAAGCTAAGGCAAGAAGATTATGAATTTAAGACCAGTGAGCTATACAGCAAGACCCTGTCTCAAAACAAAAAAAGTTATATTTGATGGAAATATGCTAATAACTTTTATTTTAAAAGAAATATAAACATAAAATATAGAACAAAATAAATAGATATTTGGAAGCTCTAGTAAAAGAGAAATATATGTCAAATGGGAAATATATGTCACAAATGATGGGATCAAAGAGACAGCAAATAGAAACACAGAAAGCAATGTTGACTACCAATAAAGCGAAATGGAGACAAACAGCTCCAAGCAAGACAAACAAAGCAGCTTCACTCAGCCATCAAGGATCAAAGGGACAAATAGTTTTAGAAAAGAAAAAAGCAAGTCCTTTAAGAAAACACACACCACCTCACACCCTGTACTGAGAGGTGATTGCACTTATCTTCAAACATCATGAATGGCATACATGCAACTTGTAGCCACAAGCAAGGATTTAAACATTCTCAAAGGAGGCATTCCCTATTTTCTTGGTTTAATGTAATGCAACTAGAAAATAATAACAAAATAGTAAAAGAAATCTAGCCATTTGGAAATTTAAAATGAATTACATAAAAAACTCTTGGATTAAATTAGAAATGAAACAAATTACAAATTGAAATAAGTGATTGTTTCAGAACCATGTTTTTTACAATAACTTTTCTTGATATGGATAAGGTAATACTTGGGAAAATCTTAGTTTTAAACCTGTGAATTAGAAAAAAAGATAAAGGAACAAGTAAATTAGGTTTTCAAATTAGTAGAATAAAGCTAGGGAAGAAAAAAAAAGCCTGTAGAAAGTAGAATGAATTAGAAATACAAGAAAGAAATTAAAACGTCCATCACTGTTTTTCTCTTTATGAAATGAGAAAACAGGTTTTAAGTAACATGTCAAAGGTCAGAAAACTAGGAAGAAATAAGATTGTATTTGAAAATCAAGTGCACCTGATTGTGGACTCCAAAGGTTCTAACAGTTTGCCTATTCTCCCTTCCACAGAAAGGAAATGAAACTCAATAACATAGACACTGATTCGCAACTAACAAAGACCCAGAAATGCTACAAATCAAAGAAAGGATGGACAAATGGGACTGCATCAAACTGCAGAGCTTCTGCAGGGCAAAGGACATAACTCACAAGATAAAAAGAAAGACCACAGATTGGGAAAAGATCTTTACCGGCCATATAATGGACAAAGGCCTCATATCTAAAATGTATCCAGAACTAAAAAATTACATTCCTCCAAAACAAAACTGCGAAGAACCAATAGCCCCCTCAACAAGATACTTAAAAAGAGACTTCTCTGATGAGGAAATGAGAATGGCCAAGAGAAATATGAAAAAGTGCTCTACATCACTGCCATAAAAGAAATGCAAATCAAAACAACATTGAGATTCCATCTCACCCCAATAAGAATGTCCTATATCAAGAAAACTAACAATAACAAATGTTGGAGGGGATGTGGCCAAAAGGGAACCCTACTTCATTGTTGGTGGGAATGTAAGCTGGTTCAACCACACTGGCAAGCAGTATGGAGATTCCTCAGAAGGCTAAACATAGAGCTCCCCTATGATCCAGCAGTCCCACTTTTGGGCATTTACCCAAAAGTCCACAAACAAGAACACACTAAAGCCACCAGCACAACAATGTTCATCGCAGCACAATTTGTCATAGCTAGAATATGGAACCAACCCAGATGCCCCTCAGTAGATGAATGGATCAGGAAAATGTGGTACATGTGCACAATGGAATTTTATGCCTCTATCAGAAAGAATGACATTGTCCCATTTGTAAGGAAATGGAAGGACTTGGAAAAAATTATACTAAGTGAAGTGAGCCAGACCCAAAGAAACATGGACTCTATGGTCTCCCTCATAGGGAATAATTAGCACAGGTTTAGGCAAGTCACAGCAGAGGATCACAAGAGCCCAATAGCTATACCCTTATGAACACATAAGATGATGCTAATTGAAATGAACTCCAAGTTATGGAAACGATTATTATATCACTGTTGTAACTACTTTCAATGTGCTATGTGTAACCATAGCTTCTATTATTGATGATCTTCTTGTATCCCCTTCCTGTGGTTGTACCTGCCCTATTGCTGTATCTTATCTGAGTACATTGGAAACTGTGTATACTGGTATTAGAACTAGGAAACTGGAAGGGAATACTAAAATCGAGAGACACAGGGTAAAAAAGACAAATGACTACAAAAGCAATACTTGCAAAACTGTTTGGTGTAAATGAAGTGAACAACTCTTGGGGGGAGAAAGGAAAGGGGGAGGGAGGAGGGGGGAATAAGGGAGGAGGTAACAAACACTAAAAGAAATGTATTCAATGCCTAACATGAAACTAACCTCTCTGTACATCAGTTTAAAAAAAAAAAAGAAAAGATACTCATGACAAACTTTCTACAAGGGAATGCACTATTTTCTCTTAGTCTTAAACAACAAAATTAATACCATCATGTTTTGACCCTCTCAGCATCTACAATAAAACTTACAATTACAAAATAAGTCCTGAGCCAAAAACCCCCTAATAAAATAGAAAAGGCAAATAAACTGGTTCTATGAATGAAAATGTTATTTCTTCAAAAACCCATTAAAATATCCATTTGTCCAATACGTCTCAGAAAATAGGCATAAATAAACAATTTTTAAGTTACTAAAGGGATGATAATTTCAGAGATTTAAAAATTATGTACATTATATTTACTATGTCAATAGTTATGTACAAGATGGAACTGATGATTTCCTAGAAAAAGTCATAGTTTAACATTTTTCTTATATGAAATAGAATAAAATAAATACTCTTTGTAAGCTAGAAAAAATAACTTTTTTAATTTGGTAAATGTTCTGTACCAGATATCCCTACTAGGCAGCATACTTAATGGCAAAGTAGTAGATGGATTTGATAAAAGCAGATATGACAGCCTTTTCAACTACTAGCCAGTATATAATGAGACGTTGAATTTATGTTTATTTGTGTCAGTGAGATGAACTTAAAAAAGGAAGAAAAATGTTAGAAAGGAAAACACAAAGCCATCATTCTTGAAGACAATATGCAAAGTCTTGTGAGATGGAAGTCAGCCTACTGAAAAAAAAGTACTAGAAATTCTGGTAATGAATCCAGTTGTTAATTTTCGAATTAGAATTATTCTTGTACTGATTTACATCAAACAACCAGAGAAATTGTTGAAAAGCAACTTCATTCATGACAGCCACAAAAGTTGTAAAAATATACTGGGCACAAAATTCCACAAAATCATAGAAGACCCATATAAAGACAATGATTGAACTGATTCAACCTGATAAGGAAAGCATGTTCACTGATGAGACATCTCCAAGTTCATTTAAAGATGTAATGCAAGCCCAATAAGATTTTAAAAATTGAATTTGACAAGTTAATTCTTAAGATTCACTTGGGAGGGAAAATTGTATATGATTATCAAAGACATTTTGTAAAAGATTACAATGGGCAAGAAATTACCCTACCAGACATTCAAATAAGCTGTAATGTTATTGTCTGGTATCAGTATAGTAGTCAGATGAATGATGCAGTGTGTGCATGCACAGACCTTTCTACTTCAGCTTATCTAGGAAAAAGAGATTCTTATGGATAAGATATATATAACATATACATGTACACATATACATACATGAATGTACAAACTGTAATGTTCTACAGTAGAAAAAAATTAAAAACCTATGTTGACAGTAGGAGAAGAATTACACTATCTAAGGATGAGTCATACTGTACAGCTATTAAACAGAATGAAGAATATGGTCCAAATACACTGACATAAAAGAGGCATATGACCTATAATGCACTGCAAAAATATCATTGTATTGAAAATATCCAATTGGAGGATTAGGTAAATCGTATGTGTAATGATTTGGATCACAAATGCCTGGAAAACCCTTCATGCTCTACAGGCTCACTACTCTGTGGCACTAGTAGGAGGTGGTAGGACCTATAGGAGGAGGGGGCTAGTGGAAGGAAATGAGGCCAGTGGGCAACATGCTTCAGTGGGATGTTGGAACTTATTTTATCCCCTTGTTTCTTCCTACTTCCTGGTCCCCATGAGGTGAGCCATTCTGTGACATCTTGTGCTCCCCGCCATCATACTCTCTGCCTTACCACAGGCCCCTAAATAAGTTAAACTATGGAACTGAGAGCAGAATAAATCTTCCTTTAAAGTTGATTCTCTCAGGTATCATTATAGCAATTAAAAGTTGACTAATAGTGTGATAATATTTATATTAGATCACACAAAGCTATACAATTTTGTTTTTACAGTTATGGTTCACTTAACTATGGGAACTTCTGTCAAGCAATGTGTTGTTAGGCAAATTAATCATTGTGTGGACATCACAGAATATCCTTATATAAACTAAGGTTGCAAACACAATCTTACCGGACTACCAGGGTATATGTGGTCTGTTGTTCACTAAAACATAGTTCCTTATGTGGTATGTGATTGCATAGCTGTTGTGCTAGTCAATCAATAAAGGATTTATAAAATATAATTATATTTTATCAATCAAACTCATTATAGAAAAGAGCTATGTGATAAAGATGTGAGATTGTGGAAAGGGTGGAAAAGGAATGACCGTTTCTGTTTTATAACCATGAACTGTATTGTTTGAGGGCTAAAGGCTTTTAAATAATGAAAATGCAGTGCTATTCTTTATAACATGGCTTATTGCAAAAAGGTCCATGAGATTGTTTCAGAATAAATTGGACAACTCAGCAGCTTATGGAGGAAAAACAGGACAACTAAGCATGCAGAAGCCTCAGAGCTCAGTCTAAATGCCTCTGGCACATAGTGACTTTTCACTTTTCCTGTCTTACTTTCTCTAGATCTGCTCCATTTCCTTCATCAGACACTTAGCTGCTCAATACACTTTCACATTCCATCCACATGCACAAAAGTTTCATCTATTGGATTTCAGATCCTCTGGAGATTGCATTTCTGACTTTGTTTGCTGTTCTTATCTGGAAACCTTTGATTCCATCCCTGCTCCCCTACTGAACCCAAGGGAGCTAAATAAAGCTCATATCTTTTTATTCAAGAAATTATATCACTCTAATGTAGTAAGAGGAGAAGCTACTTTAAGCTTGATCTTAGATTAGATTAGTTATTCAATGACTTAATCATGGAAAATAATTATAGTCTGTAATGAAATGTAGTTCTTGCTAGACAAATATCATTCCAACTGTAAGTTATAGAAGGATAAGTATAGAATGGGTAAAAGAATATAAATTACCAAGCAATGTGTACTCATGCTCCTTGAAGTCAGATTTTCCCCAGGTTTTGTAGAGATACCCCTGGTCATGTTCATCAAGTTATCATCAAAATGACACTATCATTATAAATGATTGAACTTTACACAGGCAGAAATATGAATGAACACTATTCAAGGCCAGATTGATAAAATTTATCTCAGTCAATAAGCTGGGTGTATTGGTGCATTTTTGTCATCCCAATTATATGAGAGACATAAGTAGTACTGTGGTTCAAGCTCCAATGGGCAAAAAATGTGACAACTTATCAGAAAAATAACTAAAGCACAACATGCGGTAGTGTGGCTTAAGTGCTATAGCATGTGCCTAAAAAGAATAGGGTTCAGCCTCTAATACTGCCATAGAAAGCTTAGATTGACTCTTAAGCTTTTTTTTCCCATGCAAATGATGCCCTCTTACTCCTGGGAGTTGAGATGCCCTTGGACATCTTTTTTGGATTCTTTGGCTTCCTGTCCTAAGGAAGAATTTGGTGGTAGTGATTTTCAAAAGCACTAGCAGATATACTACTAACTTCTGAAAGGTGGTGACAGTTACTACAAGGAGAAGAGCTTTTTTTTTTTTTAACAATGTGATATGATCAAATGAAAAGCAGTTAAGGAAATTAACCTAAACTCTCTCTCTCTCTCTCTCTCTCTCTCTGTGTGTGTGTGTGTGTGTGTGTGTGTGTGTGTGTGTGTGTGTTTGGCTGGAAATCATCAAATCTATGGCCTTGCACATGCTAGGCAGGTACACTACACTGAGCCATTGTCCAAGTTTCTGGTTTTATTTTTTAGATTTGACTTCATTCTATAGCAAAAGATGGCCTTACACTTTTGATTCTCCTGCCTCTGCCTCCTAAGTGCTGGGATCATGGTTGATGCCACCATCGGGTGGCAATTTGTAATCCATCAAGAAACAAGACAGGAAGAGAAGCATAGGATATATCTAGTATGTTGGTACTGCTCACATGTACTGCAGCACCTACTATAATTAGTAAACTTCAAAGCTGTGACCCCCTTTAAACTCTATTTAAACAAAAAATCTAAAAAGTATTTTACCTCTTACTTGAAGACAAAGTCCCCACTGTATCTGTTATAAGATGCCTTTCTACCCATACTCCCCCATGCTTGTCTTGCAAGGAGAAGCAAAATCTCATTTGCAAATGTTTTCTGCTTTGAGCTTGCAGAGAAACAACATAATCTGCAAATGAGAGTTGGGTAGGCTATCCAGGGCCATGAGGAGAAAAAGAAGAACAAAGTTCTAGCAGTGATCCAGACCATCAAAGAATCTGAAATATGTGTGTTTTTTTTTCTTTTCTGTAAGCCATGGAAAGTGGTGTGATGAGACTGAAAGCTTCAAGAGCTCTTTGAATTCAGTGAGGACATATCTAGAGACATCTCTGTTTTATTGCATTTAGGGCAAATGTAGATGGAAAAGTCCAGTAGGTCTCACTGAAAACTGTTTCCTTGTTTTAAACTGTAATTGACACCTTCACTCTCCAAGCTGTCATGGCTGTGGGCCTGGTGCATGGTCCAAAAGTCAGAGGAAGGCTTGTAAAAAGATGCTGTAGAGAGTTCTGTATATCAACAAACTCCTAAAGAGAATGCTGACGAGTTGAAATGGAAAAACAGAAGGATCCAAATTTTCTTTCAAGTATACACTAGTTTAAACATGAAGAGGGAAAACTCAGCTGTTTAAAGGGTATTGAGGTTTTACCAAACCCAGAAATTTTTGAGAGCAGGTGAGATACTTTTTGCAAAACTCCAAATATTAAGGGTTAACCTTTCCCTCCAACCAGTTAAATGATTGCCATTTCATTCTGTGGATTTCACTTTTTTTAAAGCAAACAAAATAGCCTCATCGCAAAGTAATTTTGCTAGTATTTCCACAATGGAATAATCATTTCAGCTCCTAAAAACCCTCTTGCTGTCTCTGTGGGCACAGTAGGCTGTCAGCTATTTTAAATGACCTTGAGAGCAGTCAGGTTAAGGACTTCATTTATGTCCTTATAAGTTAACACACAAGGAAGCTTACTCCATAATGGAATAGGCAATTCTATTTATAATGCTTAATTAATCCTGTCCAGTCATACCAGAATCGACTTTTGACCTTTTGTTTCAACCTTCCCTAAAGCCAAGTCTCCTGAGATGAGAACTGTTAATACAGGAATGCTGATTGAATTTTCTGGCCTTATGGTCAAGTATTTATTAACTGATCATTTGGATAAATTAGCTTCTGATAGCTCACTAATCAAATGTAGGAAGGAAATGTCAAGTTGGGCAGCCTTGATGAAAACCTTCATCAAGTTTTGTACTGGAAAGTGGTAGAAAACATAGAAAATATTCATAACTGTAACTACTCTGCCCATCACCTTGACAATACACTTAAATAAAAATATCAACACAGAAGAAAATGTTCATGTGTAACATTTTCTGAAAACACTTGCTCCAAATGTAAGTTCTGGCAAATGAGACAACCAAGAGGAAATGTTAAAATTGTTTCAAAGGATGGCTATAGGAAGCTATCCTTGATAGCTTTGTCTACATTATATTGCTAATACTCTAATGCTGCCTTCTCTTTGATACAGAAAACTCAGTGATAATCAGCTCAACCTAATTAAAATAACCTATGAAGTTACAGTCAGAGAGTTATGTGGAGAATTCTATATACCCAGAAAGCTATAGGGAATGGGAGAACAGTGTCTCTAGAGATATACAACATATCTTGAGACTGGACCCTGGGGAAGAGAAAGGAAGGCATTTTTGCAGGGAGGGAGAGCAGTAGTGGCCTGAAATCATTGTCTGCCCATGATTTTGCTCATGAGGTATTGTAAGCTTTGTCAGAGTATTTCCATATCCTCTTAGGAGTCAGGAAAATAGCTTTCTTTCCTTCTTATTCCTCACATTCAAGAGTCAACATAATGATTTGGACTTGGATTCTATTTTGAGTAGTTTCAGTCTTTAATTTTTCTTTTCCTCCTTTTTATTTATCTGCAAACCGGGAATCAACAGTCCTGCTTCATAAGGCAAATGAGACTAGACCAGAGTTAATAAATACACACTTAAACAGTGCCTGGTTGAAAACGGGCACATTGTAAACAGGGACTATCGTCATCATTATGGCTCACTGTGTCTTCCTCCTCTGGACTCTTCTCCTTTCCCAGTGCCTTTGCAGTAGCCAGCTCATACTGTCATGATCTCCCTCCTGAACACCTTTCTGATCCATTTTCTTATTTTAAGCCCTGTCTCTTCTAATACTTCATACCCAATACTGACATTTTAAACTTTCAAAAGTCTACTTGAGATCATGTTCTTATCTTATTCAGTAGCTCTGTAGAATTCTATCACATAAAATTTAAATTCTTGGGGCTGGGAATATGGCCTAGTGGCAAGAGTGCTTGCCTCCTATACATGAAGCCCTGGGTTCGATTCCCCAGCACCACATTTATAGAAAATGGCCAGAAGTGGCACTGTGGCTCAAGTGGCAGAGTGCTAGCCTTGAGCAAAAAGAAGCCAGGAACAGAGCTCAGGCCCTGACCCTAAGACCCAGCACTGGCAAAAAAAAAAAAAAAAAAAAGAAAGAAAATTTAATTCTTTGACCTTGATTTCAAACCTCCTCTACCTGATGAATGGCCTTAATTTTACTCTAAGTTTACATTCACTGCACCTTCTTATTACCCATACTCCAGAGAAGCCATGCTATCTCCTGTCCACTCTATATGATCACTTATTCTCTACTTGTCCTGATATTTTATTGTTTTTACATCTGTGCTCATGGTTTTTTTCATCTTCCAGCCAACTCTTGTCCATCCACCAGATCTACCAATTCCTGTCTATGAGCCTTTACTCACCACCATTTAGCCATCTCCTTGTTCTTTTCTGAGCCCAATTCACTTCACCTGGTTATAGTTTTCATTTTAGAACACTCCCCCCGACTTATATTCCATATTTTAGCCTGTTGGCTTCTGATTTTCAGTATGTTCCATATCACAATGCTATGTTCTGTATAGAGTAGGTCCTCTGAAAACATGTATGGCATATTCAAGTGCTTGCAGTGTCAGCCTTGTCTCATGGTTCATTCTTCTTGTGACTTATTCTCAGCCACCTATTGTTACTTCACCTCAGTATAGATGGATATATAGTTCAACCCCAAAAACTGTTGGGGTAAACTGATTCAGCAGGAAAACTAACCATATGAAAAGTACACAACCAATTCCCCAAGCCACAGCTTCCTTTCTAGGAAGGAAAAAGGTGGAAAGATGTGGAGTTCAGTACCTTTATACCTGGTCACTACAGCTGCATTGACACTGATAGGCTCCTGGAAGCTGACGGTGAGTGATGTGCTGCTGGTTACCATGAGGCAAGCATTAGTTGGCACCTCAGGGGCTCCTGGAAGAGAAGCAAATACAAGGATCTTAGCCTTGCAAATTGCTTTCAAAAAAATGTCCCTGTCTTTTTAATGTATGCCATGAAACACATACTATAGGAACATTTGTACAGCCTGGTAGCTTTTGCTTTTGAATGTTTTCATTAAAAGGCTCAGTAGTGTTTATTTGCTGCCATCATGATCTTCTTCGAGCATTAAGACATCTTCTGAAGGGTTAAAGGAAGCCTTCTTCAAGTGTCCTGAGATCACAATGGGTGTTGGGATGTGCAAGTAAGTAAAGGTCAAAAAGCATAACAGACTCCTATTCTATACATGGAGACCCTTATTTTTCAGAAGGTACTTTCATGTAAATCATTTCACTGAGCCTGTTTGCCATCCTGCCAGAAGAGGAAGAAGGAAGAAATTGTGGTCCCAAATGCCCAAACTGGTTGTTCATGAACATGATGAAGACATACACAGCCAGAGGAAAGCCCAGAGCTTCCAATGCCTAATGCTGGGCCCTCCCAAGATTCAAATTCTTACTCCCTTTGCTTTCAGACTGCTTCCTCTTATGTCAGGTAGTGTTGTCTAAGTAAAAAACAAACAAACAAAACATACCCATGGATGTCCCATCTAACTTCAGGCTTTAAAGATGGGTGATGGTTTTAGGTATTCCTTCATACTCAGAGAGTGTTTTGTAATTGAGAAAATTAGAAAAAATGGTATATCCCAAAACATGCCTGTTTCAAGTATGAATCTTGTCGAAATAAGGCACAAGAGCTAATGCCTTTCTATTAGTGATTAATGGGTGGTCAAAATCCCATATCAGCATTGCTGAGAAGAATATTCGTAAAGAAAGCATGTTTTCATCAATATGGCTGAAGTCTTTTGCTTTAGGGAAAGGGCCAGGTCTAGGTTTTATGTGTATGTTGCTACTTAAGAAAGCTATGTTTTCACTATCTTTAGTCTTTGTCTTTGTCACACAGTCAGTTCAGAGAATTTTCAAGTGACTAAGTAACTCCTTATATTTCAAGTAGTAACTTTTAGTTATCAAAATAATATCTCCTAGAATGAAAGTTTAATATTTTATAAATGTTTGAGTTGTATGTTTGATTTTTAGTATATCTCCTTCTGGAGCAAGATAAAATCTTCTAGAAAAGAGTTTAATATTTTACAAGTATTACAGTTGTATATTTAGTTTTAGTATCAGCAGATGTATTCAGCAGTATTTCCAGCTAATGAGTGTTATCCAGAAAGACTTTTCTTAAACTAACCAAGAATTGTTAAAGGGAATAAAAATTCATAGAAAAAGCACAATCTGTAGACTTACAGACTGTCCTCTCCTTGTATTAATTGAAGTTCAGTCTGTAGCCCTCTGTTTTGAAAAAAAATCCAATAGAGAGTTGAAAACACTTTAAACTTGAAGCAGAAACTGAACAAATAAACAAAAATATTTTTTTCTATCTCCACATCCCCAAATATAGCATTTAGTACATTGGACATCCAGGTCATTAGGCATTAGGACACAGTGGGTACGAAGTTCTTGGTGGGTACATCATAGGAAGATGCCAGAAACACCAGTGTTCATGGCTGTGGCTAGAGAACCTATCAGGAGCCAGAAAACCAAGCAAGACAAAAGACCCTTTTATAGCCTCCCAGAACCCTTACTCCAAACAGGTTGACAACGACTATCCGTGACCATGTAGAGCTGCAGGAAGAAAAAAAAAAAATTCATTCCAGTGAAAGAAGGCCTGACTGTCCCAAACCAAAGCTAAGCCTAGTTAAATGTAGAAGCCCTCTGTGTATACTCACTGGCATGTTCAAAGCCCGTTTTCATGCGTCTGTAGAGCCGATACCTCCACTCCCAAGCTTTTAGCTGCTTCTCTTTTTCCGTATTGTCCAGAGTGAATCCTTCATTTTCCACTTGGGCAGTCAGTTCACTCACTCTGTCTTGGGCCTCCTGAACCAGTGTGTTGAGGTGCATTGCTCGGCTTTCCAGGCTGACAACTAAAAGGAAAGAAATAAAGTAACTCCTTTCTGGGGAAATGCTGATGCATTGGTGGGCTAGATCTGAGAGTCCACTATGGGTTTAAAAATCCTAGAGAAAGGCTGAGAATGTGGCTCAGTGGTAAAGTGCTTGCCTAGAATGCATGAAGCCCTGGGTTCGATTCCTCAGTACCACATAAATAGAAAAAGCTGGAAGTGGCACTGTGTCTCAAGTGGTGGAGTGCTAGCCTTGAGCAAAAAGAAGCCCCAGAACTGGCAAAAAAAAAAATCCTAGAGAAAGTGGGACCTATGGTGAGTAGCAACTGTCTTATTTCCATAAGATATTATTAGTAACATTTACAACCAGGATAAGTGATAAATTAACCAAATAAGATATTTCCATTAATTTCAGGCTGGCTGTCACATGCATCCCAACAAGCTGCTTTGTACAAATAATTATAATAAGCACAATTTTTTTTTAGAAAGGCAAACTCTTAGGAGCCAGTGTTCTGCAGGGCAAGAAAGGCCCTACGAAAAATTATTCACCAGGCAAATTACATTCTACCAAAATTGCTTACAGCTTTTAAAATACAACCTCATTTAAATTTTCTGCTTTTATTACATCCACATAGAATTTTTTTTGCACGTGTACCCTGGAGGTAATAAGTTTACTATTCACAAATGCATTTCCTGCTAATAAAGTGTTTCTTTACCGATGCCACAGTTAAGTTAGTGCGTTCCAGTGGCTAGATTATTTAGCTGTGACCATACATTTATCTTTGAGCAATTTGCTCTTTGATTATGATCTAACTGTAGGAATGGATCTTCTGCAGACATGCTTGTATCCAAGGGGGCAGTATACAGTATCACTTCTTGCCAAGAGGCTGTATGGATTTACATTTGTATGTTACTGGGTGCTTAATATTCTTCATTTGATTTATACCATACTGGTTACCCAGTTCACCCTTGTGTGATTGAATGTTTGTCAATGGTAGAAGTTGCCCAGTCTTGTGTTAAGCTTTGAGCTTGCTTTTGAGGTCTGTCTGTGATTCCTGTGTATGTAAAGGGTCTGTATAGGTGGTCACTTGGTCAGTTTCGAGGTACCCCTCCAGTATAGTGGTAAGACAGGAGACAACCGTATTATGGAAATGTGGTAAATTACACAAATAACAAAATAAATCTGAGTCAAGGTCTACAGATTTGTGGCTGAAATGTGTTTGACATGCCTATGACCAAAACTATTTACCTCTGGGAAATGTAGGGGAAAAGAAATATAGGTAGGAAAGAAATCCATCCATTACATTCTTTCTAATCAAGGAGGAAAATATTATGAAGATAACTCAAGTGAAAATTTGTTAGGGTATATTTTGAAATGGAAATTAGGTGGTTATATATTCATATTTTCTGTGTGCATAGGCATGTTTGAATTAATTACAGGAAATGAATACTAATTCATTATTGCCCCTGCACACCATCAGCCTAATTTATTTACAGATGAAGTGAATGAAAAATTAGTTGAGTCTTTTTTCTCTTTCTTTTTCTTTCTTCTTTCTTCTTCAAGTTGCTGTTTAGAACACTCAGAACTGTGTTTTGCTACAGATTTGTCATGGTTAATGAATGTTGTTGTAGCAGTCAATCATGTACTCTAAATACTGTCACACTTTTTTTTAAAAGCCTCAGTCGTGAGCCATGACAGAAAAATAAACAAATAAATATAAAGCTAAAAAACTCTTTCACTGAGCAGCTACAACTATGCAAAATCCCCCGGGAAGGCTAAAGGAGGCCAGAATAAATGATAATATAAGTGCTGTGGATGTAGGGAAGCAATGATGGTGTATGAACATGGAGGTTTTGGAAAAATACACACACACACACACACACACACACTTGGGTGCACACTCCAGTGGAAAAATTGGCAATATTAGTAGCCTCAAGGTGCAATTTCCTGGAGTAGTGAGATTGACAAGTCAGTACTAAATGCTGTTAATTTAACTAACTTCAGATTAATGGTAGAGTCTGCTATGACTGAAACCCTCAAACACAGTCTCATTATAGCCTTGCTGGGAAGGTCCTAAATATAGGCATTGACAGTTTAAAACAAATTCGTATATATTTGTGTATTTTTAGACATAGGTTAGGCGTCAGAGTTTGTGTCACAGTTTTCAGGTTGATTAATTGACCCAGTAACTGCACCCTCTACCCAACGACCCCCCTCCTTCCACTCCAAATTATAGAGAAAATGGGGGAATTGTCCTTGTTAAGTTATTCAGTAAGCCTTTTATTGTAAGTCTGATGTTTGAATTGCATGCATGCGTCAACACTTGGGTGATAGACACATGATTTATAAAAATAAATTTTTCTAATACTATGAAATCCCCCCTATTAATTTTTATATCCATAACAGTTTATTACTGGTGTGAATTCCAGGTGGCATTTCAGATGGACAGCTTTTCTGGAGTTATGCTGGATTACCCCTGACATTTTTCCTACTCTCTCTAGTATAACACATTTTGTGTCTGAACCTTCCCTTTCCTCTGAGGCTTTAAATGTACAATTCCAGTTATTGTGGTAAAAGGATTCCATGTCTCCACCATAAAGCATGTTTCTCCTTCAGAGATTGACGAAAAGGAGCTCCATAGACTATTACAACTAGGTGAACATTCCTAGATCATTTCCATCTCTATGCCCCTCAGACTTGGGTACTTCAGCTCCAATGTGATGAGGTACTGGGACTGGGTAGGGTGGGGATAGATACAGTGGACAGTCTCTGAAACCACAATGCAAGGGCTCATGCCTTCCTGGAGTATCAAATCACCACACAGATTTGATGAAATTATATTATTTGGAAACTTGAGACAAACCTGTTTATTATGGAAGAGAATAGAAAACTTTCTAAAAAACTTAAGATAAAAAATTGTATGCACATCTCTTCCTCTTTTAGATTTAGTGCCCACGTGTCTCTGGGCATACATTCAGTTGGTGGCTGTTGTTAGAGGTAATTGTGTGGACAAGTCAAGAAGCCCTGGCTGAGTTTGTGGTTTTTAACCATTTTACCAAGAAAATTTTTACTTTTTTTCCTATGGACTTTTAATAGCTTAACAAAACACTCTCTTTTTGAAAGATTTTTTTTTGCTAACGAACTAGCTGATTTATAAAGTAATAATGTTTCTATTATTAATAACCTATTTAATTGTTAATAGACGCATCTGTTCAGATGAGATAATCAAGCTAATTCAGCTAATTTATTTTAAGGAGAAGCAAGTGAATATGATCATTATATTAGACTTGGTAATTTTATTTTGAATAAAAGCGTCACAAAGTAGGCTTTCTGACACCTTAGAAATTGTTCTGTGAACCCTATTCCTATTCATCTGAGCCCAGAATGGGAATTTTTTTTCAGTTTCCTTATTTTATTTATTTATTTATTTATCTATTTATTTATTTATTTTTGGTTTTAGTTGTAATTAGTTTATTTTTATTTTTTTAAATTTTTTTATTGTCAAACTGATATACAGAGCTGTTACAGTTTCATACTTTGAACTCCGTGTTATAGAAACGACTGTTATATCACTGTTGTAATTACTTTCAGTTTCCTTATTTTAAAGATGAGGTAACTAAGACCCAGAGATGATTTATCTACAATTTTCTTCAAAACCCTTAAAAAACTCACTAAGCGTACTCTAAAGCAAATGGAATATGAATCAAGCTATTATGTATATATTGCAATTTTCCAATCACTATCTGGCAAAAGATTGGTGAACTCATTTTGGCAGGCTAGTTGGACTTAGGAAATAGAAAGGCTATGTCTGTTTTATGATTGATCTTCCTGCCCATCCACTTCTCTTCAGTCTATCCATTTCTTTTTTACTTCTACTTACTGGTTAATCCCCTGTGTCCAGCACTCAAGGTATTTTTCAAGGTTTAGGTTTAGCTTTTTCCTTCGGTGCAGTCAGTCCCTTCTCCAGCCGAGCAACTGTCCCTCTGAGCAGCAACAGCTAGTACAATAGAGGGTCTGTGGGTGTGTGGCAGGGCATCCAGCTGGGGCAAGACCACTCTACATCTCCTGAAACAGGCTCCCTGCTATTGTGGTGTTTAATTATCAACAGTGTTTCTACCACCCAGTGCTTCTGAGTGGGCATTTGTTATAAGACTTGCCCAGCTAATTAACTATGGGATGGAGGTGGGAGGTGAGACAAGAACTTGGTGTTCAAAGAACACAATTACAGTTACTGTTTCAATCTTGAGATAAATAATGATTAGAAACGAAACAAATTTGCTCTAGCACCAAAATCTAGTCTACAGATTGCCAACTATTTAGTATTTCTTAATCTTACCCTTGCCTTGCAGTGGATGAATTTCAGTTTGGTTACTAATTGCTTAAAGCTTGAAAATACCAAGGAGTGTAAAATATAAACTAATTTAAATTGAGTATTTTAGAGTACAATTTACTTGGTTTTCTTGGGAAAATAGATACTTTGGCACAGTGTTAATGTTAAGCCATTTTGTAATTTAGTAACAACTTTCCTATTAGCATTTTTTCTATTTTTCATTAATGAGAAAAACCAGGCAGTAAGACTTTTTTTTTTTTTGTTCTGGGTTTCAAACTGAGGACCTTGTGCTTGCAAAGTAGACAGTTTGCCACTATAGCCATGCCTGGAACCTGGTACTCATTTAAACTTAGTGATAAATTTAGGATCCTTACAACCAGTCTTAGATCCTTACAACCAGTCTTAGATGCCTCTGTTTGCTTATTTATTTATTTATTGCCAGTCCTGGGGCTTGAGACTCAGGGCCTGAGCACTGTCCCTGGCATCTTCTTTCTCAAGGCTAGCACTCTGCCACTTGAGCCACAACGCCACTTCTGGCCTTTTCTATATATGTGGTGCTGAGGAATTGAACCTAAGGTTTCATGTATTTGAGGCAAGCACTCTTGCCACTAGGCCATATTCCCGGCCCCTCTGTTTGATCTTAATGAAGGAAACTCATTGCCTACTAAGAGAGGCCCTTAATTATCCTCATATTAATCTGAATTTGAAATAGTCCTGTTTTGAGCTCAAATATATTTTTCGATTATTTTCTATAGTAGAGACAATTCATAAATGTCTTTGATCATAATCCCTAATAGATGTATGGTCCTAGCCAGCTACTCTGACAGACTGAGCCCTCTATAGCGCTCATCTGTAAACCTGGCATAATAATAACACCCATCACACAAACTAGAAAAAAATTTATGATAACCTTTACATAGGAAGCTCTCAATTAATAGAGGTTTATATTATTATTATTATATTCATAAATTTTGTATTTTTGAAAATAAATTCCAATATTTGTTTCTTATGAAACAAATAGATGTTCTATGAAAAAAACCTTGCCAAAGATTTTTTTTTATTGCAGCTCTTGTTTAGAAATATAAAATATACTTACAAGTGGTGTCAATTTCAGTCCTATCTACTCTTTCAAGGAGAAAACAGTTTAAGTATAAACCTTGACTGTAAGCTAAATCTTATAGGGTAACCAAGAAGGGTAGTTAATAAATTTATGCCAATCACAAATGAAAATCTTCTCTAACAACTGGCTAGTTTTAAGGTAGAAATATCGAACGAAGTGGTGTCGAATCATTCTAACAATTGGGCTAAATAAAAAACCCTTACATCACAAAAGCTCAAAGCATATGTTTTAGTTTACCTGTCTTGTTAAGGTTCAGAACTCAAAACTAAGGTTACTCTTTGTTCTCAATCTGTGATCTTTTAAAAAAGGTTTTCCCAAGACTCTCTGAGAGTAGGGTTCCAGAAAGATTTTAAAATCTGGAAGTGAAGCAGTTCATTTTAATTAATATAGAACTTTCTTGTCCTAGAACTCATTACATCCAGATATGGGCTAGGGAGTGTTCTTCTCAGCCCCTTTGCAGCAGAACAAGGTCCCTATTATATGTTAGGTTGTAGTTGGTGAATCCTTAAAGAGCCAGCATCAGTGACCTGCTTAGGTCTCAGCAACTTCAAAAGGGAAAATGCACAAATTATCAAAAACAAATATGCAAAACACTTGAGCAAATTATCCAGGAAATCTAAAGCAGATTGCTCAGTATCATAGAGGGTTATGTACGAGATAAGATAGTTATGTCTTCTGCCAATATTGTCTTCACTGTCCTAGACATAGGGTGGAATCATTTTATTTCCTAGTACAATGTTAGGAAAAGAGGTGAAATGAAATTTATTACTACATCTTAATGTATTCAAAATATTTCTTTAACAGGTAATCAATGTAAACTTATTTAGAGATTTATTTGGGGGGCAGTGTGAGTTGTGGGACTTAAACGCAGGGTCTGAGTGCTGTCCTTGAGCCCTTTTTGCTCAAAGCTAGAGCTCTAGCACTTTGAGCCACAGCACCACTTCCAGTTTTCTGGTGGTTAATTGGAGATAAAAGCCTTACAGCTTTACCTGCCTGTCTTGGCTTTGAACTATGATCCTCAGATCTCAGCCTCCTGTGTAGCTTACAAGAAAGAACACCAGCACCTGGTTTTTTAATTATTTTTTAAATTATCTTTTTGGTTTAAAAAATTATCTTTAAGTAGTTGCACAAACAAGTTGCCATTTTACAAAGCAGTTTATGAATACAATATATCTTGATCAATGTTATCTCTTTCAATCTTATCTTTCAATGGTTATACTAAGGAGTTTCAATTCAACATGTCAGTTTATGAGGCATCAACTTGGTCAATGTCGCCCACCCATCATTTTCCTCCAACCAGTTTAGAGATTTTATAATTTTTTATTCTGTTTGAAAAATTTAATGTAATTTCATATTTAGAACATATTTCAATTTGTGAATATACTACATTTCCTTCATCTGTTTGTTAAATTGATTCTGTAACTTGGCAACCATGAATAGTGCTTCAGTAAACATGGGAGTTTGGATAACTCTTTGATAAACATTCCAGATATTTTGAGTAAATAGTTAGAAGTGGAATTGTGGAATCATATGGCCATTCCATATTTAGTTTTGTTTTTGTTGTTTTGAGAGTACTGAAGATCAAACCCAGGATATCATACATACTAAGCACATGCTACCACTGAGCTACATCCCCAGATCTAATTTTAATTATTTGAAGAACCTTCCTACATATGTTTTCCATGTTTGTACCATTTTACATCTTCACTGACAGATTATAAGAGGTCCTTTTCTCTACACATTCTCACCAACACTGACTTTTTTGTCTTTATAAAAACATGGTGGACAAAGGGTGAAGTAATTTAGCAGTGGTGCTACACGCTGTTGAAAATGAACTATACAGCTTGTAGAGGAGAGGGGTTGGGAAGAAAAAAAACTGGGAGAAAGTAAGGGAAGAGATGACACTGTTAAAAAAATGTACTTATTACCTGATTTATGCAACTGCAACCCCACTGTATATCACCTTTCCAGTAAAAATTTTAAAAGAAATAGAAAAAAAAGAAAATGAATGGCAATAAAGAAAGAAAATTGTCATTCGGTGTTGGTGGCTGTAATCCTAGCTACTCAGGAGGCTAAGACTTGAGGATCATGGTGTATAGTAAGCCATGGCAGGAAAAGCTGTGAAATTCTCTCCAGTTAACTGCCAGAAAACTGGAAATGAAGCAGTGTCTCAAAGTGGTAGAGCGCTAGCCTTGAGCAAAATCACTCAGGGACAGCACCCAGGCCCCGAGTCAAGCCCCACAGCTGACAAGAAAAGAAAATTGCCTTTGACTGGTGTGGGATGATATCTCATTATGTTTTTAACTTACATCATTTCTGTGTATAGTTGGTTATTAGTTATTGTATATCTTCTTTTGGGAAATGTCTCATATATTTTGCTCCATAATTGAATTCTGTGGTTGTTTGAGCTCCTTATACATTTTGTATACACCAGATGTTTCTTGCAAATACCAGAATATATTCTATATGTTGTCTCTCCCCACTGTTGTTTCTTTGGTTGCACAGAAGATTTTTAGTTTAATGAGTACCATTTGTATATTTTTTTTGTTCCCTGTGCTTTTGGAGCTGAATTAAAAATAAAAACATTGTTCAGATCAACATAGAGAATTCTCTACCTTTGTTTTCTTCTAATTTACATTTTAGAGTCTTAAATTTAAGTCTTGAGTTCATGTTTTATATATATATGTATATATAATAAGATTTTTGTCAACTTCATTTCTTTGCTAAGGATATCCAGTTTTCTTGATATTATTTGTTGAAGAGAATACCTTTTTTCTCATGATGTATGTATAATTGTCATTTTTTTGTTAAAAATCCGTTGTTTGCACATATGTAGATTCACTTCGGGGTCCTCCATTATGTTCCATTGATTGATGCACCAGATACATTTCAGATGCTTGTTAGTTACATGTAGCTAGCATGTCTTATATAGGAAAGCATAGTTCTGGGACAAAATCCAACAATTTAAAAATGCTGGTATTGGTATACCACTGTGTATAAGATATAGTGTATTGGTACTGGGTATTTTGCCACAGTAACTATATAGCAGATGTATAAAATATTTAAATTATTTACCAGAAACACTGGCTTATTTTACTTTAAAGCACATATTAACTGGTATTTTATTTAGCATTTACAATGTGCCAGAAAATTACAGAAAGGTTTGAAATACTTCCTTCCATTTGATTCCTAGATAGACAGTGTGGTAGTCAGCCTCCTAGATGGTCACCAGTGACTTCTGCTTGTTGCTATTTACACCTTGTATATAAATATACCGTACTAAGATCGATCAATGTGGCATTAGGTTATAAAAGATAATGCTTTCTCTCTTTCTCTCTCAAGAAAGCAAATAGCCATGTCACAGAACAACCATATGGAAAGGCCTATATAGCCAAGAAGGTAGGGCTTTTGCCAACTGGTGCTTCGAACAAACATGGAAGTAGAAGATCCCTCTGCTCAATTAAGCCTTAAGATGACAACCATTTCATGGATACCCTGATCCAGACTACCCAGCTAAATATATTTCAAGATTCCTGATCCACTGAATCTACTGAATTAGGTACATAGCAATATATAGCTAATATAAGTAAACTCAACTATAGTATCCATCTTCCATTGAAGAAATCGACACAGAAAGCTTAAGAAATTTTCTCATAGCTATGAAGTGTCGGATGTGGAATCTGAAGTGGGAACTTCTCAAATCCAGAACTTTAACTTTTAGTTTATGTTCAGCATTTCCTTCCTTTCTTGAGTAACAGAAGCCGTGCAGTAACACTTTATGAAGTCCTTGCACCTAAGGCAGGAGTAGAAAGAAGGTGAGAGGGGAGCTTATGAACATCTGCAACAGGAAAGGAGGGATTCTAGAGATTCCATATATCTCCACAGAAAGAGGCAGAAAGGCTCAAAGTCAGGAGGATTCTGCAAGTCTTACTAGCCTACACTAAAAGTATGAAAACAAAAAACAAGCCAGCTACACTGACAACCAGATTGAGCAAGGGCAACTGGAAATTACAGTAGCAGCAAAAACTAAAGTGTAAGTAAGTTTCTGGGAGAGTTAAAAGACTTTCCTATATATATATATACGTATATATATGTATATATACATATATATGTATACGTATATATATACGTATATATATGTAGAGAGAGAGAGAGTGTGACATCTATGTCTGCTACTCATTTAACATGAGCCCTGGCATGCACCAAAATGTGGCATCTGTCATTCCCAGCAGTATAGGTGGGATTTCACAAAAGTTTCCAATGAAATTTTCTGACCATCTACTATGTCTTCAGTACTAGGTTCAGAGGATGGCAAAATCTATGTGATTGTCCATATTTCTGCACTTGGTGGGCACCCCAAAATGCTCCTGTCTTTAGGATTGGAGTTACAGGGCCTTCACGATGCCAAATTAATGACAGCTTCTGAAAAGGCAAGATCCTCCACCCCCCAGATGACACAGAACCTCATCTGTGAGACTGTTGAGCTGTGACTGGAGGGAAGGGCAGTATGCCCCTCAGTAGACGAATGGATCAGGAAAATGTGGTACATATACACAATGGAATTTTATGCCTCTATCAGAAAAAATGACATTGCCCCATTCGTAAGGAAATGGAAGGACTTGGAAAAAATTATACTAAGTGAAGTGAGCCAGACCCAAAGAAACATGGACTGTATGGTCTCTCTCATAGGGAATAATTAGCACAGGTTTAGGCTAGTCAAAGCAGAGGATCACAAGAGCCCAATAGCTACACCCTTATGAACACATAGGATGATGCTAATTGAAATGAACTCCAAGTTATGGAAACGACTGTTATATCACTGTTGTAATTACTTTCAACATGCTATGTGAAACCATAGCATCTATTATTGATGATCCTCTTGTATCCCCTTTCTGTGGTTGTACCTGCACTATCTCTGTATCTTATCTGAGTACATTGGAAACCATGTATACTAGTATTAGAACTAGGAAACTGAAAGGGAATACCAAAATTGAGAGACACAGGGTAAAAAGACAAACGACTACAAAAGCAATACTTGTAAAACTGTTTGGTGTAAATGAACTGAACAACTCTTCGGGGGGAAAGGGAAAGGGGGAGGGGGAGGGGGAATGAGGGAGGAGGTAACAAACAGTACAAGAAATGTATCCAATGCCTAACGTATGAAAATGTATCCTCTCTGTACATCAGTTTGACAATAAAAATTAAAAAAAAAGAAGGGCAGTATATGACTGGTCAGAAAAAGGAAGGGATGCCAACTAGGGGCTTTTAGTAAGGTTTCCTCAGACATCACCTATTAACCTAGCATGGGCCTAGCACCCAGGAAACCATCAGTGCACAGTGCAGGTGTGCTGAGGTTCCTCATCTCAGGGCTTCCCCCTGTGGCATTCCTTCCAGATGGGGAATGGAGAAACTAGGCTCAGTACTCCAGTTTGAGGGAAGCACTTGACAATTCTCCTTCAATAATGGCTGGTATTTTTAAAACCAAGAATTAGTATTATAGTAGTCTCTCCTTATCTTCCATTTTACTTTGCATGATTTCAGTTCCCTGCATCTAACTTATCCGAAACTGTTAAATAAAAAAATCTCAGTAGTGATTGATAAGTTTCAAATTTCATGATGGTCTGGTAATGCAAAAACGTTTTCCATTGTCCTGGCATTTTCCACACTGAATGTGAATCATCCCTTTATTCACTGTATCCACTATACATGTGTTAGTCACTCAGTTAAAATTTCAGTAATCAGAGTGAGATCACAGTGCTTGTGGTCAGGTAAGTCCTATTTTCAAAATGCAAAACTAGTTATGCTTGATTGTTACAGTTGTTCTATCGTATTAGTAATTATTGACTTTAATATTTTGATTTGTCATAGGTATGTACATGTAGGAAAAACATCATATGTAGTATTTATATTACCTATGATTTTAAGCAACCACTGAGTTCTTTGAATGTATCTCCTATGGCTAAGAGGGAATGGCTGCACTTCATACCACTTAATTGCTTAAAGGTAGGAAGAACAAAAAAGAATAGCTACTAATTGGTTGGGAGTCTATATAAGCCTCAGAGGATCTGCAAGTTTAGTTGGCAGCTTCTGGTACTTGTTCTAGGAAGAGGACAATGTACCTTGTTGAGTGTCCACCATGTTTATAAAGAATACCTACATCTAGCTCTGCCCTCTCGAGGCTAAAACATGTAAAGCAGTCCTGACAGATGGCTTTGGAGGTAAATACTAAACTGTGTCATTGTGAGTACTGTTAAGCTATGGGAGAGAATTACATACAACTTTCTTCTGAATTGTGTTGTGATTCTTGGTTGACATAGTGAAAAGTTTATAGGACAAGTTTTCAGAAGGAAATACACAGGGAAAGGGAAGAAGGAACATTAAGTATTAGAAACTTCACTATCTCCTTTGGAATACCTAACAGCCATTAGAAGAGAAGCAGAGAGAGCCAAGAAAGGAAGGAATTGAGCATCTTCAGGTTTGCTAAAGTTTTTCTACAAATACCAGAGCACTGAATAGAGAAGATCTTGGTTCAGATCTTGGCTCTTCTACCTGGTAGCTTCATAGTGTTAGCTGAATTATTTGGTCTTTCTTGTTCTTACTTTTCACTGGTAAAATGAGAACATAAATTTTTATCTTGTGAGTCACTTGTGAAGGTCAAGTGAGATGGTATATACAAAACATTTTTGTATGTGTAAAATGCTCTACGAATTAAAAAAAAAACATTGCTTTTCTTCTTTTATTTCATGCTTCTGCTTCCTGGGAATAGTTTGCAACAGGTATTTGCGTCTCTATTTGGGGATAGAAGGCTGTAGCTATGATTTCTCATGGACAGGCTTATACTCAGGAACAGTAGTAGTGATGCCATTTCTTTTGATTTAGAAAGTGAATTAGAAATCCTTGAAAACACTGTGTTCTCTATTACCTCTTTCCAACACAAATGGCACCTTAAAGCACAAAGTAGGATTTCAGCAACCAGAACAAGGGGAAAGAGTCAGAGCCCTGTGGCCACAGCTCTCCATATTAGTTACTTGGAAAGGCAGTTTTTGTGGAAGGATATTGGCATTCCACAGCTTTGGGCTCCAGTCCTTGACATCCTTACTCATTTATTATTTAGGTGACCTCTGGCTGGTCACTTTCCTCATCTTCAAAACTTGAATTAATAGCATCATACTGAAGTGCAAGTGTAAAGACCAAGGATAATGTGTGTAGCAACTTCATAGGCACTCAGACAGCGTGATTTTTTATTTTGCATGGGTGAGTCTTTAGGTGGTACTCTCTTTTTGGGTGGCCAAATTGACATAGGTGACTGGTTTCATGGAGGTTGAAACCTGGGCTTATCTCTCGTTGTCCTGTGCAACTTTGTGATGGTAAAGTGGTTATCATCCCAAAGGGAATAAGGATTTCTTGAACAAATTTGCTTTTGGTTTAACTAGATGGTACTTCAGTTCTACGGAGTTTTAATTATGCTCAATGGGCCTTTGGGAGGTTGGGAGTCTTACGGTTTTCAGGAAAAATGCTGAGTTCTTTGTAGCGTCTCAGGTAAGGAGGAATAATGTTTCATGCAGCCCAGTGCAGGATGGCTGTGGCAACATCTGGATGAATGGCCTCCTTGTTTCTGGAGAATGGGGCTCAGTCTACATTTTCCATGTTCAGACCCTCTCATTCTCTCTCCATTTTTTTCTCTCTCCATTTCTCTCTCTCTCTCTCTCTCTCTCTCTCTCTCTCTCTCTCTCTCTTTCTCTCTCTCTCTCTCTCACCGAATCTCTGGGACAGACGTTATTGTAGTGTGAATCAGAAGGCACCAAAGATGCCTTTCAATTGACTCTACTTTTTTTTTTTTGCCCATTCCTCCAATTCTACTAAAAAGAAGCAGCACTTTGTGCAGTTCTTTTGAAGAGCCTAAATCCTGTGGAACCCAACTCCTCACTCTCATTGACATGGAAGTGGTGAGCTTAGCATTTTAAAAATAGAGTTTTCTGATACAAGGATCTGCTTCTTAGTCTTTGGCTGGTAGTCGTTTATAAAACTTAGAAGCAGAAAAGTGACCTCTAATTATATATTTGTGTACTTCTCTTCAGCCTTCTGGGTCTCACCACTTGAAAATAAGTGAATCGGTATTAGTGAAACTAACAGTTTGATGAGCTTACTTTTTTTCTTTTAGGAAATATTAAAACTGTGGCACAGAGCCATGTGGTCATTGGGTCAGAGGGTTTGCACTAAAGGGAATGTAAGCACCTACTTCCTGATGTTGTGTGAGGATTAGTGGAGTCAGTACATGTAAAGTACTCAGAATTGTTCCTGGCACTAACTGAGTGCTATAGGATATAATCCCATCTGCTCTTGGGTGGTGTCTCCCAGTGGCACTAAGAAGCAACCTTTTACAAGTACCAGCATCAACTCTGCTTCTAAATGTGTACAGGAAGAAGTCAGTCATAGAAGACCACATATTATTTGATTATATTAATGAAATATGCAGAATAGGCAAATGTTTAGAAACAAGAAATTGGTTAGTGATTGCCTGGAACTAGTGGGGAGGTTGGGAGTGACAGGTCCAGGGTGTAGGGTTTCTTTTGGGGATGATGACAAAGGTCTAAAATTGACTGTGATAATGCCTGAAAAATCCTGTATATATACTAAACCCCACAAAATTAGGTACTTTAAAAGGGTGTATTATTGGTATGTGGATTGTACCTTAATAATTCTGTTAAAATACATATATGTGGGGCTGGGGATATGGCCTAGTAGCAAGAGTGCTTGCCTAGTATACATGAGGCCCTAGGTTCGATTCCCCAGCACCACATATACAGAAAATGGCCAGAAGTGGCACTGTGGCTCAAGTGGCAGAGTGCTAGCCTTGAGCAAAAGAAGCCAGGGACAGTGCTCAGGCCCTGAGTCCAAGCCCCAGGACTGGCCAAAAAAAACAAACAAACAAACAAAAACATATATGTGCATATGTATATATACATATATACACACATTCAGAATCTAGTGGTCAAACAACCGGCACCTATCCTATTTTCTATTCATTTCAGTATCTTGACTGGTCTTTCTGATTTCACACCTGCTTCTCTGCTGTTCATTCTTCACAGAACATCATAGCAATCCTATATTGTAGAACAAACTATGGTATGGCCTGCCTAGTCTGTTCTTCCATCTTCCTACTGTGTTGAGTCAGCAAAGGAAACAATCCTAGTATTGTATCATGGTCCTATACAGTCTGGTCCCAGAATTTTCTTCACACATCCATCTTCAACCCACTCCCATTTTCTATATTACTTTTAAACATCTTCACCTTCTTATTCTTCCACATGCCATAAGGTATGGTAGCCTCATTCATGCCTGCCTCGGCAGCTTTCTATTTGTCCTTCACTCTGCACAGAATTTAACCCCCACATCTTCTCAGAGCTCATTCCTTTTTATCATATTTAAAATAGTTCCATCCCCATTATTCTCTTGTCAATAATTTGTTTAATTTTCTTTATAGTGTTTTTTTTTTTTTTTTTTTTTGGCCAGTCCTGGGGCTTGGACTCAGGGCCTGAGCACTGTCCCTGGCTTCTTTTTGCTCAAGGCTAGCACTCTGCCACTTGAGCCACAGCACCACTTCTGGCCATTTTCTGTATATGTGGTGCTAGGGAATTGAACCCAGGGCCTCATGTATACGAGGCAAGCGCTCTTGCCACTAGGCCATATCCCCAGCCCCTCTTTATAGTGTTTTGAATTTACATTTTAATTTATTTATTCCCTTGCCTACCAAAGGCTCCTCTATAAGGATTTAAGTTCTGTGAGAACAGGGAGTTTGTTTTATTCACCACCATATTGCTTAGGCCTAGAGCAATATTCTGCACTCAGTGTTTGTTGAATGAATGAGTAAAGCCACCAGTTAGACTGAAGACACAAAGATACAACCACATAGGTACTCACTTTTTATGTACACTTTCTATTCTAATGTCATTATTTGGAGTACTTCATATATTTCAAAGATTGGAGTAAAATTCTTAAAAAGAAGCTTTTGGGTAGTCCCATACCATTTAGCACATTAGCATTGACAGTTAAATACTTAGACTGATAAACACGGTTACTCTTTGTATGAGAATCCATGAAAATACATAAAGGATTTCAGAGTCTGTCCTTAGTCAACAATTCCTGCTTTGAAGGTCAGCCAAAGGTATTCTAGGGGCGTAAGGTAGAGGTCTAGCTTTAATACCATGTTATGCTCAGTTTTACTTACAGTGGGGACTTTCTCGGGCCCCTGTCCTCAGAAGAATCTTTGCAATTGGGACATTGTTGGTCATGATGGCAATATCTAGGGGTGTTAGCCCCTCACTGTTGGGTGTGTTGAGGTCTAATTCCTCTGGTGTATACTGGTAAAGGAGGAGCTGTACAGCATCCATGTCCTGTTGTTCGACAGCCTCAAACATGGCTTCATTACCCTGGAAATTCTGGAGAAGAAAATTAAGAGGGAGCAGGTTAGTACAATGTCATAGGTCATCATCTCTAAATGCACAGCTATTTTGAAATTTAGAGCTTGCTTCAGATACTTCTAAGGGGATAATTGGATAACTCCAGTTTCTCCCCAGGTTTTCAAAAGAAAAACTGTATGGCTCTTTTCTCCACTCTTTCTAATGGCCATTGATAGCTTTACATGAGCTGAGATAGCATGGCCAAGTCTATAAGTAAGTACATGCATGCAAAAAAATCTCAAACCTGTCCTTCAAGGAAGGTATACTGCTTCCACAGGCCATTAAAAATGTTGCATGTAGAAAGCAGCATGAAGTCAAATAACTACTAAAAACATTAAATTAAACTGTTATTCCATTATTTACTATGTGATCTCTCGGTACTTTTTTTTTTTTTTTTTTTTTCCAGTCCTGGGCCTTGGACTCAGGGCCTGAGCACTGTCCCTGGCTTCTTCCCGCTCAAGGCTAGCACTCTGCCACTTGAGCCACAGCGCCGCTTCTGGCCATTTTCTGTATATGTGGTGCTGGGGAATTGAACCTAGGGCCTCGTGTATCCGAGGCAGGCACTCTTGCCGCTAGGCTATATCCCCAGCCCCTCTCGGTACTTTTAACCATGCTAATGTGTATTATTATGTTATTTTTCATTTTACTCCTAGAATAGTGTTCTATGGAACATAATTTGAGTAAAGCTGGCATAGATAATGTTAGCTTAGGTAGTTTTGATTATGATTAGCTTGGTATTAACAGTATATTTTCTCTGTTTCTCTCAATCTTTCCCCTCGTTCCCTATGCTTATATGTTTTAATCCCTTGGCAATGATTTAATCTTGGCAATGATTTACCAGTTGCTAGTGTTGGTCTCCTCCAGCCCAGACTCCATACAGTTACAAGAGTAATCTTCCTAAAGTATATGTTACATGTAATTTTCATATTCATGTATCTCTGACATTTCCAGTCTACCTGTGAATTGATGCCTACATTCCTGTGCCCTTTGGTACTCTAATCCTATTTTTTCTAAGCCCAGAGCCTTAACCATTGGATACCTGGCATGTCTGAGCTTCGAGGAGAAGCGCAAAAGTGTCAGTGTTCTGGGAGGATTTCAATGGCTGAGTGGCTAATTACTTTGTAGCCCAAAAGAGCCAGAAGTTAAATATTTATTAAGTAAAAATCACCTATGGAAAAAAAGATGTTAAGGGCAATACGATTCTTTAGAAACGTTCTATGAGAAGAGTAGTAGTAAACAACAGCAAAAACAAAAAGAACTCTGAAATCTTCACTAATATACATTTCTTTAGCTCATGGGAAAAGACAACACATATATTGCTGACATATTCTGTTATTTTCTCTGAGAGTCATTTAGTCTTTAGCAGTATCAGTAGCCTTGACCTAGCATTGGGGTCACCTTATTAGCATGGGGAAGATCTTTAGTGTTCAAATGTTTAAGCAGGCAGGTTTTATTTATTTATTTATTTTATTTTTGGTCAGTTGTGGGGCTTGAACTTAAGGCCTGGGTGCTGTCCCTGAGCTCTTCTGCTCAAAGCTAGCGCTCTACTACTTCGAGCCATAGCACCACTTCTGGTTTTCTGCTGGTTAATAAGAGTCTCACAGATTTTCCTGCTGGGCCTGGCTTTGAACCACAATCCTCAGATCTCAGCCTCCTTAGTATCTAGGATTATAGTGGTGAGCCACCAGGGCCAAGCTCACAGGTATTATTTTGAATCTCATCACAACTGATTCTCCCAGTCCAAGGCTACTGGTTAGATTTAGCCAAGTACATATCACAAAATGAGAATCTGACCATTTTAATGTTCCCCTTCCCTAATTCAGACAGACATATATAAAATACCCAGGGTACCAGAATCAAATACAGTGACAACAAGGGGAGGGGAACATTAAAATGGTGAGACAAAGGGTAAAAGGCAAAGCAGTGCAACAGCAGTACCTACAAGATAACACGTAAACTAACTGTACAACTGGGGGGATAGGAGAGGAGGGAAGATAGGAGAAAAATGAAGAAGGAGCTATCAAGTTGGACAAGAAATGTACTCACTGCCTAATGTATGTTAACTGTAACCCTCCCAGAAGATAAATTTGAATTAGAAAACAAATGAATTCAGAGTTTAAATGCTGCCTTGTCTATGTGTATATTTGGTTTTGATTCTTAATATTTCTAGTTTCTTGTGTCCTGTATTTATTCACTCTCTCAAATCATTTTCTCTTCACTGCTTCTTTTGACAAACCTTAGCTTGCTTCTATGTAAAAGACCACAACACACTTTTGTTTTTAGCTGAAAAAAATGGGCCTATTACATCTTGCAAAAATACCCTTATTGAGCATGTGAATATTATGCTCTCAGCTTTTATGAAGAGCTAGTATGTAAAATGACTATATGAGAACATGTGTGACATACTCCTGAGGCTATCTGGTATTATCTAATTTACCATGGCATCTATACAGGCCAGACAACCTAGACATAGTCTATCTCCTGATGGACTGACTTTCAGTTAACAGCTAATGGAATGTTATAACCAACTATATTTCCTTTCTGTTTTGACTGCCTAGAAATTTAAATGAATGTAGAGGTAAGTTTTAAGTAGTATATTTGCCTAAGGTTTTGTTGTATGTTTATTTTTTCATACCATAATTTCATTTTTTATAGTATTTTTTTCATTTCTTTACTTTTTTCTCCAAAACAATTATATAATAAATATACATTCTTCTCTTAGATTCTAATTTGAATGCCTTTGAAAAACATGTGGACTACACATTAGGAATGGGTAAATAATAATAATATCATTTGAGTGAAACTCAAATAATTATTGAAGCTCTCAGAGAGCCTGTTTAATCTGAACTCTAATGTTTTCCAATATGCTATAATTTGGTTGGTTTCTTTGGCCTAGTAATGAAAGAAAAGTTAAAACAAAAGAAATTAAGAAAAAGAAAGGTAAAAATCTTACAAGTACTCAAATATTGTCTAACATAATAGATATGTACAGTTTCTTCCTTGCTAGATGTTATTTATACAAATTAAAACACAGAACTCTAAAAACATTAGCTTTGAGAATAAGTGTGGATCATCTTAGACACTCCTTAAACCTAAACATAACTTCACAAACTGAAGGGACACAAGAATAGAATAAGTTGTGTTACCACAGAGGTTTTTCTGAGACTCAGCCGATCAGTTCTGGTTCTAAAATAGGCCTCATCAAATGAAGAGTGGCTTCCTTTCAGCTTCTCAGATAGATTCCTGTACAGACGTTTTGCAGCATTGGGAGATGATGGGGCATTGTGTTTTTTTGACTGAGAAAGATGTAAATTCTGCATTTGTTGGGTCATTTTCACACGACAGTTCCTGAAAAGAGGAAAATTGTATATACAGTTTACACAGCAGAATTATATTTCGACAAAGAATTTCATCATATCCATCAGGAATTCTTATACAATATTCAGACTGAAAGTGGCCTCCGAAAGCATCAGTCCCAGCTTCGCCCTGTTTTAGGTGGGAAAGTGGAAACCCAGGGGCAAGTAGCAGCTTGTTTATAAATGCATGGTAGCAGTAATGAAACGACAGCCTCTGTTTACCATTAATACACATTCATCTCCGCCCCCCCCCAATATGAACCTTTACTCAAAGCAGTTGGAATTTTGCCTTGTTATGGAGGTGGCTTAGTTATACAGACTAATGGATGTGTTCATTTATTCTTTTTTTAAATTTAATTTTATTGTCAAGGTGATGTACAGAGGAGTTATAGTTATATACATACATTTCTTTTTATACTTGTTATCCCCTCTCTCATTTTTCTCTCATCTTCCCTCCTCCCAAAATCCCCAGGTATACAGTTAATTTCCAACATACTGTCTTGTGAGTATCCATATTGCATTGGTTCTCCCTTTCTTGAGTGTATATAATTGGGACTTTCCTATTACTTCCTCCTAGTGCTGCCCTCTACTGGGTGGATAAGAAAGTATGGTTTCTCCCTGCACTTCTCCCCTGTAAACTTTCCTTGTTAACTGTCAGATTGTGAAGTTAATTGTGTTCATTTGACTAACTACTCCAGTACGCAAATATTGGGGAATTAGTATATATAGGATGATCTTTGCTCATAGAAGATTATCCTGGATTGGAGGCCTCTGGAGGAGTCATGACTGACATTCTCCAAATAGTACTTGACTGCTGTTTCTAGAATCTCTAACAGGTACCCATGTCACAGTTGAAGTCAGAAGTTCAGCAGTACCATTTCAAAAGCCATCCACCATTATTTAAGTATTGCTATTGAAATATATATGCTACCAGAATTGTGGCTGCCTTGTATGTGTATGTATATTGGATAAACAAATACATGAATGGAATAACTTGCCTAGGTACTCATGTACAAAGAACATTCATCTCTGCACTGGGCTCAGAGTATTTGGAGCATGCTGCTGCCTTCCTGCCACCATCATACTTTGAATGGAGTGAAGTAGTTTTCCACTTGTAATGCTGCTGTTAGTATTTAGCTGTGACCTTTTAGGTCATCTCTAATTCTTGCATTTTTACAACCTGTATGTACTAAAATTCCATCTCTGGCTCCATTACCTTAGGAATGACTATTGATCCTTATAGTCCATGCTTAAGGAGTTTCTGATGTCCTCAGGTAAATTTATTCATTTATTTAGCCTTTCACAAAGTCCTATACTGTTGTAACAATATTTTATTATATTATAGTTATTTGTTTGACTTTTATTTAGTTGGTCTCTATTCTTGTCCATATCTTCATATATTCCTAGTACCCAAAATGTGTCTCCCTCAAGGTAAAAAAAAATAGGATAAAGAAGATCTTCACTGGCCATAGAACAGACAAGGTCCTCATATCTAAAATATACATAGAACTCAAAATATTAAGTCCCCCCCAAAAAAATCCTCAAAGGAACAACTGCCTCCTTAATAAATGGACTAAAGACTTAAAGAGAGACTTCTCTGAAGAGGAAATGAGAATGGCCAAGAGGCACATGAAGAAGTGCTCAACATCACTGGACATAAAAGATGTGCAAATCAAACAATATTGAGATTCCACCTCACCCTGTAACAATGTCCATTATCAAGAAAACTAATAACAACAGATGCTGGTGGGGATGTGGCCAAAAAGGAATCCTACTACGCTGTTGGTGAGAGTGTAAACTTGTTCAACCACTCTGGAAAGCAATATGGAGGTTCCTCAAAAGGCTAAACATCGAGCTCCCCTATGACTCAGCCCTTCCTTGTTCCTTTTTAAGTAGTTAGACATAATCAATCTTAGCCATGCCATTCTATCTAGTCTTTGCTAAATGGATGTGTTTACAATTGGAAGAATGATAGGAAGCATTGCCTGTGCCAGGCATGCATGTGTGGTGTGTTTTCATGATTTTTCAGTAATCATTTAATTTTCATAAAGGCAAAACAATGGAAAGAATAGGCAATTTGTTATTATTTTCCTTCCATGTACGAATTCTTTACCTTTGAGTCAGTAGCAGCCACAGGATTTTCTCTAGTATATTTCTTTCCATGCCCATAAAAGTTCCAGATTCATATGCAAGCTGGTTCACATGGGGATTGCCTTAACCTCTTTCTTTCTGCCTTCTGTCTCTAGCCTTTTCCTTTAGCATTAATGCCCCAGTTCAAGCCATCTGTCTTGTCTACATCATTATTGTTCCCCAAATAACTTGACATTCTTTTGTATCTCCTCCAATACCCAGGAGTCTAGTAAATAAATTCTTGTTGATTGATCAAATTCCAGTTACTTGCCCTCTAACTGATGACACCTACCCACATGGCCTCCTTTGTCTTTGCTCATCTCCCATCTGTTCCCTTCTGTCAAAATAGGTTGACTTTCTCTGTCTCTCTGACTTCCTTCTTATACTCTCCCAGCTGTCTCTTTCTTCCAGGAGATTCTTTAGCATGCTTTTCTAGCCTTCATCTATTATTATGAATTCTTTTTCTTCATGGAGGAATTTAAAATTTTGTCAGAGAATAGTGAGAAAGACAATTTATGTTATCCATATAATTACAAATGCCTCTCCTAAGTAACTGTGCTTCTTTTTTATACTTATCTATTTAGAAAAACATTTGAGAATCATGGTAATGTTGGCTCTGGAATTTGGTGGATTCAGACTTGAATCCTGATATTGTTACCAGCAGCTTATGTGACTTGGGAACCTTATTTAAGTCCTCAAGGTTTATTTGATCATATGTAAATAAAAATCATAGGATATTGTATAGATAGCTGTGGTTACTGAACCAACCAACAAATGACAAGTTCTATGTTATTTGGGATATTGTAACTGTAAGGTTCACAGGAAAGGGTGCCAGTTACCTAGGTAATGTAGGTACTGGGAGCAGACTCAAAACAGGTGGGAGACATCTGCATGGATTCCTCCTGGGGGTAGACCTTACATTAATATGTTAAAAATTACTTTTCTTAATCAAAGACAAAATTTCTCCAATTGGAACTTTAAAAATGTTGTTTACAAGCTGGGCACTGGTGGCTCATGCCTATAGCTTGTAATCCTAGCTATTCAGGAGGCTGAGATCTAAGGATCATTATTCTAAGTCAACCCAGGCACTCCAGCTACCATAAAAAAGGAAGAAGTGAAGCTGTGACTCAGGTGGTGGTAAAGTGCTAGCCTTGAGCAAAAAAAGCTCAGGGATAATGAGTACATTTCTTATCAAAATTGTTACCTCCTCCTTTTTCTTCCACCCTCCCCCCTCTCCAGTTCCTTCCCCACTCTCCCCTGAGATGTACATTTGGTTTAAAGCATATTGTCTCGTATGTATTGCTGTTGCATTGGTTTGCCTTTTACCCTTTGTCTGTCCATTTTGGTGTTCCCTTTCACTAGTTCTGATAAACGTACATATGTGACCCAGTGTACCAAAGTCAATTACACTGACAACAGGGGTAAAACCATGGGGAAGAAAGACAAAAGAAAGAGGCATAATTTCATATGGTATGTTGAAAATAACAAAAGCGATAAACCACTTATTTCCAAATCTTGTAGTTCATTTTGCTTAGCATCATACCTCCCTCCCTCCCTCCCTCCCTTCTTCCTTCCTTCTCTCTCTCTGTTTTTTTCTTCCTTTCTCCCTTCCCTTCCCTTCCCTTCCTTTTCTTTGTGCCTGTATGTCCTAGAGATTTTCCAAGACCTTACAACCAGTAAATGGAGCATCAGGATTTGAACTCTGACTTCAAAGCCTTAACTACAAAGATCTCAACTACTCTGCCTTCCTTCCTTCCTTCCTTCCTTCCTTCCTTTTCCTTCCTTCCTCCCCTCCCTCCCCTCCCTCCCTCCCCTCCCTCCCCTCCCTCGCTCCCTCCCTTTTGGTGCCTGCCTGTCTTGGGGCTTGAACTGAGGACTTGGATACTGTTCCTGAGCTTTTTTTTTTTTTTTTTTTTGGCCAGTCCTGGGCCTTGGACTCAGGGCTTGTGCGCACTGTCCCTGGCTTCTTCCCGCTCAAGGCTAGCACTCTGCCACTTGAGCCACAGCGCCCCTTCTGGCCGTTTTCTGTATATGTGGTGCTGGGGAATCGAACCTAGGGCCACTAGGCTATATCCCCAGCCCTGTTCCTGAGCTTTTTGCTCAAGGGTAGTACTCTTCCCTTTGAGCCACAGCTCTGCTTCCAGCATTTTGGTGGTTAATTTGAGACTAGAGTTTCATGGACTTTCCTGCCCGGGCTGATTTTGAACCAAGATCTTCAGATCTCAGCCTTCTGAGGAGGATTACAGGCATGGGC
Organism: Perognathus longimembris pacificus; assembly: GCF_023159225.1. Taxonomy (NCBI): domain Eukaryota; kingdom Metazoa; phylum Chordata; class Mammalia; order Rodentia; family Heteromyidae; genus Perognathus; species Perognathus longimembris. Next base: position 29,885,471 of record NC_063177.1, read on the forward strand.
CACCAGCACCTGGCAAATTTCTACAGTGTCCTCCTGTGGCTGCTTATCAGTTTCTTCTTAGATTTTGATTCTGAAGACATTTTTTTGGTCCTTGTTAGTATGAGTTCTAGTACATCTATAGCCCATTCTTCATTAGATAGTGGTTGTGAGCATTTCTTACTGTATTTATACTGTGGAAAAGATCTGAGCCATGTGGATGAGAGCAGATGTAAGACACAATATATTAAAAGTAGGAGTTCTGGCTAGAACTTGCTTGACAGCTGGGAAAGCAGATAAATTCTGTAAAGGGCATGTTTCTGACTGGGGCAGTATCGTTGTTCAGGCTGTGATGTGAACTAGGGGACCTTCAAATTTCAACCTGCCTGTCACTAGACAGAAAAGAAAGCTTGGTCCTTTCCAATCTCTACTCACTATTAACATGGTAAGCATGTCTTTGATTGCAAAGGTGGCCATTTCTGTTATAGTGAGGACATATAGCAAAGTAGAAGCAGCCTTCTAATTTGAAACTATGCCATTTACACCACAAACACACACTTCACTGCTATGTTTTGAAAGATCTATTGTGACTATATGGCAAAAAGAGAAGTAATGTTTGACACTTAAAGCATATGTTTGAAGAAGGTGGAAAGTTGATAGATTCCATTGATTGAACAAATGCTTTGGGGTGATTTACTTTGTAATGTATGTATTCTGTGATAGATGCTATAATTCACAAGTGATAGGATCTCACTAAGTTACCAAGTGTCTCAGTTTGCCTGGGATCTAGTAGTCCCCCAGGATGGAAAACTTTTCAGTGCTAAACTTGGGAAATTCCTAGACAAATTAAAACGAGTCAATTATTCTGCCTATCACCAAGGAACTCAGAGGTAAAAAAGACATTCATACAAATATCCAGCCACATAATGTGATACATGAAATCATAAAACAGTAATGATAGCTCATATTTAGAATAATGTCTTTGTCTACTCTGGTAGCTACAACACACTAACATGAACCGAGTAACATGAGTCTGAGAAAGCCCAGACCAAGATGCCTATAGATTCAGTGTCTGGTAAGGGCTGCTTTTTGGTTCATAAAGTGTTCTTACTGTGTCCTCATATGACCTATAAGGCTAGCTAGCTCTCTAGGTCTCTTTTGCAAAAGTACTAATCCTAGGCAGGTAGGCCCTGCATTCATGATCCTATTATTTGCCAAGGGCCTCATCTCCTAATACCATCAACCTGAGAGTTGGGACCTGAGTATATGGATTTTGACAGAATATAGCAGCCAGTCCACTGATGGAAGGAAGGGCTGTTATTACCTTCATTTTATATAATAAGAAGTGGAGGTATTAAGGACGGAGCTTGGATTCCAATGCAAGCAAAATTAGTCTTTATCTGAAGGTGTTTTTTTTTTTTTTGTTGTTGTTTTGCTAGACCTGGGGCTTGAACTCATGGCCTGGGTCCAGTCCGTGAGCTTCTTTTGCTTAAGGCTAGCACTCTACCACCTGAGCCACAGTGCCACTTCCAGCTTTTTCTGTTTATGTGGTATTGAGGAATGTGGCTGTTTATGTGGCTGAGGAATCAAACCCAGGCCTTTATGCATGCTAGGCAAGCGCTCTACCATTAAGCCACATTCCTCGACTTTATCTGCACTCTTAACTTCTTAATATTTCTTTCCAAATATCTAAGACATAGAAGTAGCACAAAAGAGTGAAAAGTTGACTTTGTGGGTGACAGAAGGTGGTCATGGGAGAGGAGGTGGTGGGAAATAGTCCAGAGTAGATGATGCCTGAAAAGGCTTGTGAGTGATGAATGGAGAGTTAACTAGTGTGAATAGAAATGAACACTCTAAATATAGCAGCTTAGGTTAGAATGCAGAGATGAAAAAGATCATGGTGTGACTTACAGGTCAGTGCTGGAGGTGGGAAAGGAAGATCCTCTGAGCTCTGACATGCACAGCAAAGAGGTAACAGGGCCATCCATGATCTCACTCCACAAATAAGGAGCATAGACTTTTAACTTACACACAGCAAGGGACCACCAGATGCTTAAGTGATGAATATACTGATTGCACATTCCAGTCGTATATTGAAATATCACAACATACTCCCTAAATATGTACAATTATTATGTGTCAATTACAAATAAAAATACATATTTTACAAAGGTTGCATTTGAAGTTCTACAGAATTCCTGTGAAAGCAACTAGAGGAATGTTTGAAAGGGAAAGTGTATGGGAATAGTGAATGACAAGGAGCAACCAAATATGAATCACTTGTAAAAACTGTATGAGAAGTAGTTATGTCAACTACAGCTTGTGGCAACAGGGACAGAGCAGTCTGAACAGGTTTAAGTGATGGAGGTAAAATGGACCAAACATGGGTAGTGATTGGATAGAAAAGATTAGCAAACCTGAGGGTAAATTCTGTGAGCCTTGTTGAGCAAGTGGGTGGAAGATGGTTCTACCAGTGATCTTGTTTTTAATAAAGGGAATATAGGATGAACCACGAGTTTTACAGTCAAAGGAGAAGTAGGAGTTTGGTGTTCACATGTGGCTCTCAATGGATTTAAAAAATAGAAGATACTGTCTAATCCAAGGATTCTGTAGATAGCAGGCAATAGCTTGCCCTAAATGCTGCTTACTTTTCTGATCAAGAGTTAAATAATTATAAAAGAAGTTCTTGAAATTAGATATGAAGTAAAGAAAAAGCAGCATAGTTAACATAATACAATAATCATAACCAAGAAACCATATGAGTCTCCCTTATTGGGAATAATTAGCACAGGTTTAGGCAAGTCACAACAGAGGATCACAAGAGCCCAATAGCTATACCCTTATGATCACATAAGATGATGCTAAGTAAAATGAACTCCATTTTATGAAAATGATTGTTATATCACAGTTGTAACTACTTTCAACATCCCATGTGTATCTGTAGTTTCTACTATTGATGATGTTCGTGTATCACCTTCTTGTGATTGTATCTACACTATCTCTGTAATCTTATCTGAGTGTATGGGAAACAGTGTGTACTGGTATTACAATTAGGAAATTCAAAGGGAATACCAAAATTGAGAGACAAAGGGTAAAATACGAGAAACAACAACAAAAGCAATACTTGCAAAACTGGTGTAAGTGAACTGAACACCTCAGGGGGGGAAAGGGGGAGGGGGGAGGGGGGTATAAGGGACAAGGTAACAAACAGTACAAGAAATGTATCCAATGCCTAACGTATGAAACTGTAACCTCTCTGTACATCAGTTTTATAATAAAAACTTAAAAAAAAGAAACCATATGATAAATAATAATCATATGTAAGCATAAATATCCTTTGGGACGCCCTTGAGGTGTAGAATAAATTTAATGCATTCACTTAGGATTAAGATAGGGTATCAGTGGCTTAAGTGTGATTCCATTTAAGAATCAGTATATTTCTAAAAGGCAGCCTTTCTTTGTGTGTGTGTGTGTGTGTGTGTGTGTGTGTGTGTGTGGTGGGGTGTGGTGGGGTGTGGTGTGGTGTGTGTATATCCTAGGATTTAAGTCAGGTCTTGCGTTGCTCTCCCTGAGTGAGCTTTTGTGTTCAAGGCTAGAGCTCTACCACTTGAACCATAGCCCCACTTCTGGCTTTTTGGTGGTTAACTGGAGATAAGAGTCTTAGGGACTTTCCTGCCCCAGCTGGCTTTGAATCACAGGTTGTGACTATGCTTCTGAGTGTTCCACATACCTTAGATTAGGGACATGACATACAGTCCCCTGTCTCCATATAATTCTGCTCTGTAGGTTTCTGTTTATAATTTCTGGACTATATACATGAACAATGACTAATTACATACTGCACCTTTAATAAAGAGCTTACGTCTCATGGATATATTAACTGATCTTAGCATGTCTTTGAAAAATACAAAGGAATAGAAGGAATAGAGGGATGGCGATTCAGGAAGCAAAGGGAATTTCTAAAGACATGAATTTAGTCTGAGAACCAGCAAAAATGCCATACTATACTTTCCTGACATCTCACTGGTTATGTAACCAGTAGGCAGTTCTGTCTCTTTCCTGCTAGAATATCATTAGTTGTAAAATAGCCATATCACTTGAGAGAATGCTCCTCTGTGATTGAGTGGTCTGGGGATTCTTTCTACTAGGCAAAACTTCACCCATCTCTCAGATTTCCTGACTTTGGTTTTTATTTAGAGAATCATGCTGTTCACTGTTCTAACATCATCCATCTTTGTCAGCAGCCAAGGCCCCAACTTCATCTGAAAGGCCAGTGATATACAGCAGACAGAGTGCACCAAAAACATTAAACTCTATCACATTTGTGTTGACTCTGAACTCACCAGAGATGGATTAATACTGCCATAAAGCCTTGTAGTAGCCAGACAAACAAGACTAAGGAGGCAAAGGAGACTAGCTGAGAAAGGGTAGGAAATACAATATCTTTCTCTCTCCTTTTCCCCCCTCTTGGAGGTCAGATTATAACTTATTAGAAAATGAGAAAATCAAGTGAATATGGGGATCTTTGAAACCCATCACAGAAGCAAACTCATCCTTGATTTTCATTGGTCCTGCCTGTGACCTAACCAGGCCACAACTCAACACAGGTAGTAATGAACAGGACACTTACAACAGCCCACTTTGGGCCCCATGCACCTTTCCAACCATCTATCTTTATGGACTAAAGAAAAGATTTAGGAACATAAAAGGAAAAATGGCAGTGGATGGAGCAAGAGTTCGAATGTGTGTACACTGTGCTCCTTTGTCAGGTACTTACTATCACCGTCAAGGTATTATTTATGGACATGCTCACACAGGATGGACAGAGTGCTGATATTATACTTAGCATGCCTAGTCTGCAAACTGGATTAAAGCTAGCAGTATTCTGGGTTTGTATACAGGATTTTCAGCCTGATGGATTTTGTCTTTACCTGATCCAATGAGTCTTTTATAGATATTCTGGTACCTGACTGAAAATTGATTTTATACAACAAAAACATCATTTATTTTTTCATAGTTAATGGTAACCAGTTATATAAAAACTTAATATAATTAATCATGCTGGAAAGAAAATGCCCAGTTATCACAAATGAGGCTTCTACATCTCCTTCCTTGCGGCTACACAAAGATGTATATGTGTTATTGCAGACCACTGTTGTGTGTGTCTGGTTGTATTCTTCATGGACTGCCTGAAGCTAACTTTGGAAGATGCAGATTTTTTTGTATCACTTAAACTGCAGCAACACAAAACAGATTTAAAAAATCATCAGTGACTAAGAAATCCCACATTCACATAAAGAAAGAGGACAGTAAATCTGACTTACCAGTTTAGGTTGTTCAGGGCAACAGAGGAACAAGTTGTTGGTTGTCCAGTACTTTCATTCAATAAATCACATTGGCTCTGCTTTCTCCTGTAGCTCAGCCTCTGCGCAAAGCAAGCGAGCCTCCTTCCTATTCTGTGCAAAGAATAAAATACGAACAGGATCACTACAGGCAAGAGCTGAAGTCCATGATCACTAAGCTATTCTTTATGCAAAATAGAAGTGCAGATGATACATGGAGCGTGGAGGAGAAAGGGAATCTGTTTGGCTGAGTAGGTATATTATTGGGACTGCAGCCCTTGGAGGGCTTGATTTCTCAAACTTGTGTGTGTAATAAAAGGATGCCATGACTTCTGTGAGTATTTAGCCTACTATATCTGTGAGGACCATTTGGAATGGCATGCAGAACAATAAGGGTAAGGAAAGGGACAAAGCTGCTTTGCAATGTGTCAGCGGTAGGGGAAGAATTATCACTGGGTGTCCAAGAGCCTATACAACAATTCATGACTACAGCTCTTCTGGGACCAGACAGCCCCTTTCTTACCCCCACAGCTTCCCAGGACCAGAAGCCCACAGGTGGAAACTATATCTCCCTTTCCTTAAGGCACCTAAACTATCCCTTACACATTCCCCGCAGGAGTGACAGCTATCTTAGGAAGGTCTAGATCATGTTCCAGTCTGCTGATCCTGAGCTCTGGTTTTGTCTGAGAAAGTAGTCAGCAGACTTGGAACTTAGGATACCAGGAGGCTCAGTTACAAGAGGAAGATTCAAGTGTTTTTCCTGTGATTACCACATATAGCTATACCTGGCTCCACTCATAGTGCTCTGTTTTACATGCAAAATGAGTTTCCTAGAAAGCCACATCGGGTGCATTTTTTAAAATGTTTCTCTTGTAAGTGAAGTATTTAATAGCCTTGCAGCTACTGATTGTGTGAGAGAGGCCTTGCTGACAGAGCACATATATGAATACAATGTATGCACAAACATGCATACATAAACATGTATATGTATTATACATTATGCACATATGCATGCATACATGAACAGGTACACAATGCACACACAGATATGCACATTCCATACACAGAGACACTGAAACGTACATACAGGTTCATATGCACACATGCATATACATATACATAAACACTACATATACATATATACACATACGTACAAATACATACATATACACAGGCACATATACACCCACACATACACGAAGACATACAAACCTGCACATCCATGAATATATGCACATTCACATGCACACATGTTTACATACCCCTGCAATAACATGAAGAACCTTTCTAAACCTCTATATACTCTGTCTGAGAAATGAATGCTTAACTGCTATAATAATTTCAGAAGTAAGTTTGGACTCCTAGTTGGCACCAAGTCTGGTCTGTTTTTTTTATGCCTGGAGCCAAATCAACCCCTAATGCTTGAATGTGACTTTGATAAATCAGAAGAGTCTTGTTGTCATAAGCAAGAGGGTGCTAATCTTTGGCCTGGGAATTACCTAGAATATTGAGGATAACATCTTATTTTCCTGAAAATCTCTTCCTTTCTAGAGACATCGATCATCTCCCAGCTCCTGCGGCTCACTCACAGGCTGCTTCTGATCAAGAGCTGGGATCTGATTCCCATCTGTATCTCAGAAGATCTGGGAGTCTGAAGGAAGAGCTCCATTTACCTTTCACAATTGTCTCACTTTTTCTATTCATATCAGAAAGGCAAAATCAGGAATGTTTCTCTTTCCTTTCTGTTCTAGACCTAATTTGTCTCTATAGCCTCACTATGAATAATCCAATTTAGGAATATACATGTCCTTGAGAGTTAGAAGACTGTTTTGTTTTTCATCAAGGGTCATTAAAGGGTCAGGCTACCCTTTACAACGTAAGCCTAAATGATTCCCAGGTAAAAAGGTTTACCCTAATGTCAAGAAAAACTGACCTGAATGTAGATTTATTTACATTCTATCAGTTAGGATAAGCCATATGACTTTGAGAAACTCTATTACGGCCAGGGACTGTCCATGTGGTTATGAGTTCAATCTGCCTTGGGGGAAGTGCCTCCTATCATAGTAATACTAGTTCCAGGAGCAAATGCAAAATAAACATCTCAAATTTAAAAATCTAAAATCCAAAATGGCACCAAATCCAAAACTTTCTGAATTATTGACATGACATGGGGAAGTTGCACCAAATTATTTAACATGTTATGAAATAATTCATCTACAAGTCTAGAACACACATATATACATACAAAATATGAATGAATATCATGTTTAGATTTGGGTCCCTTCTTTCAGGGTATCTCATTCTGCATATGGAATTATTCCAGAATCCAAAATCTGAAACACTTCTAATTCCAAGGGATTTGGATAAAGGATAATTAATACACACTCAGGTCTGAATTAGAAAACCCAGTCCATAGCAAAGGGGAAACATTAACACACACATTCATTCTTTAATCCATTGTTCAATACACTGTTTTATGTACTTAGTAAGTGAGATATATTGCCGTATACTTCAGTGTTACTCAAAGCCTATTGATGAAGTCTAAAATCCTTGACCCACCTTAGGAAGATTCTTTACTTCTGTTCCTGCTTATCTCTATAGCATAATTTCTCACTACTTTTCCACTTGTACTCAATACTGTCATCTTTGCAAATAGTTAACAGCTCTTGTACATGCCAGACACTCTAATACCAGATTTATGCCTGTGATGTTTTTCTGCCTGAAGGCTAGGTCCTCTTTGATAGCTTTCCTCACAGCTCATAGCAGAAGAAGCTCTTCTCTGCTATAAGGTCTGAGGTAAAGCAGCTGATACTCTTCCATCAGTATATCTGCTACACTGTATTGTACTAGTTTAGCATCGGTCATTCTTATACATAAGCATTTAAGTACAGTTACTTATTCACTGCTATATTTCCAGTATCTACAGAGCTCCTGGCACGAGGGAAATAGTCAAGAAATATTTAGTGTTTTGTTGAAGTGCTTAGCATGTGTTTACTTAATGAATGAGTAAAGCACATCAAAGATTAATGGAGATCTCAGAATTGAAAGAAGCTTGAAATTCTTTTGGTAAATCTAACTTTTCTTAAAGGTTATTCTCCACTGAAGTCTGGGCGTCACTAACTAGTTCTTTTCTGATCTCAACCCAGAGTGATCATACCCTTTTTCTTCCACTCCTATTCTGTTCACAGTATGTTCTTGCCTTTTGTTTTTCAGCTGTTTCCTAGAATTTATTTCATCTCTACAAACTAGTATTCTCTTCAACGTCTAGCGTAAGCCTGCAATTATCTAATGCTTGATTCATTGAACAGCAAACATTTGAACAGGGTGTTAAATGATCAGTGTCTTGTTTTAGGAAAATTACTCTTTTCATTTCTGAGGTGGTGGGTTGAATGATCCAGACAGACCTAAAGAGGACTTTAATAATGAGTACAGCACAGACATGGGATCTAAAAGCAGACTTGCCCTTTCTTTCACTCCCCTCTCCTCTCCCACCCCTCCCTCCAGTGTTCTCATTGGGAACACTGAGAATGTTTGTTCCATACTCAGAACTTCCTCTCCACCCAGTTCCCCCTCCACATTAATTCACTTGCTTAGGTTACTTGTGTTTGTGCTTCACTGATTAGATTAAAATAATTTTGAAGAAAGGGATTGCAACTTTACTTTGTCTCTTCCCTTCCCCCTATACTTCTAGACCTAGTGCCTTGCAGATAGTAACTGCTCAATGAACATTGAGAAAGAAGAACGTTTATTACATGCAAAGCATTGAATGAAGTCCTGTGGCAGGGAGGGGGTACAAAGGAGAATGAAGGCAGAAGTGATGTGTTTATTGAGAGTGATGCAACTGATTACAGTGCAAGGTAAAACTGCAAGGTAGAATTAAATAAGTACTGTGGAAAAAAAAAGAACATTGTGCTAAGGGACAAAGAGAGAATCATCCCTGCTTTCTGGAATGCTTAGGGAAGATTTAGAGATTACATTTGCACTGGATTACTTCTGAAGCGAGGAGAAAGGAAAGGAATCAACATGAGTAGCTCAGTAGATTTGGAATGAATGTCCACACGATGATATGATGGAATTTGCCTCAAGAAGCAGGCAAGGACTAAAAGCAGGGAGATTTGAACACTGTTTTAAAGAGCATAGACTGAATGCTATCCATGACAGGGCTTTGAGCACAAGCATGTTCCTATAATGGAACAAGATCCCTTTGGTCAAGGCAATATGTACAATGAACTGAAGTGGTGAGAACCAAAAGTAGGAAGACACTGGTGGTGAGGACCTATAAGAAATAAATTAAGTGACAAAAAGTGGGACACTATGAAGGTAGAACAAGAATTCTCACTGGTTGGTATAGGTAGTGATAGAAGAGGATGAGAGAAACAGACAGAAGTTGAAGGTGGCCTTTAAAATTTTTGCCAACAAGGGTTTAATTCTAGGCTCTGTATTCTACTCAGTTGTTTTACGTGTCTGTTTTTATACCAATACCATGCTGGGTTCTATTTTGCTTTGTTTTTTTTTTGTTGTTGTTTTGTTTTGTTTTGCCAGTCCTGGGGCTTGAACTCAGGGCCTGGGCACTGTCCCTGAGCGTCTTTTAGCTCAAGGCTAGCACTCTACCACTTTGAGCCGCAGCACCACTTCTGTTTTTTTCTGTTTATGTGGTACTGAGGGATCAAACCCAGTGATTCAGGCATGCTAGGGAAGCATTCTACCACTAAACCACATTCCTAGCCTACCATGCTGTTTTGGTTACTGTGACTCTGTAATATGTTTGCTATCTGGTGTTGTGATACTTCCAGCTTTGTTCATTTTACTCAAGAATGGTTTAGTCATTTACAGACTTTTGTCTTCCATATTTAATTTAAGATCTTTTTCTATTTCTATGAAGAATGTCATTGGTATTTTGATGGGGATTGCCTTGAATCTACAGTTAGTTCATGCTGTATGCATCACGAAGTAACACAATAAACCCCAGTTACATATATATGTATATATGTAATCCATCATAGTAAAAAGATAAACAATGATATAAGTTTTAGCCTGTGTGATACTAGATGATGGCAGCATTCATGATTTCAATATATACAAACAGAGATATTTTGAGCATTCATGGCATAGTCTGTGCAGTTTTTAAGAGAAAAGAGCATAAGGATGAGCCCTGGAGACACAAGAATGTATCTAGATTTCTCTGATGAGAACTCAGTCGAGGCAGTGATGGCAAGCTTCCTGGAACATTAAGGGTCCTCTGCAGGGAAAATGGGTACAATTCCTTGGAATGAGCAGTTCCCTGTTCAATATGGTAATTTTCCCTTTAGAGTTGCTTAGCTCTGTGGACAAAACTCAGGTTAGGTAATAGGGGGGTTGAACGTGGGTCCTCTGGCTGCTCTTCATCCACTGTGTGACTTTTGGTAAGTTAATTATTTTATTTCAACATGAGTCCTTCATTGTACTCTTCTTTAGATTTGTAAAATGAAACATCTAGAATTTCAAAATGTTTGTGAAATTAGGCAAGGGCCACCAATATCAGAAACTAAGAATTTCCACTTTCCTCTAAAAATTCCTCATATTGTTGAGAATGCCCATATATCATTGCAAATGCATGTCTGCCCTGTGGTTAGTTGCATGTGGTTTGTTTGTAGGACATAAATTTAAATTGATCGCTTTTTGATGGCTATTTTCTAACAGTTTTTCACTTTCTTTTTGGCAAAGTCTTTTTTTTTTTAAGGGAGGGCCTTTTCATCAGAATCTCAAAATTAAATTACAAGAAGAAAGTAGCAGTCCCTTACTGTGGTCAGCAAAAAGGCTGGCCAGCCCACTTCCGTTCTGTAATCTCTTGACCTTCCTTAGGGCGAGGCTGCTTAGTAATGTCTGATTCTTTTTTTTTTTTCAAAAATAAAATGTGCTATTTATCGAGAGCAGCTAAAAAGGGGACAAAAAATAGGAAAAGAAAACGAACACCCCAGGGTGTATCTGAACATGCTTATTATGTACAAAGTTGTTAGCAGTGAATGTGACAGTCTTCCTCCTCCTCCCTCTCCCTTCTAAGCCCCCAAGAAGAAAGAAAGGGATTTGGGGAGGGCATTGGCTATTCAATCCAAAGCAGACCTTTTCAAAAGGTGCAGACTGTTCATAGCCATGTTATTCTTGATTATTTTGTTTTAAGACCCAGTTGACCTTTGAGACTAAAAGTAACAGTCCCCAAATATCCTGAGAAACCTTTTGGGAATTTTTCTCTACATCTTAGAAGCCTAGACACATGACATTCAAAAGACTTTAGAAAGAGATGATCCATACTCACTTGCAGGAGTTGATGACAGAGTGTTTATCTGAACTAATCATGTGAGATTTTCCAGTGTCTCCTTTTTGAGAAGCAAGATTCTCTTAAGGACATTTCAAAGACTCCACTGAAAGCTTTCCAAGAAAGGCTCCATGCGCCTCTCGTCAGCCTCTTGCTGGGCTAGAGCTCCAGTGTGATAATCAGAGTCCGTGTGCCTGAAAAGTCTTCTTGTTCTGCCTGCCACCCTCTCAGTCATCATTAGAATTCTCTAGCTATGAATCCCCTATTGTCTGTAGGAGCCCAGGATCCCCCACACCATGCCGAGGAAGGAATGCGAGCCTCCTAGGTCTGGCTTTCAGTCTCAACCTTATCCAGCAGGTCACAAAGCCCCATTTATACACAGCTCCAGAGTTTTATCATAATTCTTTATCGACTCAGCCCCACATATCCTCCAGAGTAGTCAGGAGACGTTTGGTAATGAAGCCCATTTATCCTCATTTTCTCAATTGGCACACTTAAAGTTCCAATATTTATGTTCACACTGTCCTAATTTTGGATGTCAAAGATACTCTACTAGACAAGGAGCATTGCCCAAAAATAATTGACCCACATGGAAGAGTTTGCCAGAGTCTGATGCATGATGTGGTTTGTCATATTACCAATCATTGCATCACAAATAGTTACTTTTAACAGTTCAGTGAAAAAATATTATTAAATGCTGACACCAATTAAATGCCTTCTATGTGCCATGCAGAAATATCACTGAATTCTCACACCTTGCAAAATAGGATTATCCAATCTTTATTGATGGGGAAATTAAAGCTTAGATATATTAATTAGCTTGTTTATGTGCACTTAGAGGTGAAGCTGAGACTCAGACCTGGGCCTCCAGGTGCCAAACTCATGTCGTTTCTACTTAATTCCTTTGCCTTTTATCAGAAATACATTTTGTGAATTGATCTAAGTGAGTAGAACAAACTTCTTTTTCATCTCTAACCTATTAAGACTTATGAGGTTAGGGCTATTAAGATCCTTTGGCCAACTGAATAATGAGATCTGCTCTGATAAGCATCAGTACAGTATCAGCTCAGAACAGGAATTCATAGCATATATTTCACCTATCAATAGGTGGCAGTATTCACCTAAATCTCTCTAAGAGGATTCAGCCCAGGTTGTTTCTCCTTATGAGCTACCCCCAAGGCCATCTATATTCCTTAATGTCCTGGGTTTGGTTATAATGATCACTTTGGACAGTAAATGGGTTGCTAACTGGCCTCAGTCATGCTTCTGTACTGGGAGACTGGGACTTTAGAGAAGTTTAGGTAGAGGCCTATGATCCTTTACAGAGGAACAGGGATCGCTTTCCATTTATACTACTCATTTTGGCCTTTTTGCTGGGAAGTGGAGGAGAGGCTTCTGTGAGCAAGTCAAAACAAAGCAAAACAAAAGCAAGAAAAAATTTGTGTCTTCATCTTCTTTAAGAATGTTGTGCATAATTCTCAATTTTAAGATGAAATGGTTAATACCTTAGGATTTGATAATTCATAAACCAGAGAAAGTTTGCTTAGGCTAATATAATAAAGCAATTAGAAGGCCACACATAATTTTAAATTCACCAGATCATAAGAATTTCACTAAACAGACAGGAAAAACAGCACATAAGGTAAATATTCAATACATGAGTCAAAAGGGTCAAGTGGATAAGCCAAAATGTTGAAAGATAAATGACTGATAAATTTTTGGCAGACCCTTCCTTTCCTTTGCCTGGGTTTTTTCTTCCCTCTCTTTCTTTTTCAGGAAATTTTTTTTTCTTAAGTGGAAATGGGTCTTAAACCCTGGGCTTGGTGTTTGCACTGAAGGGCCTCTACTTCTTGAGCCACACCTCTAACCCTTTTGTTCTCTTTAATTTTGAGGTAAAAACTCACATTCCCCAACCCCCCCAACCCCCAGTCTACATGGTGATCCCTGACTTGCTTCCTCGCTGTAACTGGGATGACAGGCATGCATTACCACTCTCAGTCTTTTCTGTTGAGACAGGGTTTTGTGAACTTTTCACACAATCTTTCTGCTCTAAGCCTCCTAAGTAGCTAGGATTAAAGGCATGAGCCACTAGCACCTGGCCAAAGAGAATCTTCATGTAAAAAATAATTATAGTTCAGTAACAACTTGGTGGGAACTCTTTTTTTTTTTTTCCAAAATTTTATTATCAAACTGATGTACAGAGAGGTTACAGTTTCATACGTTAGGCATTGGATACATTTCTTGTACTGTTTGTTACCTTGTCCCTCATACCCCTTCCCCCCTCCCCCTTTCCCTTTTCCCCCCCCTGAGGTGTTCAGTTCACTTACACCAAACAGTTTTGCAAGCATTGCTTTTGTAGTTGTTTGTCTTTTTTTTTTAACCCTGTGTCTCTCAATTTTGGTATTCCCTTTCAATTTCCTAGTTCCAATTTGGTGGGAACTCTTGAAGGAACTGTTTTACCAGGTATGCTTGAGAACAATCTCTGAGAAAGGAAAGAGTTTATCCATGCAGGGAGAGAATCATGGGAGATGGTGCTTGTTGATGGTGGTATGGTATTCTCTGTGTAAATGGTAACCACACCTGTGTCATCCACGATTGTGTCCTCAGCACCTGGCCAGGGGCCCGGTGTGTGAAACATTCTCAGTGATTACTTGTGAATAAACACATTGGACAAGGCCCCCCCAAAAATAATTGTAGTTAAAAGTATTAGTTTAGCAACAGTTTATAGCTGCCAACAGGAATTTGCATAGTAGAACTTAATTTATACATTAATAAAAAGGTTTATGGTAGATGAAAGGATAAAAGAAAAAGCTGAAAGATTTTTATGCCTATCTTTGTGCTGACTTTTTCATTTTCTATTGAGATACTTGGGACTGATGATTATCAAAGAAAATCAAGAAACACATAGAAATTAGATGAGCTCTCACTTTCAGAACCAAAGTGTTGACTAAAGTTGAATTCTTAGGAGGCCAAATTCACTAAAAGAATTCAAATTGGCTTGTGGACTGAGCGAAGTACCCTTGAGGCAGCAAATTCAGTTATTCTTTATGTCTCCTAATAGACTAGCTTTCACTCTCTGTGGTATTTGTTATTATTGGCACTCTTGGTGGAGCTACTGTCCTTAGAGATACTTCGTATCTATTTCCCATACTGGACTGAAGTCTCCATGAGGGCAGGACTCAGTGTCACTGGTCTTTGAATTTCCTCCTTAGCTTCTAGAGGGAGTCCCTTTGAATGGTAGGTAATTCTCAGTATGTACATGTTGAACTAAATGAAATTACAGAGAACTTGAAAGGATATACTTTTACCCAACTTTTTTTAAAAGAAAAATTGCTGCTTGCATATTTCAACATTTGGATCACATTTCTTATTTTTCATCTAATTTTTCCATTTCAGGTAGTATTTGTGACTGTAGGTATATCATGACAAAGCCCACTTCACCCCCTAGAACCAATAATTAACTAATTATATGTTCTTGGCAAGGCCATCTTATTTTTGTAGAGTGTCCTGGTCATAGGAAGGTTAAGTGCAGAGGCAGGCTCAAAAGTGGTTACCAGGGACATTAAGTGACCCACATAAACTGTATCATTCCAATCAGTAATATTTCCTGCCTTTGTGGTGAGCACACCCGAGTCACATGAAAAAGCCGAGCACAGCAATGCTGTTTCCTAGTGGTAGCTATCATTGTTTCCCATATTAGGGCCGAGCTAAGCACAAGGGGAGACAATTATCTTCAAAAGCTTACAAAATTACATTCAACCCATTAAGCATATCAGGAGATAATGCCATGCTTGAGGAATGAATTACCCACCTGAGTATCACAGCATAATGAAGTTGTCAACAGCAACAGTGCAACTGTAGACTGATTACATGTTGGCTGTGCTGGCCATTCAGGACACACAAGGAAGGAAATCATTGTTAGAATGCCCACTACATTCCCAGCCTTGGCCTCAGCAATGGTTATAAAGCTAATACCCCTAGGCACATAGGAAAATGCCAATAACAACAAACTAGGAAGAAAGAACATCTTCTTCTGATGGTCACTGTAGTTCCTAGCATGGCTGGAACCTCTCCTACCTCTCCAATCTGTGATCTACTTTAAAAAGAACCATGTCCTTCCATTTCCTTAGGAATGGGGCAGTGTCATTCCTTCTGATGGAGGCATAGAATTTCATTTCATTTCATTTTCCTGATCCACTCGTCTACTGAGGGGCATCTAGGTTGGTTCCATGTTTTAGCAATGACAAGTTGTGCTGCGATGAACATAGTTGTGCTGGTAGATTTAGTGTGGTCTTGCTTGTAGTCTTTTGGGTAGATGCCCAAAAGTGGGGCTGCTGAGTCGTAGGGGAGCTCTATGTTTAGCCTTCTTAGGAACCTCCACACTGCTTTCCAGTGGGGTTGAACAAGTTTGCATTCCTACCAACAATGTAGTAGGGTTCCCTTTTGGCCACATCCTCTCCAGCATTTGTTATTATTGGATTTCCTGATAATGGACATTCTTTCTGGGGTGAGGTGGAATCTCAATGTTGTTTTGATTTGCATTTCTTTTATTGCCAGTGATGTAGAGCACTTTTTCATGTGACTCTTGGCCATTCTCATTTCCTCTTCAGAGAAGTTTTGTTTAGGTCTTTAGCCATTTGTTTAAGTGAAGTGACCCAGACCCAAAGAAACATAAATCCTATGGTGTCTCTTATAGGGAATAGCTAGTACATGATTAGGCTAGTCATGGTAGAAGAGCAAAATACTCCAATAGCTACACTGATTTGATCACATAAGATGATGCCAAGTGAAATGAACTCCACGTTATGGAAACAAGAGTTATACCACTGTTGTAATTATTATCAACATGCCATGTGAAACTGTACCTTTTGTATTTTTTTGTTTCTTTTTCCTTGTCTATTTGTTTGATTGTTTTGTTTCTCTTGTATTCCCTTCCTGTGGTTGTACCCCCACTACCACTATAACTCATATGAATACCCTGGATACTGTTTATATGGGTATTAGAACTGGGGCAGGGAAATGGAATATCAAAATTGAGAGACAAAGGAAAAAAAAAGACAAACCATTCCAAAAGCAATATTTACAGAACCATTTGGTGTAAATCAACTGCACAACTCTTGGGGGGAGAGGAAAAGGGGGAGAGGGAGGTGGGGGGAAAATGAGGGAGGAGGTAACAAGTTGAACAAGAAATGTACTCACTGGCTTACATATGAATCTGTAACCCCTCTGTACCACACTTGCACGATAACGAAAAAATTTAATAAAAAAAAGAAGTCACCATGACGAAGAGTGGACATGGATTCTGGCCTTCCAAGCAAACATTTCCTGATAGGACTTCTTATCTTTTCCTAACTTCCAAACAAGCAACAGTCCAGCAAATTTTGTCTTTTTTTTTTTTTTTTTTTTGGCCAGTCCTGGGCCTTGAACTCAGGGCCTGAGCACTGTCCCTGGCTTCTTTTTGCTCAAGGCTAGCACTAGGCTACTTGAGTCACAGCGCCACTTCTGGCCGTTTTCTGTATATGTGGTGCTGGGGAATCGAACCCAGGGCCTCATGTATACAAGGCAAGCACTCTTGCCACTAGGCCATATCCCCAGCCCTAGTCCAGCAAATTTTAATCACACCTTCCACAAGAGTCAAAGGTGGATGCAGGTAGAGTTTTCCTTTGTGCAAAAAGATCTAACCAGGTTGATTTTCAGTGCTTCTTGACTACAACTAGAGTCTTCTAGAATATTCTCTTCATTGTTTTTGTTTTAAAGAATGTTTACTGTACAAGGGGTTTCTTTTTAAAATTTTTATTTTATTGTCAAAATGAAGTACAGAAGGGTTACAATTTCATCTGTAATACAGTGAGTACATTTCTTTCTTTCTTTCCCTTCCCAAGGTCAGATAAACATATATACAATATGCAGTGTACCAAAATCATATACAGTGACCACAGGGGGTACGCCATAGGAAATTCACCTCGTATATTAAACATAGTGACAACAATAAAATCCTCCTCTTTCCGTCTCTTGGAGTTCATTTTGCTTAATCTCATCTTATATAATCATATGTACATAGCTGTTGAGTTATTGTGATTTTCTGATAGGTCTATCCTAGATATTTTTATGTTTATTTAGCATTTGTTTGGCTTTAGAGATATGATGTAAAGTCGCTGATCAAAACATGTAGAAATACCATTTGAAAAGAAGTTTATTATTTAACAGACAGGAACTCTATGGTTCCACCCCCACCCCCAACACCCACATATCAGGGAGACCATGCACCTTTGTTCTCTGTGTCCTAGGCTTGTCTCACTCAACATTATTTGTTCAAGATCTGACAATTTCCCTGCCAATGCCATTATTTAATGCCATTTCTAATTGCTGTGTAGAATTCCATTGTGTGCAGGTACCACATTTTTTGGATCCATTCATCTGTAGTGGGGCATCTGGGTTATTTCCATATTTTGGCTATTGTGAATTGTGCAGTGACCAACATGGATGTGCATGTGTCTTTGTGGTATCCTGGATCCTGTTGTTCTGGATGGATGCCTAGGAGTGGTATGGCTGAGTCATAGGGTATGTCTATGCTAAGTTTTATGAGGAACCTCCATACTGTTTTCCAGAGTGGTTGTACTAGTTTATATTCCCACCAGCAGTGGAAAAGGGTTCCTCTTTTTCCACATCCCCTCCAGCATTTGTTGTTGCCTGAGTTCAGAGTATAGGCCATTCTAACTGGAATGAGATAGTATCTCAGGGCTGTTTTTATTTGCATTTCCTTTACTGCCAGGGATGTTGAACATTTCCTCATTTGTTTCTTTGCCATTTTTATTTCTTCTCCTGTGATGTCTCTCTTTAGCTCCCTTGCCCATTTAATAACTGGTTTACTGGGTTTGGAGGGGGTTAGTTTCTTGAGTTCTCTGTAGATGATAGATATTAGGCCTTTGTACAAAGGGGTTTCAACTCAATATGTCTTCAATGTGCCTTGACCAGTCTCATCCTTTCCATCATTCTCTCCCACCATCCATCCCATCCCCACTGTTTCCTCAAGTTCTATCTTCATGTAAGTACATTGCGTATTATGCCTATTTTCACTTATTTCTCTCTCCATTCATTTTTGTTGCATTCCCTTAACCCGTATCCTCCCCATAGACAAGGCATATTTCAGCTTTCTGATATTCTTTTTTTTTGTAGCTATTAATTATTTGAAGTTTACTCCATGGAAGCCTATTCCTGAGAATAACATCCTTTAGTCAGTTTGATCATGAATACAAGCATATGGCTCTATATTTGTTTTCATGTATGTTTATATTTTAGGTTTACCTTCTATACATGGGAGAAAACATGTAAGTTTTGTCTCTCTGATTTATTTTACGTAACATATTTGTTTCTCAGGACCATCTGTTTTTCTGAAATTGTATAATATTCTTATTCCTGATGGGTAAATAAAATTGCATTATGTAATCTATCTATCTATCTATCTACCTATCTATCTATCTATCTATCTATCTATCTATAACAATTTCTTGATCCATTTGTTGATTGTCAGCTGTCTGGGATGTTTTTAAAACTTTGCTTTTGAGAATAGTACTGTGAACACGGATGTGCAGCATCTTTATTGCATTCTTGCTTGCAGTCTTTTGGATAAATGCCTAAGAATAGTATCTCCGCACTAGAAGGTAGTTCTATTTTTAGTTTTTTGAGGAATCTCCATACTGACCTCCATAGTGGCTGCACTAGCATACATTTCTACCAGCAGTGTAATGACATTCCCTTTTCCCCCACATTCTTGCCCAGCATTTGTTGTTTCTGTTCTTGATGCTGGCTGTTTATGACTGGAGTGAGATGGAATTTCAGTGCTGGTTTTACTTTTCTTTTCTTTTTGATCATCTTGTTTTATTTACTTTTTAAAGGGAGAGTTTTACATTTATTGAATATTGTATATGTATATGTGTGTGTGCTTGTTTTTAATGGTGGCATCTTTTTTCTATGTGTTTGGAAACAAACCCAGGGCCTCACACCTGCTGAGTAGCTACTCCATAACCATCCTACCCCAGTTGTTGGATATCATATTTGGAGATAGTAATGTGATACAATGTTGTTTTGATTTACATTTTGTTTATGGCCAGGAGTGTTGAGCATTTCTTTATGTATTTTTTGGCCATCTATACACACTTTTTTTTTTTGACACATTCAACTCTTGTTGCACTGTGGTTCAAGTGGTAGAACACTAGTCTTAAGCTGAAGCACTCAAGGATAGTGCCCAGGCCCAGAGTTCAAACCCATGACTGACAAAATAAATAAATAAATAAATAAATAAATAAATAAGCCCTCCAACAGCTCCCTTCAGTTGTGTTTTCTCCAGAGGAACAATCGAAATGGGTTTGCCTAAACTTTTCCAGTGGTTATTGCTATTTGACATCTGTGTTAAGACTTAAGACTTTCATTGAATTCTAGGCCTTGAGACCCAAATTTCAGAAAGGGCCTGCTTACCTTTGGTGGATTGCGAAATATACAGATCTCTTAAAAGGCCTTCCATCCTTCCTAAACCCTCTCTCTCCATTTATATCATGGCATAAGTGCTCGTTCTAAGGAGCATCTATGTAAGTGGCTAGCTTGTGATTAGTTACCTGCTTAATTAGTCACCTTAGCCCCACAGAAATAACTCATCAATTTTACCTAATGGAAAAGCTTCTCCTTTTTTTTTGATACAGAGAGAATAAAGGTGCGAATTCAGAATGCTATGATAGGGGAGAAGCAAGGAAGTTGGTTATATTTTCACACATTGAAGATCTTAGTTGTGTGATAGGTACCAGGGAATATAAAGGCAGTCTCTGCTATCAGTCAAACAGGACTGTAAATGGCACTTTGCCTGTTAAGATTATGGTCAGCAAAAAGTAACTGAGAAAAAATTTTTGTTCTAAAAATGACAGTTGAGTTTGTTGTATAAATATCATAGACAACTGACCCTTTTCTAGCAAAAGATATTTGATGAATGGGAAAGGAAGGAGAAAAATATAAAGCTAAAGAAGTTGAATTTATGTTGTTAAAGAAAGCTGTAAAGATGGCCTCCATCTTGTTAGGATGGTACCATCTCTACTCTTCCAGGCTTAACTCTACAGACAGGCCTGGTTCTTCAGTCTTTTGGTTCCTGTGTTACCTCCATTTCTGCACACTGAATTTCATGAGGGTAGACACAGGAGTCTAAGTTGGATGCTTGGCTATGTTTTCAAATTGTTATGCAGAGAGAGCAAGGACCATATATACCAAAGTACTCAGTACAACCCTTTATCATTGTCTGAGCCACTAGACATACATCTTACCAGAGTGCAAAGCATTGAATAGAATGAGAGGTTCAATGGCTTAATTTGAAAAGAAAGGAAAGCCATAGTGTTTGCCTTGTTCCTCAGCTTTTCAATAGTCAAATTCAATTATCACCTATTGTTCCTTTAGTACTTCACCTTGAGTGACAAGGAAAGGTAGAAATTTTCAATGACCTTCAACTCCAAAATGTGTTAGAGCAAAGTAAAACAAAACAAAACATGATAAAGCAACATTGATGAAAAACACCCCACAAAAATCCAAAAATCAAAACCTACACTAAATGTTTACCATTTACTATCTCTGTTAGGTAAGATAGTGGGAAAATCAAATGCTCAGGACCATTCATGCTTCCTCAACCAAGTATTAACTTAGTGTAATGTGGCATATGGACAGGAGGAATTGTAGCTGTCTGAACTGATTGAATTAAACTGAATGGCTGAAGAGAGTCACACGTGTCCCAGAGAAGTACATTTGTACCTGAACAATAAAAGCTTTCTTTGAATGTTATGTCTGAATGAGACTGACGTAGATCCATAGCTGAGTTCATTGGGCATGATACATGACCAGAGCATAAGAGTAAAACAGTTTAGAGGTCTATTTGGAAAAAAAATAAAGCAAAACATTTTTTGCTTTCAGTTTGCCTAAAGTTTATTCCTCTTCTTTTTTTCTGAATCTGTACCTTTCACTATTGAACTCTTATCTGAAAGATTTTGAGTTTTACAATGCTGTTGTAAATGTTGTAAAAAGTTGTGATCATACTCTGATGTTTTATAATTGTATTAGCCTAAGATGAAGATCCATTGTAGGGGAAAGTTTGGATGTGAAAGCTCAGTTATCACTTATTCCCTGTGGCAAGGCACTTGATCTGAGTTTTAATTTTCTTGTCAATAAGACTGAATTAATAGAAGCCACCTTGCAAAAGGTTTGAACAAATTAAAACAAAAGATACACAAATGGCCAAAATGCATACAAAAGACACTCAGCATGATTTGTAATTAGAAACTTAACGAAATAAAACCACAATAAGGTGCCAGCTTACCTTCAGGAGAATGGCTAACACCATGTGTTGGTGAGTACTTGAAACAACTAGAATGCATGTGGGATGCTGATGAAGTGCAAATTTACTTTGGAGAACTGTTGCCAATTACTCATAAAGTTAAATGTATATGTGTTATAACTTAGCCTTCTACTTGGGTTTTATACTAAAGAAAAATAAATGTACACAAAAGCAATCACACAAGAATTCTGTAGCAATGTTAGTTTCACTGTTTTGATGTCCAATATGGAAGTAGTGCAGATACCATCAATAAGGTAATAAATTATAGTATCTTCATCCCATGGACTGTTATCCACCAATAAAAAGAAATGAAATGCTGAAATACCTAGTGATATGAATGGATAAGTCTCAAAATCAGCAGACTGAAAAAACGAAAATTGGGAGGATGGGATTTTTTTTGTGGACAGTGGCAGAAGAAAACTTTCAGCTATGTTGAAAATGTTTTATATTTTGATTAAGATGTTAGGTTGGTGCATACAGGTATTGAAACATATAAGCAAACACAAAAATCTATTCATTTTATAGTATGTAAATTATTAGTTAAAGTTATTAGTTTTAAAAAAAAGCCTGCTCTAGCTACTTTACACAGATATTGGTAGAACAAGTGAGATTTGAAGCAAATGTAAAATACAAAGCAAATCACTTATTGACTATAGACTAGGGTGCTAAGAATGGGCATATATATATATATATATATATATATATATATATATATATATGGAAATGTGCATCTAGAAACCAAGCACAAGATCCTAGGATTTACAGAATGCAGCCCAAAGACTGAGAAAATAGGGCTGAAAACCATCTGCAGTTCCCCTTCTGGCCTAGGTTGCTACTCATCCACATGATGTCTTTGTGAGATTCAGACAAAAGAACCAACCACTTCGTTCTGCTTACCAGTGTATGAAGAGTGGAGCCTGGCTGTGTTTTATTCCCTTTACCTCTTGGGACAGGCCTTTTTGTACCAAAAAAGCTACAGAGCCCTCATTGAAGGCCCCTATTAGGACCTTTTGCATACATTGTTCCAACTACCCAAACACTTGTCCCTGTTTTCACATGCCTGTCCCTACTAATCTCTGCCTCAACATCCTGTTATTTTCCTAAAAAGATAAACTACATTTGTAATTGTTATTTTTTAACCTGGTCTTTGTCAGTTTCTCCCTTCTTGACTGAGTTCCATGAGAGTAGGGAATATGTCCCTTATTCATTATATTCTCCAAGGTCTGGCATAGTACCTCACACAGTAGGAGTTGTAAGGTGTGACAAATGACAGAGTCAGATGCAGATTTGAAGAGATGTCAGTGAGAGCCAGTGACTTTCCTAGTGAATTACCAGGAAGCAAAGGCTAAACACCTGCAATCCAACAGGAGACAGGAGGTTCAGAGAGGACTGGGGAGGACCAGAGATACAGCTGGTAGGGAAGTTGGGATTAAGAGGGGAACACTGATAAAGTGAGAGTGAAGAATAGAAGCATCTGTGTTCGGGATTCAGCAAGGGATGAGGACGCAGGCATGGGAGAGTGGGTCAGGGTAAGACATGTAGAAAAATGAATAGATGCTGAGATTGGCTTCCTTTTATGCCTTGGGCCTAAAAGTATGGCAACATTCCTGTAGTATAGACAGGTTTAAGTAAAAATGCCTCTGTGTGGACAGCATAGTGTTTTTTATAGCAGAGAAATAGCACATGAAACAAAGGTGCTATTGAGTTAAATGAAACATGCGAAAACCATATATAGTACCATTCAGGTTATGGTAAGCCATCACGGTCAGGTCCATGTTGGGTGATAGAAGTGAGGGCTGGGAATAACTACATGGAAATAAGATGTTCTGGAATGCTCATTCCCCTTAGAACCAAAGTTTCACATGGACTATAGATCTAAAAGGGAGATTGGCAGAGGGTTCTAGATTCTGGGAATAGTTGATCACAAGATTACAACATAAAACAGCAACATAAGAGGAGTACTTGCAGAGCCCTCTGCACCCACAAGTCTTTTGATACCTATACTTACTCTGTGAGGGGAGGGTGGAGGGGAAGCATCTGGATTTACAGATAGAAAAATGAGGCTCAAGTTTCATACCTAGAAGGTAGAGGAGCCATACTTTGTAAAGCAAACAATCAAAACAGTAGCACAGAACACAATGCACCACCCATCACATGAACACAGAGTAAGTGTCTGCATCCTCTACTACTTTCAGCCACTATTGTTTACAGGATGTTAATGCAAACTGATGAATAATATTAGGCTCAGAGCAAAATCATCTTGAAATCCACAAAGCAGTTTATTAACAAAATACCAAATGAACCTCCTAATAAGATAATCCTATAGAAGAACATGAGACAGGTCAGACAAGTAGACACATGGTTTATTTGACCCATACTTTTGCCTTTAAGAAGTATAGAAAGCATTATGAAGTAGAAAGATTTGCTTATCCCTTTTACTGTTAAATTTCAAAGGTGAAGCACAGCCCCTCAATAGCCTACAAATCCCTTAATGAACTATCATGGTAAACTGATGAAATTTCCTTAAATTCTTCTTAAGCAATTGTATAGTGGATCTCCATTACCATTTTTTTTCTCCCTGATTTACTATTAGGTCATCATTCCTTCTACACTCTAGAAACACATGACTTTGGTGAGTTTAATTCTTGCCAGTTCTAAAAGTGCCCAGTGAGAGTGCCTCATTCTCCCAGTCTTGATGATTGGTTTAGAGATGGCAATGTGTCTCAAGCCACACTGATGGGAATCAACCTCAGAACTTTCCCAGAATTTATGAGAGAACTTATTTATATGATTTGTGTGAGTCAGTGCAAAAATGGAAACATGGATGTTAAAAAATAGGAAGAAAAGTGCTACTAAAATATAAAGCCTTTTCTTTACTGATACTGAATCACTTAAACAATTTGTCAGGAGTAAGTAATATAAGAGTATTAGTGAAAACTTACAAAATACTTTGGTGTTTTATATATCACTCCTGCCAAGATTGTTAGAAAATGGTAGATACCCGATTATAGAAACACTGTGTATGATTTGAAGGTAGATGTGTGTGTGTGTGTGTTTGTGTGTGTGTGTGTGTGTGTGAGAGAGAGAGAGAGAGAGAGAGACAGAGAGACAGAGAGACAGAGAGAGACAGAGAGATATGCTGGATATTGAACTCAGAGTCTGTGCATGCTGGTAAGTCCTCTACCACTGAGGTACATTCCAGCTCATCTATGATTTATCAGTTGTGTAAAATCTGATAGCCCCAGGCCCTGTGGACTCAACACATGTTCAGGAATGGCTATTTTCTAGCAGTTGTTTTCTGTTCTTATCCAAGATCCAAAATAACTGTCACTGAATTCTCAGTAGCCTGGTTAGATGTGCATATTCTATAGATAGGCTTGCCTTTTAGTTGTTCCAGGCTCAGCATCCCACTGCTTGTTGCCACCATCATCTAACCTAGTGATGGAATGAAACCATTTTTTTTCTGTATCTACTCCATTTTCAAATGGAAGAACTGGTAGGGCTTTCTTTGACTCTGATTAGCAACTTTGTTTCAGTAGTGAATGTCCATTTGACTTTTTGGTTCCTGTGGCAGAGAAAGCCTCAACTCACGCCATGATATTATCGAGTTTTGATGCTGTGGGGTCAAAAATAGGGTGGGATAAGCCAGCTAACTAGCTGGCTAGAGCATTTAAGATTAAACTGAGCCATTGTAATTGGTCCCAAACTATTAGATGACACACAGTGTGAAACTCTGTGACCTTTATTGTTCAGGCTCAGTCCAATCTGGCAGTGAGCATGCTTCCAGAAAGGAGACAGATGAGAGTTTAATGCTACCTGATATAGAGAAGACCATGTGGCCTTCAATGTAGATTTGATATAGATCAAACAGTCCCAAATCCTCATTTACAGAGAAGAGGTGGCACCAGTGCATAGGCCATTTCTGCTTATACTGTGGATTTTGAATTATGAGAATTAGTCCAATGACAACAATCTCACTAACTTTGGAGGAATGCCATCTTTACAAAGCTTTGTGAGAACAATGTCTATGGCTATTAAAACAAATGTGCCAGCTGGTATTGTCTCTCTTGAGTGATAATACAGAAAACAAAATTAGAAAACAATTACTATATTTTGAAATTAGTGGGTCATAATTCTATTGCTATTCATGAACTTCTGACCTTATATTTGAGAGATTCAAGTTCAAAGGAAGATGGAACAGATTTCTCAATACAGGAGTACAGACAGGAAAGACTCTCATCAATCAATTATCTGAGAACTCTGTCACAACATACTTCCAATCATTGGAATCTGCTTGGATGTGGAATCCACCTTCCCAGCATCCTGGCAGTAGTGGAAGATGTCATGTTCTCAAAGGCATTGCTCCCTGAAGTTGTGTGTCTGCCCCATCAACACTGACCTCCAGACTTGCAATTTGATTCATTTTCTTTTTTAAAAAAATGCAATTTCCTGTGTCTAAGAGAGGGGAGAAAGGTTAAAAATATCATTATAAAGGCTCCAAAGATTTTTAGGACATCAAATTGCTCTGACAAACCATTTTTATGAGTTAAGTGTAAAGGAAACAGAAACATACGGATTAAATTTCCCTTAAAATACACATGGGCTTAAAAATTAAGGGGGAAAGAAGGACTTGGCAACATTGGTTTCAGGCTTTGCCAAACCCCAACTCCTGAGAAATAACTTGAGATGCTTGACAAACCCAAAAAGCAGCTGGTTTCGCCCTGTGCCCTCATCAAGCACTATCTAGAATCCTGTGTGATTGGAACCTCTGTAACTGAAATATGCTAATTTACAAACTCATGCTCTGATTCTTCAAATTACCCTAAACATTCACTACTTATAAAATTTCTCCCTAAAGGCCTAGTCCTCTTCAGGTTTTCCTTGTAACCAGGCAAAATCACAGATCAGCGTTACAATTCACATTTCATGGGTGAAAACACAAAGCTTGGTCAAGGCTATCCTAGATGATTGGTGGGAGCTTTCCCAAACCAGAAAATTTACCTGTAAGCACTCTACACTGGCCTTAAGAATTACACAGAATCACTGGCTTATGTTCTATAATGAACTTCTAGACAGGTGGGATGTATTAACCCCACCTTAGAATTCAGAAGTCAGTGTGAAGTTGTCTAATAGCCTGCTTTCATTTATTCATTCAATAAGCAAATATTCATGGAACAGTTAAAATGCAAAGGAGAACAAACGTAGCTCACATTTATTAGGTTTTAATATGTGACAGATATTATACCCGTCCTTACTGTGCAATGTATCAGTATTTGCTTAGTGTTTGCTCCAACCTCAGTGGTCAGTGCTATAATATTTCCATTTTCCACATGTGGAGGGAGGCACAGAGGTTTTCACTCTTTACCTAAGATTAGTTAGAAAGAGAAGATCTAGGATTTAAATAAAGAGTGTTGTTAAAGCCACATGATGCTGCCGTCAAGAATCTTAGACTTGGGGCTGGGAATGTGGCTTAGTGGTAGAGTGCTTGCCTAGTGTGTATGAAGCCCTGGGTTGGATTCCTCAGTACCACATACACAGAAAAAGCCAGAGTGGCACTGTAGCTCAAGTGGTAGAGTGCTAGCCTTGAGCAAAAGAAGTTCAAAGACAGTGCCCAGGCTCTAAGTTCAACCCCTAGGACTGGCAAACAAAATAAAGAATCTTAGATCGCTGGACAAACTAAGACATTCAAGAGTAACTCTACTAGAGACTTTCAGAACATGGAGAGATTCCTTTCTACTGAGATTAGGAAGGTTTTTGATTAGGATTTCAGAGGACAATGAATACCAGGGGAGAGATCAATGTCATTCTGCTTGGGAAAACATCTGAAGAGGTGGTGAGGAAGCCCTGGGAAGTGACAGGGGTATGGCAGGGGTATGGGGAGATCTCATCAAATGCACATTTGACCTGATCAGGTATAGTTAGAACAATCAACTACAACATCCCCCCCACAATCCCCCCCAATTTTATATAGCTGAGGCAATTTCATCTGCTGTGCTTAGAAAATGTGGATAGGATACGAGGCAGGTTCTGACTTTCTCAGCACCACTGTGTGCATCTTGCAATGCTAAGTGGTTCTAGAGATTAATGACTGGTACACTTTTGTGTAGAACATGGTCTCTCCTTACATTGGCAGGCACTGAGATGAAGCTCATTCTGGGTCTGAGGACTATTAGTCACTGCTGCTGTTACTGGCATAGAGTAATTTTGGCCCTATGTGATATTTACCCCATTTGCTGATTTTAGAACGTAACCTCTGATATAAATGCAAATCCTTTCCACATGCTTACATTGTAAATGAACCCTTGAAATTATAAGTCAAGTTGTTTAAAATGCTTCAAGTAGATGTAGTAAAACAGAAAGCCACCCAAACAAAATGTAAATTGTGCATGAAAATACATGTAGATGCTAAAATTGCTACTAATTCATGAACATATATTTACCTCTATATACAAAAGGAGATATTGTGCGTAAGAAAAAATACTATTTGCCTGTTGTGATAAATGAAGCACAGAGATTTTTGAGTTTTCAAATAATAAGAGGTGTGTCAAAATGCAAGAGTGAGCCAAGTTAGTGAGCAAACAACAAAGCTGAGAAGATTCACCAAAGAAATATAAGGCAGTCACAAAAATAATAAATTCAAAAACTTTGAAAATGTACATGTACATATAGCTGTGTGCTGTGATAATGTGTTACAGAAATACATAATAACTTCCTTCAACTTTTCCTCCAGCTGTGAAAAAGTAAGATATATAAGACACACAAATGATAAACAGGAAAAAGTAAAATTCACTCACAATCCTATTACAGAACTACTATACATTTTAATTCATTTATTCTGTATGTGTTTATCTTACCCATTTATATTGACTCATGTTCTATATCAATGGCTTTCAAACTTACAGTTTGAAAACAGTGCCAGGATTATGGAATTGTCTTTTCAAAAATGTTTTATTCCAGGGCTGGGGATATAGCCTAGTGGCAAGAGTGCCTGCCTCGGATACACGAGGCCCTAGGTTCGATTCCCCAGCACCACATATACAGAAAACGGCCAGAAGCGGCGCTGTGGCTCAAGTGGCAGAGTGCTAGCCTTGAGCGGGAAGAAGCCAGGGACAGTGCTGAGGCCCTGAGTCCAAGGCCCAGGACTGGCCAAAAAAAAAAAAAAAAAAAAAAAAAATGTTTTATTCCAGGATGTTAAACATGCATCATTTCCTCTGTTTTTTTTTTTTTTAACTCAGAATCTGACTAGCTCTCAGGTGAGGCTTGAGAATTGCCATTTCCACCAAGTTTCCAGACAGCCACTGCCCTGTAATGCTTTAGGCTTTGCCATTTTCACTTTATACTGCATTAGGGGCATTTTCCCCAAACCATTAAATTATTTGAAAATATTTCCCTTTTTCTTTTCATTTTTTACTAACATATTCATTGTACATACTAATGGGGTCAGTGTGACATTTCCATACATGCGTAGGGTGAACACTTATCAAAGCCAACACTTAAGCCTGAACTGTACTCTTGCCAGTCTCTGGTAATCTCCATTCTACTTTCAGGTCAGCTGATTGATTGTAGCTTCCATGTTTATGAGAAAACGTTTACTATTTGTCTTTCTGTGTTTGGCTTTAGCAAAATCTTTTTTTAATGGCGACATAACATTTTTTCCCACAATCTGCTTATTGTTGAGTAGTTTTTCCTATGCCCATTAATACAGAGTATCCTATTTCTTTATATAAAAAACCCCTGGAGATCTGTGAAGTAGACCTCCAGCTTTGAAACAGAAACCCACCTGAGGATGTGAGTTAAAAGGAAACATTGACTCTTATGCTTAGAAGATTTTAAAGGACCACAGCTCTCACTCCACCAATAGGAAGGGTCCTGCACTAATAGCTGTAGATATGCAGTAAGGTCTTGTGAGCTAGGATGCTATCTCTTATCTTAAGCCTGCTGTAGTGCCTTCTTCAAGGGCCCCAGTGGTGCTTTTGAAAGGGGAAACCAAAACCAAAGTCTTGGAGAAGGCTGTTTTGATATGTGACCAGCTTGTTCCAGAAGCAGCTCGATGAGCCTATGGTCATAGCAGATCTTTAAAGCTTTGGTAAGTAGGCTCATAGCTTGAATGGAGTCATGCTAGCAGACACTGTGGGCCTCCTGCCTTTTTCTCAGCCTCAGAAGTGAACAACAGAAAGTTAACTGCCAGCAACTCCCAAACATTGGTTTCCGCCCTCAGTGACTGCCAGCCCTGCAGGCTTACCACACATACAGCCTCAGAGGTCTGGCTCAAAGCTCCTCTCTGCCCTGATGCCGCCATAACAATGAAGAGCAAGGAAAGCTGCGGCCACCATAGAGTTTCAGTGGCCAGTGGTGCCAAGCATCCTCCACTCTCACCCTATGGTCTGTGCCTTCAGGGCTCTCAGTCATTGTCTCACACTGTCTGATGGACAGTTCCGAAGAGATGCAATGATGTTGTGTTTCTTGTGGAGAAATGTCTGTACACGTTGGTGCTATTTATCATTTGTGAACTCACAGAGACCAAATGTTGTCAAGTGGTGATATTCACCAGCATGCCATATTTGTGTGTCATGTACTTTAATCCTTACCTCAGAGTAAGTTTCTCAACACTATTACTCTGCCCATTTTGCCAGTGAGGAATAGAGGACCAGAGAGAGTAACCATTTGCCTTATGTCACTCAGCTGGCATGTGATGGAATTGAACATGATCTCAGTTAACACCAAAGCATGCTCTCCCTATCCTCCTTACCACCATTCTAATCAGCTTCTTAAAAGATATCTAATGTTTAATTTGCTCAACAAGCTCATATCAATGCCAAAGAAGGCCAGATGTTGAACTGTTTGTGGAGAATATTGTATGGCAAAGAAGATTCTGTATAGTGTATTTTAAACCATGGTTTTCTGATTACTGGATTAACTCCATGGTACTCAGACCATAGACAGCATGAGGACACATTGTAGGGGACATTTGGAGATGTATGCACACCAGCCAGAGGTTTTATAAGCCACGGTATTACCTTATTAAAGAAAGTTAACTTTCAAGTGTTATATCATTGTTGTAATTATTTTCAACATGCCATGTGAAACCATACCCCTTTTTTTTCTCTCATACTCCCTTCTTGTGGTTTTACCCCCACTATCACTATATCTCATCTTAGTACCCTGGATACTCTATATGCATGTATTAGAACTAGGGAAGGGAAAGGGAATACCAAAATCGAGAGACAAAGGATAAAAAGACTAACAATTCCAAAAGCAATACCTACAAAACCATTTGGTATAAACCAACTGTAGAACTCATGGCAGGGGGGTGGGGTGGAGAGGAAAAGGGGGATGGGGAGGTTGGGGAAAAATGAGGGAGGAGGTAACAAGTTGAACAAGAAATGTACTCACTGCCTTACATATGAAACTGTAACCTCTCTGTACTTCACTTTGACAATAGAGGAAAAAAGAAAAGAAAGAAAGTTAACTCATTTTCTCTTTTCCAGCTTTGAAGTTTGAAGTCAGGACCTTATACTTGTTGGGCTGGTGCTTGTACCACTTGAGCCATGCTTCCAGCCAGCTATGCTTTTTGCTTGTTAGTTTTGAGATGTTGTCTACTGTACTTTTCTGTTCAGTGTGGCCTCAAACTGCAGTCTTCTAGATGTTAGCCTCCTGAGTAGGTTGGATTATAAGTATGAGCTGTGGACGCCAAACTGAAAATTAGCCTTTTCAATCCACAGTTTTTGTATTGACATGGGCATATGCATACATACACACAAATACAATTTTATACACACAAGTATTTGCTGTGCTTTGAATGTGTCTCCCATGGTCCATGTGTTAGAAACTTAATCTTCAGTACAATAGTGTTAAGAAAGGGTGATTAAATGTTAGGGCCCCACCACCCTCCTGAATAGATGAGTGCCATTAATTTAGGAGTAGATTCATCCTTAAAGGGCGAATTCTCCCCACCCCTTTGTTTTTCCTTCTCCCTGTCTTTTCCATTTTACTCTGCTACAGTAAGATGTCCAGATGCCAACACATTGATCTTGGACTTCTAAAACTCCAGAATTGTAAGAAATAAACTTTTGTTATAAATTACTCAGTCTGAAATAATCTGTGATAGCAGTACAAAATGCATTAAGACTATATTATGATGGATTAAATGTATGCATAAAGGTGAATATACTATAATATGGTCATATTTATTTTATTTTTACATATTTACACACATATTTTTTTTGTAGTGGGACCTAGATTTCTTACTGGAGGCTCGTGTATTGCCTCTCAAAGGACAGTTTGCCTTGGGATTACCTGGAAGGCTGTTCAAGCACCAGTTGCTGGCCCCATACCAAGTTTTCGGTTCCAAAGGTCCACATGGTACTCAAGGATCTGCTTTTCTAATGAGTTCCCAGTGGTGCTGCTGGTCTGGGGATCACTTCTGGGAATGACTGGATTAGAGGACATGCCAAATGCCAAGACTGACCTAACTGACCATTAGGTCAGTCTTGGCCATGACATTTCACAGGAAATTACCTTTCTTCCTTGAATTCATACTGCATTATTTTTCTCCTGAAGTGATTTGATGATGTGAGGAGGAGACCATCTACAAATCAGGTCCACTTCCACATTATGACATGGGGTCCCAAGGCTGTGACCCTTGAGCTCCCAGAGGTTCCCAACAGGCTGGCTTGACACAGTCTCATCTTTACCAATAATTAGTGAAAATGCTGGCATAATGTAATGAAGATGGTTACAAACAACCTAACAGTTTTCTATAGCTCTGCTAAGAACTGGCCTTGACCCAGCCACAGGTCAGGTCATGCTGTGTAATCACAAAACTAGATTGTTTTCCCAGAATCCCCTATCAAATTGCCCCCGGAAGTGTCCCTCAGACATCTCAGGTCTTGTTCCATATTTGTGCCATCTAGAAGTTTCTTAAGATTTCAGAGTAAAAAGTGTTCAGCATCAACACTTGGTAATATTTGCATCCAAATTAATGGTTGAGTGCTGTGGCAGAAACGTTTTTGCCATTTCTGCCAGACTTGGGCTGGCCCTGAATGACAGTCATAAACAAGAAGGTCAGGCCCTTGCTCCAGCCTACAGTGTCTTTGTGTCTTGAGCTATTTTGCTAACATAAAACAACATACAAAGTGCTGTGCTAGTCTACACATTCTCTGTACTAGCAAACAATAAAATTCTGAAACTTTTACCATATCTGCCCAGGAGGGAGGAAGCCTGCCTGCCTCCCAACACTAACATTCCAAGAGAAAACCAAGAGAAAAATGTGTGTTTTCTCCTTTGATAAACTTCCTTGGCAGACCTGAATTATGGTGTGGCCTGTGTCCCAAGAATCTTAACATTGTCCTCTTTCCCTGTCTCCACTCTCCTTTAGGCAGTGGTGTCTGGCACATCGTGCTGTGGAACCAAGGTTTGGTTTCCAGTAGCCATCATGAATTCCTTTCTTGGTTATTAGCTACAACAGGATTATAGGACCACAGATAACCCCAGACAGAGCTAACCCCAAAGCCAACTCAGTTTGGCTTGGGAAGGCATTATTTGGTTTCTTTATATAGCAATTTAGCCTCTCTAGCTGATAGCAAAATAAATTTTTGTTTCCCGAGTACATAAGGCCTCATGGTGGGGGAGGTGGCCAATTATTTACTAATCAGAGAAGAAAAGAAAAGACTGGAGTTTAACAAAAAGATTCCCAATGTTTACTGTGATAAAGGGTACCACCTTTGCAAGCAGTATCTGCCAGGTATATAAACTTGTCAGGAGAAGATACTTGTGCTTAGTATGTAAGACAAGAGCTAGGAGAACCTTCAGACCATTTCCCAGAGTGTTAGAAAAGAATCAAGCCCCTGGGACTATAAGAGGTGAATGAAAGCCCAACTTGTAACCACAGGAGTTCATAGACCAACAAATGGCTTAGTGTTTATTCAGTCATTCATTTGACAAATATTTATTGAACACTTAGTT
Source organism: Perognathus longimembris pacificus (assembly GCF_023159225.1). NCBI lineage: Eukaryota > Metazoa > Chordata > Mammalia > Rodentia > Heteromyidae > Perognathus > Perognathus longimembris. The sequence goes on from NC_063177.1 coordinate 29,919,408, forward strand.
TGTGCCAGGAAACTTGTTTTTGTTGTCAAATCCCAGAGACTGTAGATGTGGATAACTTCCTTGCTGCTCTTAGTGGATCATCACCTGATCTCTGACCACATCTCACCATTCTTGTGAGACAGCTCTTCTTACTGCTCCATAATACTCCTCACTCAAATGTTACTCTGTACTGTCCTCCATCCATTATCTGCCTTCTTCTGTCTTACTCTGAATGATTGCAGTATATATTTAGAGTACTGTGGAGTAACAGAAAACCTACTCTCTGAAGTGTACACACACACACACACACACACACACACACACACACACACCTTGAAAAGCAGTCAGGCTTGATTTTGCATCTGTACTTAGCAGTGTTGGTGGTCATAAATATGGATTAACAAGAAGGTAGGAAAGACAAATGAATATGCTTGCCTCCCTGTCTAATACAATGCCTTGTACACCTATGTCATCAACAAATATTTGTCAAGAACAATATGTGAATGAGTGAATGATTCAACGAATGAATAGAGTATGAATTACTAGTAGACTATAATTTCTAATGTTAGAAATTGGGTCCATGAAAATGGACCCAATACTTAAGACAGCACTTGGATTATATAGCAGTATGAAAAATAAGTAATTTCTCTATGAATGAATGAATGAAGGCATGAAATCGAAAACCCTGGGCACTGCAGTGGATACTAAGCAAAGATGTGTTGTCTGAACAAACATGTAAATGAATTAATGTACAAGACAAGAAGAGATGGGTCATGGGGTCAATTACTCTCCCTCAGCTGGAGAGACAGCATGATGACAATGGGTAGGTGGGAAAGTATGAGTCCCTTTTATAGGGCTGCTAGTTGCTTTCTCAGTGTGAGCAGCTCTTTCCTACTGTTGATTCAGCAGCCCTGGCAGTGTGCCTTTATCCTGTGGTCTTTTCTAACACGCTAGGGTTAGCTAGGTGAGATGGAAGCAATTTTTTTAAACCAAACTGCTTTGCTTAGAAATTCTACATTTGTTTGGTTTGCTTTCCAATTGCTTAGGGGAACATGGATATTAACCAGAAATGGTTACAAGATGCTAACAAAAAAGCTGGTTTGATATCAGAGAAAAGAAAAGTCTGGAACAAATGAATGGCATGTATGGATTTCTGCCCCTTGAGATCCCAGCACAGAAATGAGAACAGAGGACATCTATTTTTCCTAAGAGGTTTCTTCATTCTTGGTAGAACAAGACTGTTTACTGCAAACATGGTCCTTAGCTTCTCAGAGCCACCCTTTCTGAAGATGAAAACTATGATTTGTTTTGATTGCATGACTCCTGGCCCCTGGAGGGCAGCCCAAAGATGGTACAGGATCAAGAGTACTAAGAGCTAGTTCATTTTCTTTTCTCCTGTCATTGTTAAATCCTCAGCCTCTGACTCAGTTTGGCTACACTTCCCAAGAAACCAAATGTGACTTTGTCCCAGCAGGATCTGACTCAGACTTGGCCCTTTTGGAAGGCATTGAGAGCCCCATGCCAGTGTTGAGAAGGAAAACCAGGGAGGTACAAGTGATGCTCACTACTTAGCAACAAGTGTTCTCACCAATATGCCCCTTCTGAGATTCCACCTGATTGGCAATCCTTTGCTCTACTGAAATAAAGAACAAAATCCTGGCAGCATTGCTAAAGGTTGTAAAGAATTTGTCACAAATACTGGGAGAATTACATGTAAGCTAATGGGATAGATATCCTCTTCAATTAGTTAAATTAGCTCTTGGTTCTTTGTTAGGCTGGAATCTTTTGCCAACAAATTTCCAAAGCAAATGTTTCTTTCTGAAAAAATATTTTAATGAAATGGAGGAACAAACTAGGAAAGATGTCTCTGGACTAAGTGTCAGCAGCCATCTTTCCTCATTGCTTCAACGGGAACCCTGAAGAGTCTCTGGATGGCCCACAGGAATAGTCAGTAGCATGCTGGGTGGCCACCATCTGCTGGCCCTCCTAATAAGTTCCAAGCCCTGCAGAAAAGGACTACAGGCCAAGTTGGGCAAGAAGTAAAGGCTACCCAAGGCCACTGTTATAGGCAGCTGTCCAGTGTTCAGGTCAGCATAGCTAGATGACGCCAAGGTTAAGTTTGCTGGAATAAAATCAAGAACAGCACAATTAAACTCCTAAATATGTGGTTATTATATACCTGGGTATCAGAAGGTCAAATCTATGCATAGGATATAAAATACATATCACTGACATAGGCTTGGTTTGAATTATCCTACTTGGACATTTCTGGTCACTTCAGAAGGACACTTTCCAACTAAATGAGTTTCTTCTGATGTTATTAGACAGTATTTACTCAAAATAGAAAATCCCCTATGTTTAGTCAGTTAATGAGTTAACATACCATTCAGGAACCTTGTAGTTGAAGATCTAGGAAATATGAATGTGGGACCAGACACACAGAAATCTGTGAAGTTGTTCAGTGACTTTCTGCAGATATTTGTCCTTCAGGAATGGACAGCTTCAACAGGTTGCTATGGAATCTGGACATTTCTTAGGACAGATAGGGCACAATGATACAGACTTTTATTAGCAAACTGGAAATACCACTTTTGTGAGTTAAAAGGGCATGGTTTTGAGATTCTGTTCTTTTGTGCCTCTCTAAGATAGAGGTATTAAAATCCTCATACTTTAAAAAATATTTTTATTAATTAAATTTTGTTGACAAGGTGTTGTGCAAAAGGGGTACGGTTACATAATAAAGCAGTGAGTACATTTCTTGTGATATCTTAAACCCTCGTTTTTCTTTCCCTTCCCTAGATCATTTAAGCATATATACAATCCTCATATTTTAAGCTAATGTTCTCTAAGCATTAGAGCTGCCTCAGTCAGGAGATGGGAGACAGACACTCATGAAAGCTTGTCTTTGTATCATTAATTTTCACAGGAGGGGAGGAAATGAGATCAGATACTGCTCAGAGAATAATTTTGGTATGAGCTATTCTTCCAGACTTCTTCAAATCAATAGAAAGTGGGGTGAGAGAGGTTATTAGGAAGCATTGTACAGTGACTAATAAAGCTAGTTACCATCTTCCCAAGCTGGACTGTGAATAGACAATTTAATACTGTTGTTTGAACTTCTGAGATGTCCTTAGTTACAGTACTAGATAGCCACAACTCTTTGCTGAAGCTCTGCTTTATTTTGTGTTTCTCCAAGTAGAAGGAGTTGATATGAGAGAAGACTTTGGGTTTGGCTACAACTCCAAATGTGCTAGCCTAACGTATTTTCAGGTGTTAAAAATAGAAGGTAAAAATTGAAACATGAATTTCATATGAAGAGATAGTTTATGTAGATAGGTTTATATAGGCTCTGTTACAAGTATTTCTTTGGATACATCTGGTCTTTTTTAATCTTATCAACTCTATTACCTTATAACTTTGCACATGGCATCCTAGTTTTATACCTTTGCCTCAAAGAGAGGCATAGATTTTCTATAAAAATGATTTAAGTTCCTGTTGAAATTTGTGGGTGAATGATGAAGTTAGTACTCTAATTCTAGAGGGTTTACCCTACTACCTGAATTTCTTATTGGAAGAGGAATGGAGAGAAAGATGTTGGGAGAGAGAGGGAGGATGGATGAAAGAGAGTAACCAGGAGAATGGGGAGTGGAAGAGAGGGATTGTAGAAGAAGAAGGTCAAGGAAACCAGAAGAGAAGGAAGGAAAGGAAAAGAAGTAACAAGATGTTCAGTCCAGGCAGGAGAAGCTGCTGTGATTTGGGAGAACAGTTCCCAGTCTTGCAACCAAGTAGTTGCATGACAGAACTGTCTGACCCTCAGTGGTCTCATCTGTAAAGTGGAACCAATTACATCTGCCCCAGCCTTCCTCATCAGCCCACAGGAGAGCAGGAAGACCTCTGAGCTTTGGGACACATAATGCACTGTTCATCTCAGTGGTACCACCAGAGCAGAGACAGGCACCTTGTGTTAGGGCTCTGGTTACCTTGGAAGGTCACTTCAGTTTGAACTCCCCATTACTACTGAGTGAAGAGTGCCACGCATTACAACGGCCCAATGTGGGCTTCATGTATAAACAGTGAGGATTCCAAAGCCATCCTGAAGGGAGGAGGGCCAGCTGCCCTGAAGCAGGGCTCCAGGCGCCAGCAGAAATGGAGCAGTCTCCTGGCTTCTGGCTGCCAAGACATCAACACTTTGAGCAGCCACAGGGCAAGTTGGATTTGCAACCAGCAAAGCAGAGAAAGAGCTCAATTGAGATGCCCTGCGCTGTAGACAGGCCTCTTGCTGACAGGAATGAGAACTCGACACTGGTAAGGAGCTGAGGACTGGCTCGTAAATTTTAAGTATCCCGTGGGCTTTCTTATAAGTGAATCTGCTGTCTTTTTGGCCCTTGGAGCCGAATTGGAGGTCCGAGAGCCAGGCCCATGTGATGCAACAGAAGAAACAGGAAAATTGTTTCTGCACTCTGGCAAAATGGCTTTTGCTCAGGGTCCAAAGTCCACTTCTAGGTCTGTAGTATAACACTCTGCTCTTTCCTTATGGCTTAATTCTCAGTTCTGATAAGAACTGATTAATTTACCCCTTTCACTTACCTCTCCTTAATATCCAGCTGTCTTTTCCAGAACATTCTGTTTTGTTTAAAAAGAGAGAGAGCGCAAATGCAAATCTTTTTGAATGACCCAGGTCTGCCACATAAAATGGACAGAATGCAAAGTTATATTTAAATAACATTTAAATACCCTCAAAACTGTGTTAACTTTGTGCTCTGCATAGCCACCAGATAAGTCATCTCCCTAAATTCCTGCCCTGGCAAATTTCCCTGTGGGCCAGTGCATGCTTGAAGACTAGAAATTTAGTTATTAGCCCTGTGTCCCAGTCAGGCAGTTTATTTGAAAATTGCTTTCCCTTTGAGGTTTTTCTCTTCTTTAAATTGAACAATATTTTGTTATGTGGAGATGCCTAAAATGATGAGGTGTGATTTGTGGACTGGTCTCCATCCCCCAGGTACAAAGCTTCCTTACACAGGTTTTTGCAGCTGAATCTTCTCTCCCTCTTCTCCCCATCCTCCTCTTCTTCCTTTTCTTCCTCCCCCTTCTTTCTTTCTACTCTTTCTTCTATTTGGTGGTCCTGGAATTTAAACTCAGAACCTTGTGCTTTCATCCCTTATTGCTTTAGCTTGTTATTCAGATAGTCTTATGCTTTTCCCTAGCTTGGAATCACAATACTACCTCCATCCAGATCTTGCATAGCCAAGATAACAAGCAAGTACCATAATACTTGGCTTATTTCTGAGATAAGGTCTCAGTAGCTATTTTCTTGGGCAGGCCTCAAATGGTGGTCCTTGTCTCTGCTCTCCTTCTGTCTCCTGAGTAGCTGGGATTACAGGCATGAGCCACCATTCTCAACTCTTAAAGATCTTAAGGAAACTGGACTCTGCTGAATGTGTTAGGTGAGCTGTCAGTTCACATGTCATTACTAAAGTTATCTTTGTAGTTATTGTTTAAGTAGCAAAGAAATCCTCAGCATGGTCCTTAGCACTTTACAAGTATCATTTAATTCCATAGCAAGCACTTAGCTCATGGGGTAGGATTTTATTGCTTTCATTCTAAGGATAAGAAAACAGAAATCAGGAGGAGTTAAGCAATTTGTGCAAAACTACTAAGCTATGGAAGCAGGATTGGAAGCCAGGCTTGTCAGACCCGTGGGCCTGGCTCAGAGGGTTCTGGGTTCCTGTTAGCCCAGGGATTTGACAGTGGAAAACAGTCTAATTCCACATGAGCCTGACTGCCCCGATGCCGTTTCTGTGGCTTTGAGAAAGCTACTTCCCTGTCTGTTTTCTTTCTCATGGTAAAATGAGACCTGCAATATTTGCCTGGCATAGTTGAGAGGATCAAAGGCAAACGTTCCTGGAATAGTAACCTACCTCAGAACTACAAGGGGTTATAGAAGCATGTTGTGTGTGTGTATGTGTGTGTGTGTGTGTGTGTGTGTGTGTGTGTGTGTGTGTGTGTGTGTGTTAGTCCTGGGGCTTGAACTGTCCCTTAGCGTTTTTGCTCAAGGCGGGTGCTCTACTACTTGAGCCACACGTCTACTTCTGGCTTTCTGGTGGTTAATTGGAAATAAGAGTCTCATGAAGTTTCCTGCCTGGGATGGCTTTAAACATGATTCTCCGATCTTAGTGAGTCGCTGGTGCCTGGCTAGATGTATTCTTAATTAATCAATCTTGATTAAATCATTCTTGTTTACAGTATTAAGAAATTCACCTCATATAAAAATGGCAAAGAAACACATGAGGAAATGCTCAACATCCCTGGTAGTAAAGGAAATGCAAATAAAAACAACCCTGAGATACCACCTCACCCCAGTTAGAATGGCCCATACTCTGAACTCAGGCAACAACAAATGCTGGAGGGGGTGCGGGGAAAGAGGAACCCTTCTCCATTGTTGGTGGGAGTGCAAATTAGTACAACCACTTTGGAGAACAGTATGGAGGTTTCTCAAAAAGCTCAATATAGACCTACCCTATGACCCAGCCATACCACTCCTAGGCATCTATCCTAAACAGCAAAACCCAATATATCAAAAAGACATTTGTACTTCCATGTTTATCGTGTCACAATTCACAATAGCCAAAATATGGAAACAACCCAGATGCCCCTCCACAGACGAATGGATCCAAAAAATATGGTACTTATACACAATGGAATACTACATAGCGATTAGGAATGGTGAAATATTGTTATTCTCAGGGAAATGGTCAGAACTCAAACAAATAATGTTGAGCAAGACAAGCCTAGAACACAGAAAACAAAGGGGCATGATCTCCCTGATATATGACTGTTAACAAAGGGAGACGGAGAGACAGTAGAGACCAAGTCTGGGAAACCAAAAACTGCTTGTCAAATAGTATTCCCCACAGGATTGGGGCAGTGACCCAACAGTATGTAACTAAAACCAAGCAATTACTCAACATATAAAGGTCAAAAATTGACCTCTCAGGGGAATACAATAGCTCAAAAGCTAGGTATGTACGTTCATATAAGGCTACTGTCGAAATATGGTCTAATATCTATGGTCTAATATCGACATTACATTTAAAGCCCTAGGCGAACTTTCTTGGGTGTGGCCACGTGCCTACTGTATATGTTCGCGATACATTGTATATTGTATATATGTCTACCTGACCTAGAGAAGAGATAGAAAAACAGGATGTAAGATATCACAAGAAATGTACACACTGCCCTACCTTTTTGCACAACAACTTGTCAAAAATTTGTGTTCAATTAATAAACAAATAAATTTAAATTTAACAAAAAAAAAAGAAATTCATCTCAGGAAGACTTGGATAAAAGGGAGTAACAAGAATGGCAACATTTGCTTGTGGTTGGTATGGTACTAAGAAGGGGTGATTACCTAAAATATGACCAATATATGTATATGTATATTATGTATATATGTGTATGTATCATATGCATACACACATTCTTTTCCACATGATATTACAAGGAAGGAGTAGATGATGGGAGTCTAATGATGTTCTTTGCCCTTGAATTCTGGCTGTGGTTTGTAACTTCCATGGTCAATGTAATACAAAGGAAACCATGCTTTTTGACTTGAGTGTTAAGTAAGCTTAGATCTTCAAAAGATACTGCTTGCACACAGCTCAGTAAACCTGTCCTTGGAACCCTACTTACTGCCATGTTAGGAGAGTTGAAGGTCTTGCATCTGTGCTTTTTTCTAACATGATATGGGAGAGGTAGGGGAGGGAGGGAGAGTGAGGAGGAAGGAGGAGGATACAGAGAAGGAAAAGAGATAGACAAATAAGAAAGAGTATGGAGAGACCTTCTAGAGGGGGTATTTGGTGGCACATGGGCTGGGGTGCTGGTAAATCCATACCTGAAAATATACAACCCTGAGAATGGCATTTCACCTCTAGCCTAGCAGCTCCAGGGCATAAGTTCTTCTCAGCTTGTCCAGTCTCTGCCTTCTACTCTTCAGAGAATAGGAATTTTTCTGCAAGGGAAAGACCACACACAGTCCCCAGCCACACCCCTGCTGTCACCCTAAATAACATTGGTGTGGTTCAATTAAAATTTTGTGAGAGAGGAACAGATTACAAGAACATCATAGTTGTCGATTTCTCCATGCAGTAACTTACTGAAGTAACTCAAAGATTCCTTTCTATCAAACAGGAGTGCAATATTTATATAGTTACAGAATAAATAGAATCTTGACTTGTGCCTCATATTTTGCATCACTCCTTCCAGGTAATTTAGGTTCTTTCTGACATGTTTATGACAATTACAGCAATTGTGTCTACTCTGGAAAGTCAAGGGAAGCCTGTCTGCCCTTATTCCTTCCTTCCTACATTCAGTGAGCTGATGAGGCCTTTTCTGAGGTCTGGGTATGCCTAGAAACTGCCTCTCAGATTTTGGAACTCCTGTTGATCTATATGTACATCTTTAGTAGGAAATTACTTTTCTTTTGCCAAATTTGCATTTTCTTACCTCTGTTGATGAGTGGAGATTTTGGGCTATTCCCAAGGGTAGTAATTCTCAATGTCCTTATCCATGATTTACATTAAATATTGTTTATATTTTTCACTTAGTGAATCCACCCATCTCCTATGTAAAATAGAAACAGAATTTTCACCAGCAAAATACCCATTTACAAGGCATCTTGCTTTCTACTCCACTGGTTTCCATTGCATTGTATTCTGAGCTGTGTTTTTCTATGTTGGGTTATTCTGTTAGCTTAGATGAGAGTCAGTCATTGTAAATTGGAAATATTAGCACTGATTGGATACTTTTTAGACTTAAGAAAGTTGCCTGTAAAGAATTAAAAAAATGAAAATGAAAGCTCTTGTAGATAGTTTGCATTATAAGACAACTTTCATGATACTTTTTAGTGTTAGGGCAAGAATTTAGAACATTTAAATTCACTGCTTTTATTTTATGTAATTTCCCACAGGTTTTGACCATGTTGTATGTATGAAGGTAGCAAATCACCTATGGTAAGATTTAAGCAAAACCTCTGTCTCTCCTTCCTCCACTCACTCATTCACTCACACTTACACACACACACACACACACACACACAGATAATCATTTCCTTATGAGCACACATATTCACATTCACAGATATATACTATGTCCAATTCTCTCTGGAACTTCTATCAAAGAACAGTATATGCAGAGCAATTAACTCCTCAGTTAGAAGCACCTAAAGTCTATTGCTAGGTACCATGGTTTGAACCTGGGTTATCCCCTCTGAAATTTAATTGTTGTCCTTTGAGAGATGACTAAATCATTAAGGGGAATTAAAGTTTGGTTGGGGTGGTGGTGGCAAGGGTTGTTTTCTTGAACGGTTGCTATTCCCTGAGACTACCCATCGTGTTATCTCTTCCACATGTGGCAACTTGCGCCTCTTCCTTTCTATCATGTAATGATGCAGCACAAGGCCCTTCTCCAGATGTAGCCATTGGCTCATAAATTTCTAGCCCTCACAATTGTGACCTAAATAAACTTCTTTCCATTATAGCAACTAAAAACAGACTAAGGCACTAGGTTAGGAAACACATACACCACAACATAGTCAAATATAAGTGTAATTAATCTTCTGCTTGCTTTAAGTAATATCAGATTATTTTCTATTTTGAACGGATTGTGCTGCTAAAAAGAGTAAGATGAGGGGCTGGGAATATGGCCTAGTGGCAAGAGTGCTTGCCTCCTACACATGAAGCTCTCGGTTTGATTCCCCAGCACCATAAATATAGAAAATGGCCAGAAGGGGCGCTGTGGCTCAGGTGGCAGAGTGCTAGCCTTGAGCGGGAAGAAGCCAGGGATGGTGCTCAGGCCCTGAGTCCAAGGCCCAGAACTGGCAAAAAAAAAAAAAAAAAAAAAAAAGAGTAAGATGAAGTTGTCTACTAAGAGAAACAATTTTCTGAAAAAGAAAAATATCTTTGTAAGAGGAAAGAAAAAATGTATTCAACTTAGAAGCCAGGAACCCTACTAACCTTTAAATGGATTATTTTACTTAGTAGTTATAACAATAGTGTGAGGCCAGTATTCATCTACTGACTATATCATATAGTCTATAAAACATGAGTGGGACTTTGTTCCTAGAGAAATTCTTTTTAATTAAAAATTATCTTCAAGCAGTTGTACAGAGGAATTTCAATTGAACAACTTCATCATTGCTACACTTTCCATATTTTCCCATCTCAACCCCAGCCAGCCCCTCAAATTATTTGATTCCATTTTAACATGAAAAATGCTTAGTTTTTATTGTATCATAATATATTTAAACTAGATTATATATTTTAGCCCTGTGCACGTATTTTCATTCTTTTATATGGTTATTCATAGACTTTGCTCTACAGGTTGTTGTTTTGAATGTCACATGTCTTAAAATTCTATTTAAAAAAAATTCAATTCTAGCCTGGTGCCTGTAGCTCATGCCAGTAACCCTTACTATTTAGGAGGCTAAGATCTGAGGATCACGGTTCAAAGGCAGCCCAGGCAGAAAAGTCCATGAAACTTTTGTCTCCAATTACCCACCAGAAAACTGGAAGTGGCTCTGTGGCTCAAGTGGTAGAGTGCTAGCCTTGGCTGAAGAGCTCAGCGACAGTGCTCAGACCCACAGTTCAAGCCCCATGACTGACCAAAAAAAAAAAAAAAAGATTACTTCTAAAATATCTCAGTAAAATTGCCAACAGTGTAATGTATTAAATGAAGGTGCTAACACTTTGTGAAGATCCTGCAATCTATACATTTATGTAGAGATCACTTGTGGTACCAGGCCTGTTTTTTGTTAGTTGCTATTAAGAGTGGGTCAGAGGTACTGTATTCATCTCCTATGTTATGAAAGTCTCATTTTATTATATGCAACCATCTCAGCTTTCCAGACAAAAACTAGAAGTTCAGCACTATGTGATCATTTAGCACTACTAAACAATATTTAGTTCAACATTGTACATTTCAGACTCATTTTTTCCCTTGGAAGACTTTTAGAAATTAAAACTTCCTAGTACTTATATGTAGTAATTTAGAGTTTATAAAGTGATCTTAAATTTTTGGTTTTTGTTTGGACCAGTCCTGGGCCTTGGACTCAGGGCCTGAGCACCTTCCCTGGCTTCTTCCCGCTCAAGGCTAGCACTCTGCCACCTGAGCCACAGCGCCCTTCTGGCCGTTTTCCATATATGTGGTGCTGGGGAATCGAACTGAGAGCTTCATGTGTAGGAGGCAAGCACTCTTGCCACTAGGCCATATTCCCAGCCCCCGATCTTAAATTTTTAACATGTAACTTACAATACAAATACTTTATCTGTGTGAGAATGTGTGTGTGTGTGTGTGTGTGTGTGTGTGTGTGTGTATTTGTGGGGGCTTGAACTCAGGGCCTTGTGCTCACTTGGCTTGCTTACTGAGTAACACAGCTGGCATTTTATCACTTGAACCACATCTCTATCCCAGATTTTAGCTGGGTAATTAGAAATAAAATATCTTGGACTTTTCTGTTGGTTTTGAATCATAATCCTTTAGACCTCAACATCCTGAGTAGCTAGGATTACAGATTACAGGGATGAGTCAATGGTATATGGCTTACATACTTTGATGAAGTTTAGAAAATGTTTTCATCAGTGTGATCACCTATATGACCCCTGCCCAAATCAAAACAGGACATTTCTGCTCTTCTCCAATAATCCTTGTCTGATGTCTCCTTCATAACAGATACACACACTCAAAACCTTCACAACAGATACACACACTCAAAAGCAATGATTATCTGATTTTAATGCTCTCTAACTGCAGTTGGACTTTATATATGTTTTTGCAACTTATTTCTTCTGGGGTGGAGGATTTTAAATATCATCAGTGTATCCCACTGAGGATATTTAGACAAGTTACAATGTTTTTTGGTCACTTAAAGAATCATCCTTCTTGGTGTTGAGAGGCCTCTTATTGTTTTGGAGGTTCGCTATGCTTTCATTTGTATTAGTAGTTTATTTGTTTTTACTCTATGTATGAATATACCAAAATTTGGTTATACTTGCATATGTTTGTAGGTATTTTGATTGTCCCAAACAGTTTTTTGGTTATTATTAACACTTCTATGAATATTCATATATAAGTTGTGTGGTTGGACATATTCACATTTACCTTAGGTCAATAGAAGTGAAATTTCTGGATCAAAAGATAGGTGATATTTAATTCTATAACAAGTTCTCAGTTTTACAATGTGATTTTAGGATTTTATACTCCTATGAGAAATATATATGAATTATATTTGCTCGCCATCTTTGCCCAGATTTGATATTATTAATATTCTAATTCTAGCTATTTGAATGTGTGAAAGAGATAGTTCATTATGATTTTAACTTGCATTTCCTAGTTAAACAATGAATTTAAATAGTTGTTAAAGCTGTTTTACTGAATGTTTTTCTATCTAATATGAAGACTTTTGTTCAAGGCTTGCAAATTTCTTTTTTTTTTGCAATAATTAGATATATATTTGAATTTATTTAATTTCATTTTAAGCTTTAAAAAAGGAGAAAGAGGCTGGGGATATAGCCTAGTGGCAAGAGTGCCTGCCTTGGTTACACGAGGCCATAGGTTCGATTCCCCAGCACCACATATACAGAAAACGGCCAGAAGCGGCACTGTGGCTCAAGTGGCAGAGTGCTAGCCTTGAGCGGGAAGAAGCCAGGGACAGTGCTCAGGCCCTGAGTCCAAGGCCCAGGACTGGCCAAAAAAAAAAAAAAAAAAAAGGAGAAAGAAGTGAGTGGAGGGAAGCAAGAGAATTAACTACATTAGAATAAAAGGCACCTCTTAAGGCCACCAAATTGTGGTTTTTACTTAGCTCAACGACATTTTGTAACTAGCACATCTGTAGTCTCAGCTACTCAGGACACCAAGCTAAGAGGATTACTTGAGTTCATGAATTTGAGATCAGCCTTGGTAACACAGTCATACCTTAACTCAAAACAGAGCAAAATAACAACACACTCAGGAAAACAATGAAAACCCTGTCCTCTGTACCACACTTTGACAATAAAGAAAAAAGTTTAATGAAAAAAAAAAACAACCTGTAACTTTAACCTTCTGCATACTCAGAGCCACTAACCTTTAATATCAATGGACAATCCCAAAACAGAAGTGCTAGAGAGTTAAAATGGCATGATGCCTCAGTGCATACTTGCTTAGAAGATTGAAATTATTCTTATCATTATTATGGTTACTTTTACTTTTTTTGTGGTGTTAGGGATGGAACTCAGAATTTCGTATATTTGCTAGATAGCTGCTCTGTCGTTTGAACCACAATGCACTCTTAGCCATTTTTCAGGGGTGTTTTTTTTTTTGCGGGGGGGGGGAGGTAGTTGCTTTATTTTTTTTAAATTTTATATATATATTTTTTATTATCAAACTGAATTACAGAGAGGTTACAGTTTCATACATTAGGCATTGGATACATTTCTTGTACTGTTTGTTACCTTGTCCCTCATTATATATATATTTTTCTTTTAAGGCTTGCAAATTTCTTTGGTGTTGGGGATCATAACCAGGACTTCATACATGTTAACATTCATTTATGGTTTTTAGTTTTTAATTTAGATAACACATCATTTGTGATGGCTAGTCCTTCTGTTTTTCTGTTTGAGAATTCTTGGAAATATTTTAATGTTTTATGACTTTAGTATATACATTTAGTTCTATGATATGTTTAAGAATAATTTTTACATATGATATGAAGTAGAAATTAAGTTATTTTCCAAATTATTTTATAATTTGATTGATAGTTTTTGAACCTTTATTGAAAAATCAATTGATTGTATAAGTGAAGGTTGTTAGACCATCTGTTTTCTCTTTTGATCTATTTGTCTATGCCTTCACTACTATATATAAATTACTGTAGATTTATAACAAAGACCTTCAAATTTGTTCTTCTTTTATAAGATTGCTTTGATAATTCTAGATCCTTTGCATTTCCATAAAAATTATAATCAGTTTAACTTCAACCAAAGCCTTACTGTGATTTTGATTTTTTTAAAATTTGTCAGGGTTCTCTAAGACAACAGAACAAATAGGATAGATTAATAGACTGATTGTTAGATAGGTGAGGATATTTACTATAGTAATTGATTCATGTAATTATGAGGGCTAAGAAGTTCTGTGACCTGTCATTTGTAAGCTGAAGAATCAGTGGGTTCACTGTGGAACTGGGCAGAGAGGGAAGGAAGAGGAAGGCATGTCAATCGTAGTCTTGAAACTGAAAAATCTGAGAATTAGGAGGACTGTCTGAGAGGAGAGAAAGATGGCTGTTCCAGATCATGAGAAACAAGAATGAATTTGATTATCCTCTATTGTTCTGTATGGTTCTTCAATATTCACCCATATTGGTGAAGATGGAGTTTTTATTATTTACATTGGATAAATTGTAATTTTTGTACTAGCCCTCTGACTGTATTATTAATGGAATCATCTGAGGATCTTAAAAAAACACCTATGTGGCCCCCACTGTGATTTTTCTAATTTCATTTGTCAAATGCGCACCTAGACATCAAAAGTTTCAAAAATTATCCTAGTGATTCTAATGTGAAGCACTAGTTTAGTGCTCAAATTTGTAGACTTGGAAATTGAGTCCCAGGCATGATAAGTGAGTTACCTAAATTTGTAAGCTTAAAGACTGGCTCAGTGGAAGACTATTGCTTTTTATGTATTGTATGAATATTTGTGTATTCCCTAACAAAACTATTACTGTTGCTTCCAACCCAAATTAAATAACTCCCACATTCTTTTCAGTGGAGAATGTCATCTAGCTTTTTGTGCTGTTCTGAGCACAGTTCTGTATATGAATTACCACAGGGAAGGAACAAAAAGAGAGAACAAAGAGAGGGGAAGTTTGGAAGAAAAAAAAAGGCATGGGGACCAGGTGTGTTGTTCTACCCTTGGATGTCAAGTCAGTAGCAGTCTTTGTGTTGTCAACTTTCAAACTATAAAAAACAAAAGGCTATTTATTTGGAGTAACACTATGAAGCCTGAACCCTATGCTTCTTGGGTAAAAATAGAATATTTGATAATATTATGAATTTTAATATGAGCAATTTCTATTTAAATTTCATTTAAGGAAACTTACTTCAAATCATACATAATACACACATGAACAATACTCAGCATGCACATTTTTTCTCTTTCTCTCTGTTCAACTTTCTTCTGTTTATAAAATGAAAGTGATAGGACAATAATTAGAAAAAACTGATATTATATAATTTTTAGTTTTATATTTTGTATTGCCTTTTTTTATCAGCATAAGATTTTTTTCAAGCTCCCATAGGGTAAAGGTGTTTTGCTTGCTTTGTGTATTTTCATTAGCATAGTACCTAGATGTGTGCACGAATGTCAGTCCAGTGTTAAGTTGAAGTATCTCCATGAAGGTGGAAAACCACTGAGGGCTCTATGAGAAAGTAACACAGCTTTTACTTTAAGACTCAGACACTATTCTTTTTTTTTTTTTGGCCAGTCCTGGGCCTTGAACTCAGGGCCTGAGCACTGTCCCTGGCTTCTTCCCGCTCAAGGCTAGCACTCTGCCACTTGAGCCATAGCGCCGCTTCTGGCCGTTTTCTGTATATGTGGTGCTGGGGAATCGAACCTAGGGCCTCGTGTATCCGAGGCAGGCACTCTTGCCACTAGGCTATGTCCCCAGCCCAGACACTATTCATTTTAAAGCTTTAAAAAAACTCTCACTAAATATGTTATATGCCTTTAAGCTTCAAGTTGAACAACTTTCAGAGTAAATGCCATTATTTTGTAACTTTTTATCATTTCAGGGTAGTTCAAGACACAAGAAGACCATATCCATGAACCTATTTTGTTCCTATGTTTGTACTTACAGGGTTTGTATATAGTTATTTGTATTTGGTTGTAAGGCCTCTTTCATGCTGCCTTTCAGAAAAGTAGTGTTGGTAATCAACTCTCAGACTCAATTGTTTCCAATAAAGTATTGATTCTCTTGTTTTTAAAATACAGTTGGTTTACATAAAATATACTGGTGCTATGCCAGACTTATATCCAGAGTCAGTTTGTATGTTCCTAAGACTGTAGTAGCTTTCTGAACTGGAGCTGTATGTGGGATCCTCCTCAAAGCTGTCCTGTTTGGACTGGGTCACATGAAGAAAGAGGAGGCAGAAATCAGTGATGTTCCTAAGTTTACTTTGGAGAGGAGAGAAGATAAAATGTAACTACAAACACATATTTCTTTCTGTTATTTTTATCTCCCAGATTAGAGGCAGAAAGCATGATGGAATAAACATGTAGTTAATACCTAATTTGGGAAGATCCAGGTCCCAGGGCATGACTAGGGGAGCAGTTGAGAAGGAATTGTTCCTTTGGGTACCATCTTGCATGATTTCACTGTATTTTTCTTGATGCTAGAGAGCTAGAGATACTAGAGAGCTGGGCAAAGACACATTTAGTTAAGATTAAATTTAGTGTGAGATCCAGGTCAGTTTGATCTTCTTAATGTTGGTCTGGATAGGCTGTTTAAAGGGAGTTTTGTTGGGAATTTTTGAAAGTTATCCATTAGTAACCCATTTTTATCTCTATCTCTGTCTTATTTCTACTTCCATATCTCTGTTTCTATACCTCTCCTTCTCTCCAAGGTCTCATTATAGCCCAGGCTGACTTCGAACTTGTGATATCCTACTATCGCAGCCTTCCTAGTGCTGGGGTTACAGGTATATTCTACTGTGCCCACAAAGAACCAGTCAATCTCTTGATATTTGCTTGGTAAATTATTGCTTTCTTAAGGGCATAAGGTGAAAGTTTCCAATCACTTTTATTAGATATGCTGACATACAGTGTGGACCTGGGAATCATCACTTGATCTTGTTTGTAGAGTTCTATTGAAAAGGTTACAGGTGACAAAGACCATGGAAAGTTACATCACTAACTTCTTACCAGAAGCACTACAGATCATATGGCAGTATTCTCTTGCCTGATTTCTTTGAAGCTTTGACAAAACTCCTCTGTCATTTCTTCGTTCATTTCCGGTGTTGGTGGCGCACACCTTTAATCCTAGGTACTCAGGAGGCTGAGATGCAGAGGATCACAATGTGAAGCCAGCCCAGGTTTAAAAAAGTCCAGAAAAATCCTTGTCTGAAATAACCAGCCAAGTATTGGGCTAGGGTATGGCTCAAGTGGCAGTGTTCTAGCCAAACAAGCTAGCTGAGCAAGTTCAAGGTTGTGAGTTCAAATCTCAGGATGAGTAAAAATATTAATTCAGACACTGTTCTGTGTGAGCTGTTTTTCTAGACACAAGAGATTCAGAAGAGACAAATAAGGAATAGTTTCTAGTTTCTTAGAGCTTACACTCTGGATAACGTTAACAGAAATAATTATATAAACAAAGACACAAGTAAAATAATTTTAGGTAGCAGTGCTGTGAACAAAACTAAGCACTGAAGAACTGGACATGAAGAAAATTGGTAGGTAGAAACTAGTTAAACACTGAGAAAAGGAAAAAAAAACGGAATAATTACTGTAGTGGGAGTGATGAGGGAAGAGGCATTGGGAATAATAATGAGATACAGCCAGTAGATGACTGTTTGAAGGCAAAACAAACCAGAGAGGTACAAACACGTTGAAGTTGATAGTAAACTTGACACTGACTGATGAGCCAAAGAGCTGAGGTTTGGTTAGAGTGGGGTACATAAGGACAGAAAAGGCTTGGTCACATTGAATATTCTAGCCATGGCAAGGAATTGGAGTTTTATTATTCAAATTTCTCCTGAAATGCATAGAATGCTTACAAATCAGGGAGGGGTATGCCTTGATTTTTGGCTGAACTAGAAGGGGTCAAGATGAGAAGCGGAGCTACTAGAGAGGTGGGTATAACAATCATAACCTCGTGGGGAGGTTGCTGCTATGGCCAGAGCATTGCTATGGTATGAGGACTTGAGTGAATCCCTCCAGAGTTCTTGTGCTAGAAGCGAGATTCCTAGTGTGTTGGCTCTGGGAGATGAAAGAACTTAGAAGAAATGGGGCAGAATGGACAATGATCAGGTGATTGAGGGTGCTTGTTTCAGAGTACATAGTATACTTCTTAGGGAGTTTCTACAAAAGTAGGTCATAAAAAAAGACCCAGCCTGGCTCCTGAATCTCTGTGGCTTCTTATCTTACTATGTGATTGGGGTCTCTTTCTTATATGCTTTTTCCACTATGATGCCATCTGCTCTGAGACCTCACCAGAGGCTGAACAAGTAGGACCACCTGACTTCAATTTTGGCCTTTTAGCCTCCCAAATTATGAGCTAAATCAACTTATTTTCTCTACAGTTACACAGCCATAGGCTTTTTGTTATAGAAATAAAAATAGATCTATGTAAATAGCTTGACCTGTGAGTCAATGTAGATAACAGTCCTTCCTTGAAGGGATTGGCTCCTTTTGAGCTAGCATTTTTGTCAGTCTTGTTCCTTTCCTATTCTCTTTGAGACTAGGTAGAAAAGGAAATCCTCTACTTTAAGCTTGCATCCTTACCTGTCTTTGGCCTGGCTATCCTGCCAAGCTTAGCTGTCTGAAGCTTCTTCAACCTTCACCCTGTGTCGTGGAACCCAGGGACTCTGCTAATAATCATAGGTGGCTTGCTTTGTGACATGTGCTCAACTCAAGCATGAACAGGCCAGGATATTTTATTTCTATTTATTTTTTTTTGTGCTAGTCCTTTGGCTTGAACTCAGGACCTAGGCACTATCCCTGAGTGTTTTTGCACAAGGCTACTGCTCTACTTTAGCCACAGGTACAGTTTGGACTTTTTTTGGTGCTTAATTGGAGATAGTAGTCTCATGGATTTTCCTGCCCTGGCTGGCCTTAAGTCATGATTCTCAGATCTCAGCATCCTGAGTAGTAGCATTACAGGCATGAGCCACTGATGCCGGTTTTATGTTGTTGTTTTTATTTATTTTAACACAGGATTTCCATGGCTCTGTTAAGGAGAAAAAGGCTCTAAAAGGTTTTTGACACCAGATAGCTCTTCTTAATGAGGTTTTGATGAGTGAAGTGTAAATGAATCAGAACCATGTGCAGTGGACTTTTTTTTGCAGGCACTTGGGTTTATAAATGAAAGGAAGGGGTTGGAGACTAAGGAAAAGCATTGCTAGGGTTTTGTAAGGACCTGATTGGGAACTTCACAGAGCAGAGGGCCCCAAACATGGTGTGATTTTTTTTCCCCTGCTCTAATTTCTTTCATCTTTAGCCCATGAGAACTGCTTGATATATGTGACATGCTCTGCACTTTCCCTGCAGACACTGTGTTCCTGGTATTCCTTGTTTTCTTGCCAAAGGCCTTGTTATGCTGTGGTTAAAACTATGCTTCACCAAGCGATTTAGACTTATCCTAAGAAGTTCACAGACTTTGTTCACATGAGACCCAGACTTTTGCCAGCAGGAGCTGACTCTGTATTTTAGGCTGTGCTTCAGTCTCATCTAGCTGAGAGAAGACCCTGTCTTATGACAATGAGAAACACATAGAAGCCATGTGGCCCTGGGCAAGTGAGCATGACTATCACTGCTTCAACTTCCTCATCATTAAGATGAGAGACAATGTCTACCCTCCTTACCTGCCTCTCAAAAGTGTTCAGGAGGGCTGTGTAAATGGCAGTGCACATATTAAGTAAAATGAAAGCAAAATGATATGTTTAACTTCTAAGAATTGAAATGAATTTGTGTCCTCTGCTTGTATACAGAGGGAGGGGCAGAGTAAAAATCTTAGTTGGAATGAGATAATGAGGAAATAATTCACAAGCAGCATCTTTTCCTGGGCACATTACCTGGCCATCATGACTTAACTTTATTGCTTAGAGAGGTTCCTGTTGATCTCTCTCTCTCTCTCTCTCTCTCTCTCTTTCTCTCTCTCTCTGTCTCTCTCTTTGCATTTGTGAAAGTTGAGGGTCATGTAAGCCCAGATTATGTAACTATTTCATTGGAAATATTTGATGCCCAAGGCTTTAGGGGAAAAGGGACATTTTTTTTCAGCAGTGGGAATATTATAAGGAATGGGATCCTGTTGTTTTAAAGCATTTTATCAATATTTACATATCAATATATATGAGTGTGTGTATATATATGCACACATATCAGTATTTATGTATTAATGTATACATTTATACTTGAATGTTAGTTATATGTGTACATATACATAGGTGTTTGTGTGTGTGTACGTGTGTGTGTGTGTGTGTGTGTTAGAGATAAAACACAGGGCCTGACATATGCTAAGCAAGTACTTCCTACTGCTCTTCACAGCTAGCCCATTATATTTTTGTTTATGTTTTTGAGGATCTCAGGATTTAGCACAGTTCCTGGTATAATAGATGATCAAGAGAAGCTTGCAGACTGAGAAAATAAGCACAGTGCTAGGTAGGAAGGAGGAAAGGAGAAAATAAAGAGAAAGCATGATTGTGTCCTGAGCAGCTCACAGTCTAGAAGTGGAGACAAGATGAATAGAAAAAAAACTTGGAAAATATTGAAAGCAAGAGAAAAGTGTTAAGATGTATGTAAATGTGGGTAGCAAGAATTAGAGCTCTTATTCTTCGGCAAGGTGAACTTGTAAATAAAACAAGATAATTCACACATCCCAAACAAACAAGGCACATCTTGCTAGGTCTCTGTGTGATAAACCTGCTTTCCCTATGAGTTTGTATTACTTGAGGAAAGTCAGTTATTATTTTAGTTTCTCTTCCTTTTATAAAGCAATGGAGATGCAAGAAGGAGAAGAGTGGAGATGCAAACTGAGGAGACCAGAAATGGAGTGTGAAAGATGAGGAGGAAGGAAGAGCTTTGAAAACTAGGAAAGACAAGGCATTGACAATCAAGTGAAAGGCCAAGAACAGAGCTACTTGATAACTGGGGCAGGAAGCAGAGGAAACCACCACAAATTCTTCAGTTTTTTAAAGGAATATTCCTCCAACACTCTTGAGTCTTTGGCTGTTACTAGATACTAAATGCATGCAAAATATTAAGATAGGATATGCAAAGAATTTGTTTCTAAGCTCAGTGCTTTGAAAATCATGATCAGAATTAGTCATGATTCTTTAAGATATTGGATAACATAATACATGGACATTCAGAGACACAGAGACATTGTTCATATGGCTGTTTTATCTGTTGACATTTAGTAAAAACCATGGTTATAGTATAAAATCAAAGTACTTGGTAGGAATGTCCTTAGCAAACAGGCCACATAGCATGACACATCACCTTGGATAACCTCAGTTTATGTGGAGATGGACAAAGTTTAGGGATCCCCTGGAGGGATAGCTGACAAGCCAACTAATTGACATCACCCTACAGAGTAGGTTATCATCCACGTTAGCTTCTCTGGGAGAAATCTGAGCTAGGACCCTGAGTAAAGGCATGGAGGACAAGCCGATTTTGTTAGTAAAGAGGGGAAAGGAGGAAAGACGGAAGGGCTCAGGCTGAAGTAATGTAAAGACTCATTGCTGTTCAACAAGGATGTGTCTTGGAGGTCAAGGGATTACATTCCAATGTTAGTGAACTTTCCCAGAGTAGATATCTAACACAGTGTTTGTACAATAACCAGAAATTAAAGGAACAATAAAGAGCACAGGATTCAACATGGTTGCATTCCTAAACCTTACACACAGATAAAACAATACTCTTAACGACTCATCACAAAATACAAAGGCGGCCAAATTTCTTCATTAACTGACTACAAGTCTTCTCTACTCTTGCTGTTCCAGAGACATGCCTGTAACATTTTTATTCTTCCTGTGTTTGTGTATCCTTTCGTTATCAACCATTATGTCCAGTAGCTGAGTACTCTGCATATACAGTCCTGCACTTGGCCTGTAGTCTAGGGAAGTCTTACTCAGATCTCTAAATTCCCAGCCATAGCACAAATTCCAGGTTTATTAAACACTTTCTCAGATCTTAGATTTGTTCTTAGATTATTTGTGATCTGTAATTCTCACAGGACTCATGAACTTATAGTAACATTTATTCATATTATTTTAAATAATCTTAAATTAGCATGGAGATCAAAGTAGGGAGCAGAGAAAGAAGTGATAAAAACTGTTTAGGACAACAATGAGGACAACACAGAAATATGGTGACAAGGAACTGATTTTATAGCTAACACTGAACATCTAGAAGAGAGAGAATTTGAGGGAGAATTATTCTGTTTACTTCAAAAAACCCACAAAACATTGGTAGATGGGAGAGAGTAGTTACTAAGAAGTTTTGTAGGTCCCAAGTGAGAAGGGCTATGGGAGACAGATGAGTCATGGAAGGGAATTTTGAGACCATCCTTCTAATTGTCCAGTGTAGTCACTTAAAAATTGAAAACTAAAGGCTCAAGTAGAAGTCACTTTTCTAACCGAATAGCAGCAGAACTCAGGTCACAAACCCAGACCTCCAGACTCCAGGTTCAGTGGTCTACTCACCACACTGTACTGATGGCTACAAACATGGGAAGAGCTATCCTGAGAGCTCATTGATTTGGAGAGGGCTGATGAGCACAGGGGAGATTCAACTTGCCTGGGTAATTTCCCAGGATCAACAGAATAGGAGGGAACACCAATTCCCTCCAGAACTACCAGTGTTTGTAGACTGCACCCTTTTTGAAATTGCTGCCGGTGTCTTAATGAACTCCTGAAAACCAGAATTGCTGGAAAATACTGAGAATCCTCAACGTTTGGGAGGTCTAAGAGACAGAATAGGCTTACGATGCATGAAAAATGCCAGTGTCAGTCCAGGCTGGCAGGCAGCCAGCAGGCCAAGCTGTTCATATTTCAGAAAAAAGGGGCAACGATATCCATGGAATCCTCTGCAGAGGAAACCAGGCTCCAGCATACTGAATAAGTTACACAGTTCAGCTTCTTCAGAGACAACACAAACTTGCTGTGGACACTTGACCTCATTCTGTGGCTTTCCTATCATGGATTTGACCCACATTTACCAACCCTTTTCCCAGGGTGCTATAGCATCTGTTGGTCCTCATAATTTATGGACAGTTTCTATAGGATCCTGGGTCTCCATCACTATCTCTAGCAGTACTCTTCTGTTACCTGATTGGAAGAAGAAAATTGTTTGGAACAAAACATGTTCTCTTCTCTTTTCCTCCTATTCTTTGATCTTTACAAAATGTGGTGTCACATGATGGCAGCCTCAGAGTTAAGCCTTTCATATTAAGTTGGCCCCTCCTAGAGGTCTTTAAGTCTAGAACTATTGGAAGCCCTCTGGGTTTAGGATGCAAGTTAGGGTATAACAGCAGGTATCAGAAAGGCAATGACATATCAGAATTGTTTCCAGAGAGATTGTGCAAATAAATAGTTGGATGCTTCGAAGTATGGTCTGACGACTTCAGGTCTTTCTTTCCTCTGTGATTTCCCCCTTCCAAAACAGAAGATTAAGTTTGCTGTGAACATGAGCCGATGAAAAGAATTTAAATAGTACTTTGAATAGGACCCCAGTCAGACCCACAGGAGAGCTACAAATTGCTTTTGGAGACACCAGTCTCCTTACAGAAAGCAAGCACGAAGCCCACATATCTTCTTTCTATAAGGTACTAACTTGTAAATTAACCTTTAATGGTGTATAAATGATGTTCTGAAAGAACTGCTTATGCAGCTATATTTATGATCTAGAAAATTGCAAATATTTACAAGATTATAGGTGTTAATGGTCTGTCAAAAATGTTTGTATATTGTACATACATTAAACCCTAGTTTCAGACCACCCTGGTATAAAAGACTACCACTCTCTATTCCTATATAGTGTTTCACTTTGATTCCATATATGCCAATCCCTATAATTAGCCTGCTCCCTAATATAGATCAAGTCTGCTTTATAGGGAAGTCTCCCAGTCGTTTGCATTTCATTTAAATCCAGTACCCAGGCCGCCTATGTAAACTGTTTGCTACATGGCCCAGGATGGCCTATCGATCTTATGTCAGCAGTGGCCCTGTGAACTTGTCCCTCTCATTTCAAACTGGCCCCTACTTCAGGGCCTAAGTGCCCCTTGTTAGCTTGCTTTCCAGAAATAAAATTAAGTAAATATGCAAGCTCCTGTGCCCAGCCACTCTGCTGATGGTTGGTCCTTTGAGTACTTAATGTACATAAGCCATGGACAGAATTTATTTCAAAGGCTTCTCACTGTGACAACAGTACTTGAACTGAAGTGTTGGCAATGGGAGAAGACATCAGACAAAAGAGGAACAGTTCTTCCTTCTGTAATTTGGATCTTATTGTGTGGCTTGTGAGAACCATCTTGCTGTGTTACTGTTCTGTGTAGGGGTGTGGCAAGAAAAAAATTTATAAAAAGGTCACAGGTTGTTTGGAAATGGTTCTTCCTAGTTTATTATCTCATTTGCACATTTTCATTATTGTCAGACTGTTTCCAAGGCTGTCTCAAAATGATTATTCCCTCCAGGCATTTGCCTAAGCTGTGTCTGCTTTGTAAGAATTTATAGAGCAAGCTTCTTTTCAAATGTTAAGAGAGGAACTGCTTTCTCACCTACTCTGATAAAAGACTCACAGTAGTATGGTAGCTGAAAGTCCTGTTATGAAAGTCCTGTCCTTAGAGTTTTTATTTAGATCTCTAAGTAATCACTTCCTCTCACCCCATTCCCCCATTCTGCCTTCTAAAACAGAGCAGGGAAATAATAAAATTTCCCTTAAACTCTTTAACCAGCCCTGACAATATACATTTATTTTCTTGAAAATAAAGTAGATGTTTAGGTGGTTGCCACTGATCAAAACCATTGAAGTCACTGCAGAGGTCCTAAACTGAACAGGCCAGATGACTATAGGCCTCAAATGAAGAGCACAATTTCCCAGATGAAGGAAGGGGTCTGGTCTCCAGTCTAAGGAGCCAAATGTTGTGTTAGGGGAAAGAGTGATCCCCTTGTTTTGCTTTGACTTCTGTCAACATGATTCTCAGAAACACCATGTCTTTCAATAATATTTGAGAAACACTTGTTAAGATGTCATTGGATTCTTGGAGTACTCTGATGTAGAAAATTCCATTGGCTGTGTTCTGAGAATCTCTTCACCTTGAAATGTATTTTTTGGATCCTTAAGGTTACTGAGTCCCTTTGTGAAATTTGAATCTACCTAGGATTCCAGACATTGAGAAATAGGCTTCTCTGAGACATTCCCAACATTCCAGAAACCATCACTGGGCTCAGATTATAAAGAATGAAAATAGACTTCCTTTCCATTCACATGCTATTGACTCAATGTTTTTATGTGGCTTTTCTTGTGGGAAGTTTCTAATTAAGAGAAAGATGGAAAAATTACTTCTCAGTAGCTGCATTTAGACAAATGGTTCAAAATGTGGTAATCAAGTGGTGAAGAAGGTAATAAGATCCATGCAGGTGACAGGTGGATTAAGGTTGGGGCTCTATACAGGTTAAAGAGTACCAAGTCACTGCTTATTCTATTCAGGTGCCAAATGAGGAAACCGAAAAGTTAGAATAAGATGAAGATCTCACTGAAGGAGAGGCTCTAGTCTCTGTTCAGTTCCCCTTTATGTTGATCTAGGAAAGCAAATGGCTAAGCAGCCAAATGTACTCTTATTCATCTGCTCATGAAAGATAGATTAAGTCAGACTTCTCTGTTATTCAGAACTTGATCTTGTGTGTGTCTGTGTGTGTGCATAAGAAGTGCATATTAAAATTAATAGGTGAGGCTATTTGGACCTCGGATGGTCTCAGGCTGAAAAGGGAGATGGTTAGACTGGTCCCACCAACAGCTATACTTCTGCCCTTCCTGGAAAGGCTGGCAGGGTCTGCAAGGGATTCATCAATTGTTTCAAACTATTTCTTTTAACATTATGGGTTTGGCAAAATCCCAGACATACTTTACCAAGTGCTTTTTCCCCCCTTCATTTTAAAATCCCATGTGTATTTCAAATGCAATCCGTATGTTACTGGTTCATTTACACTTAACTCATCAGAAATGCTGGTTGGGATGAATTAGTTGATGCCCAAGGAGAAGTATGGTCCCTCTTTAAAAGAGTTGTTAGAAACCTTTTTCCTGCTCTATTCCTATTAGCCAAATGCAGTTCAAAGTGAATGTAACTCTGCCCCCACTGTTCCTCTCCCACCTCCAATGTTTAATCACATTAGGAAAGGCAATTCTAAGGAGCACTAAATTTGGGGAAATTCTTCATTCCACTCTCCCTCCTTTAAAAATCTTGTGTATTTTAAAGGAAATCTAATCCATATGCTTCTGATTTATTTACACTTAAATCGTTAAATTGTTTTGAACAAGCCACTTGTTGGACAGAAATGATTCTAAGCCTTCTTTTATTATTATTTCTTCAAGCTCTTTTCTGAAAAACAGGAAGTCACATTGGGAAAGCCAAATCTCTGAAATTTTAAATTTGGAATGATAATTCTTAGGTTGCCATGGTCTAGATAAATCTATTTTTGCTTATCTTCACATAAGACCCAAGGTAGCACTCTGCTGGGATGGCAGATGCATGCTCATAATTGCACTTAATCAGCTGAATTGCATCTATAAGTTAAGTTACTTCCTTTGAGTAATTTGAATAGAGTGTGTGCATGTCCCCCCTCTCCTTTTCCTTCCTTCCCTCCCTCTCTGTGTTTAGGGTGATAAAAAGGTTATAGCAAACTGTGTTGGTCCTAAATATTCTTGGTAAGGTAAGAATCAAATAGAAGGATTTTGTCCCAAGTCAAATGTCTTAAGGCAGAAATTTGACCTGTCATGAACATTAATCACTCTCAATTCTGAAATAGTCTTAAAGTGGTATTACTGCTCCAAGTTTTCAAACAGGGGCAGAGTAATTTTGAAAAAATACAAAACAGGTTCATAAATAGAAAAGACAGTATGAACTGTTTGTCATAGTAGTCTCATACCAAGGCTTAGCGGATAGTGGAGCACATTTGAATGCTGACTTCACTACTTAAAAATTGGTGACTGTAAGCCTGTTAATTAACAATTCTATGTCTCCATTCCCTCAAATAATGGAGATAACAATAGCAACTATATGGTAGGGCTATTCTGAAGATTTTGTAAGATGCTCTATGTAATAGTGTCTAAATAAAATAAGCACTCAACAAATCAAACTGAAATCCATGTGTCTAGATGAGTATATGCTCATTATAAAGTATAAGTATATATAAGTATATAAATATAATGAAATAAAATAGTGCCTAGATAAAATAAGCACTCAACAAATCATACTGAAATCCATTCCTCTAAATACACACTGTGTATCTCTAAAACTTTGGACCAAGGAATAGCTCTACTATTGTATGACTAAAGAGATCATTGGTAGCTGGTGGGCCAAATCATTTTATATTACTCTAAAGCCCTGTCTCTACCAGACTCTATAAGTTCTGTTCAGTGTTGTAGGTCTCTGTGCATTCAGCTCGGTAGCAGGAAGAAAATCACATCAGCATCTTCCCAACATGGATTCCTAAATAAACCCTTCACATTCTGTGTGGTTGTAAAAGCAAAGTGTAGGCAATCTGGAGGGAAAACCAAGCGTTAAAGCAATCATTCATTAATGTTATTATTTTCACATCTATAGCCTAGCATTTTCTTTGAAATACAATTTTATGCCATTGTGCCATTGTAGGGCATTAATATTTCTAAATTTAGAGCATAGCTTGGGAAAGTTTATAAAAGTTCACCTACTAGGTAAGCCATCTGAACCCCATTAAAATTGTAGAATGGAGATTTCATGGCAAATAAAAATAATATATCATTCTAACAAAAGCACCATATGCAAGTGAACACAGATGTAAGATAGAGCTAAACTTATAGGCCCTCACCTAGCTCTTCTTACTCTGAGCGAAATACGAAACTTTGAGTAGAAGAGCCCTATAGTGGCCATATGCCACAGAAGCTGTTTCTATCTCTAGATTTTTTCATAGCCTAACAGGGAGATGATATTGAAATTTAGAGTAGCACTGGAATAAGGACAGACCAAGCAGCTGGCAAAGTGATCTTAGAAGAGGGTCAACAGATTTGTGTGAGGCAAGGAGAAGACTTCTTTGGAAACACAACCATGATATATTTCCCCTTTGATTCCATAATTTTTTCCCAGAGTTCCAAATACTTGCTTGTGAAAACCTATGGCAACATGTTTTCTATACCCAGTGTGACACATCCTTTAAAATTAGTTTCTTAAATTTTCAAAAGGAAACGATGGCTTTGAGTCTTTCCATGGTGCCAAACATCTGGGTAAAGGCTGGGGGAAGGTGTCTCCTGAACAGGCCCCATGTCCTCATTTGCTATGATTTGGAGGGTCAGTTGCTAAAGAAGGGGCAAGGGTACTAGAAAGGGCACTGTTGTGGGAGAAAAGCTGAAGGTATAGTACAGAGTTTATATACACAGTTAGACAATACCCCCACTGTGTCATCAGAGTGTTTGCATGCCTTGGTACTAGGAGATTTACCCTCTTTTGCCAGATCCAGGAGGAAGACAAAGACTATGATATTTAAGGGCCAGTGGTTAACTAGTGGTCGAGTTTATTGCATGAATGTGTTCCTTGTTTGTGTTTCCATTGGTATCCAGAGAGATGAGGAATAGAGGATTCCACAGATCCTTATAAACTCCAGTATTCAAGGGTCTCTGACCATTATCTTAGTCTTTTGGAGTCAGCTTTTCCTAGTAGAGAACTAGCATCTCTCTGCCAGTAGTAGTACATCATCATCATCATCATCACCCCCATCAGCATAAAACCATTGAGTGCTTACTATATCAATCCACCAAACCAAGGGGTATAGGTGAACATTTCATTTAATCTATAATAGCACCCTTTGAGTTAGGTCCCAACACAATATCCTAGTTATAATCAGGAACACAAAGTTAAATGAGTCTACCAAGATCACCAAGATGTCATATAGTAGACAGCTCTTCAACTTGACTCTATATCAAGTTGATTAGTTTATGATGCTGATTAGTACATTAGGCATTTCAGGCAGTTCAGCCCAGGCAATTAGGCAAGGCCTCATAGGGATGAATGAATGAATCGGTCAGTCAGTCAATCAACAAATAATTACAAAGGTTCATTCTGAACTCTCCCACTTCAGTAACTCTTGGTCATCTTGAAAGATTGTAGTCTGTGGCTAAAGAATTGGATATGGGTTTGAACTCTAGATCTGGCACTTCCTGAATATGTGGCATTAGGCTGGTAATTCTATTAGCTCAGTTCTCTACCTGTAAAATGGGAACAATAAATATCCTCTAGATTTATTATAAAAGTTTGCCTATGGGGCTGGGAATGTGGCTTATCGGTAAAGTGCTTGCCTTGCATGCATGAAGCCCTGGGCTTGATTCCTCAACACTGCATAAGCAGAAAAAGCCAGAAGTGGCGCTGTTGCTCAAGTGGTAGAGCAACTAGCCTTGAGCAAAAAGAAGCCAGGGACAGTACACAGGCTCTGAGTCCAATTCCTAGGACTGGAAAAAAAAAAGTTTACATATATGGACATATCAAACTAATTGATAGTAATAAGAATGCAAAAAAAACCTATGTATAATACACAAAGTGGCTAATTCATAAATGATCCTTACTTCCTGTTACATATTATTTTTCTAACATTTTATGTGTTTATTGAAATAGATAATTGCATCTAGCCTGAAGCTATCATTCTAGGAGAGGAAACTATACTATAGTCAGGCAGTCTAATTTTCTCCTCTCACTCTTGACATTTTTAGGCCTTCAGAGTGTGGAACCCCTTTTCTTTTCTTCTTTGCTACAGGTTCTGCAGCCTTCACTAATTCTCCAAAGCAAGACTAGCAATTCCAGCTTCCCTTTATAAGGCCAGACAACTACAGAGTAAAATGTCCAGGAAATGTTCAAGGGACTAAAAAAAAATTACATTTTTATTATTTTGCAATTTGCAAGTAAATATTTCTTTCCATTCATAAATAATGTTTCCCACCTTTTCAATAAAATGACCTGACCTGAGTCTTTGAGAAATTTTTAACCATTTCTAATGTCCATCAGACAGTTCTTAGACTTCCTGTAGCACTAGCAATGTACAATGCAGGACATTAAAGTAGCCTTTAGTTACGATTTATCTCATGGTACATGTTTTTAACATAAAAATTATTTTCTATTATTTTTTCTCCATGCTAGTTTTTCTATTCATACACAAATTCCTCATATTAGATAGTGGAGGCTTAATCAGTAATGAGAAAATGTAACTAAGATACCTGAATGTTTAGACTTGATGGTCTTGAAAGTCTCAGACTTAACAAGTTGAGTGAAAAGTTGACTCATTTACAAAGCCTGGCTGTGTTATACTGACACATGCACCTTCTTGCTTTATAAACAGGCTTTTTCATCATGGGAACATATTCAATTTCCATTAAAATTAATTATTTCTAAATTTGTGTAAATAGTTTTTGTTCTTTGGGGGACCATGGAGAAGATGGAAATATACTCTTTTCTTTTTACAAGTCTGTTTTCCAGAAGGGCTGTCTCCTTTCATCTGTCTGAGCCTAAAGAGAGCAATGAGTGTCCTTTCGTGGGGCAAGTTTCTTTACTTGGCGCATCACCTTGGCAGAGACCTCTATCCCAGGTGTTTGGAGATGTGTCATGCAACAGTACTCCTAGGACTTACTTCGTGTTTATGGAATTAAACAATTCATCTAGGCATTTTAAGTCTCATCTTTCCTGGTCCTCTGTACCCTGAGGTGCAAATGTTCTTTCTTGTGTATTCTGAAGATGCTGACGCAAGCATTGTGGAGACACAGTTCGTTGCCACCCAGCATAAACACAAGGCTGGCATAAAAGAGAATCCTCCTAGAGTCAAGCACCCATGGTCAAGGGTAGGATTGAACATGAGTTCCTTTCCCTGTTGCCATTCTTCCTGACCCTTAAACCTTCCTGTGTGTGTTCATTCATTGCCTCTTTCATTGTTCACCCTTCCTTTTTCTGCTGCCTTCTTGGCAGCAGTCATGTAAACCTTAGGGTAGGTGGATTTCAACTACTATAGAACTCATGGCTAGAGGCATGATGTTCAGAAAATAGCAAAGCAACAGTGTGACTGAGGCTTATCATAATAGGACTGCTGTCTGCCACAGCGCAGCTTCTCTCAGTCCTTTACCATTCTTCTCCCCCACCATGTCCCCCTCATATCATGGACACCAGGGATCCACAGCTTCTGTGTATAGGTGTGCAGATGCATAGAATTTCTTCCCTTTCTCTGTACTGGTCTAAGATGGGCCAAGGTCTATGGTCTCAGGTACAACCTTCGTGTAGGTCTTTTGCAAAGCTCCCTAGCCTGCTGAGGAATCAGAGGAATCTTCTTTTCTTTTTGGTGCTCCTATCGGTGTTAATTAGAACTAGGGAAGTGAAAGGGCATATCAAAATCGAGAGACAAAGGATAAAAAGACAAACAACTCCAAAAGCAATACTTACAAAATCATTTGGTTTAAATCAACTGAACAACTCACGAGGGAGAGGGGGAGAGGGAGGGGGGAATGAAGGAGGAGGTAACAAACAGTACAAGAAATGTACCCAAGGCCTAACGTATGAAACTGTAAACTCTCTGTACATCACTTTGACAATAAATAAGAAAAAAAAAAGAAAATCAGGCTAGACATAGTGCCACAGTTGCATAGATACTGCAGACTGAACCAAGGGTGAGGACTACTGAGAACTCCTATGGGAAAGGAGCTTGGCCATCTGTATAAGTTGCTGGAGGACGTGCATGGCCAATAGTCTGAGCCAAATGCACCTTCACACCTTGTCATTAAAGCTACACCCGCTTTGCTTCATCTACATTCAGAATCCTATTAGCCATCAACACTATTTCATCACAATCTTAAAAATTACTGAAAACATGTATGCTTTACACCCCCTTAGGCATTGGAATGCTTCAGAATACTATAAATTACATTACCTGTGGTGAGGGTGAGGACAAGGCACAGTTCATAGAAACCAAATATGTAGGAAAAATTTTTGCCTTTGTTCTTCTGAATATTTTCTGACACATGTTCTTCTAAAGCACTTTAATTTTCATGAAACTCAACTGGGTCACCATAAAAAATTTCAGTAATACCGACTCTTTGTTCTCTAAATCTTTGACAGAATTTATGACCTTTATAGCCTTAAATGTTCCATTGCTCAGTCCTTATTAAAAACTAAAGTTTAAGAATACTATTGCATACAGCTTTCACAGAAATGTGAAGACACTTATCCAGTTCTGGGGACCATTGAAAGATCGTGATCAAAGCAAGTCCAGGGTTATTCCTCGTAGTGATAAGTACAGTCCCTGGATGAAACCAAAGAGCAGGACCACAGTATTCTCTGACCTCTTGTCTAGATGATTTCACTGGTTCAAGTGACACATTCACTGGCTCAGTGGCTTTCAGAATGGCTCAGAAGCCAACCTGCCAAGATCTGCTCTTGAGTCAATAAAAGCAATGCTTATTCTGAGGACCTGAGGAGGATTGACATTGAGATTGAGGACCAAGAACAGTCCTCTTTGTCCCAGGAATCTAGACTATTTGGATCTGATGTCTGGCAGGACTTAAGTTTCCCTTCTTCCCCAGTGGCTAGGGAATTCATTGATTGGTGACCCATTTTTCCTCACTTTTACAGAATCTTTGGATGTATTTAGATTACTGAGGCTATCTGTTGTCAACCAAGTTTCCCTCCTTTTTTCTAGATTTCTCTATTTATTATTTTTATATTGCATACATTTCATTAAAAAATACTCCTTAAGAAGTGAGATTAAAGTAACCAAGCAAACAAAATTAGCTGGTCTAAAAATGCATTGACATATTTCTGATGAAAATGTATCTGCTTGGTTTTTAAATGAACAGAAGATACTATAAGATTTCTTGTCCTGGTTCCATCACCAGTTAGCTGTGTTACTTTGGACAGAACACTTTATTTCCCCAAGGACTTCAGAACATATAGCTTTTGAGGTTTTGTTTTTTTTTTAATGTGATGACAACCTTAGATGTACAAAGGATTTTTCATTCTCTAAGCATATATCATCATCCACTAAGTTTCTGAGTAGCAGATGGAAGCTAGCTTGTGATCTTGTGTTCTGTGGATAAACCAGGGTCTATAATTCACCTGAAAGAATTGCCTTCAGCCAATTTTTTACCTTCCCCATAGAGTTTATAATTTAATAGATGCCTCTAAAATTTATTCTCTTCAATATTCTACAGAGAGTAGGCTCAATATCTGTTGAGTAAATAAATGCATGGGTGAGTGAATAGATTAACGCATTCTTGCATAGCTTCTCCAATTTAATTGTTTTTTTTTTTTTTTCTCATGGTGACCAAAGATCTCAGTACAGAAGCTAGAAGCACTGGGCTACTTCTCTTCTTCCTGTTCTTTTTTTCTCCTCTTTCTATTTCTTCCTCCTTTTTTTCCCTTCTCCTTCTTACCTTCTTCTTATTCTTCTTATGCCTCTCCTACTTTTCCTTCTTTTTCCTCATTAGAAAAAATTTAAAAGTTGTTGTTATAAATGTGGTGTACAGAGGAGTTAAAGTCATGTAAGTCAGGTAAAGAGTACATTTTCCCCTTCTTTTTATTCTGATGGAATATGCATTCCCATGTTTGTTTTCAAGCTTCCTGTCCAGTGGGAGTTGAAACAAACAAGCTGAGTTCAAGTGGTGCATATAAAGACCAATTGTAAGGAGAAACAAATCTCTGCAGTTCTGAGACTGATAATGATTCTCAAATAGTATTGAACCATTTTCAATGAGAGATTTATAGTCTTTGCTAATTGTTTAACAAGTCACTGATGATCTAAATGCAACTCAGTCAAATTTTGCTTTAAATAGGATGAAATGTGCCCCCAAAGAGAGGCTTCATTTTTTGTCAGTTTAAGAAGTTAATCTTAAAATAACTTAAATAATACTGTATTTCTTACTTTACTCCTTGAGTTATAGATTATGCATTCAGAAGCCCTTCTTAGGAGCTACCGTTGAAACCTCATTTTATACTATTGATAAGCTGTACAAAGCTCCCACAGTAAAGAAGTCTAGTAAAAGATATACTGAGTAAACAGTTTGGCTTTCTTTGGAAGAAAAATGACCAATATTTTTTTCTTTTAATTAACGAGGCTATCTTTTTTATTAACAAGATTGAAGATTGTATGTGGCTATTTTAAGAAGCTTCAGCTCCTTTTTTGAAAGAGTTGGAATATAAATACATTTAATAAGTGAAATGATGTGCCAGGTTTAGTTTGCCCTCCAACTTTCCTGTATGGGGACAGATGCCCATGTTATTTAGAAGTGATGAAGCTTCAGATGATAACCAGTGGTAACAACACTATATCTATCTATCTATCTATCTATCTATCTATCTATCTATCTATCTATCTATCTATCTATCTATCTATCTATCTGTCTGTCTGTCTGTCTGTCTGTCTGTCTGTCTGTCTTTCTGTCTGTCTGTCTATCTCTCTATCTCTCTGTCTGTCTATCTATCTATCTATCAATCTAACTATCTATCTATCTATCTATCTATCTATCTATCTATCTATCTATCTATCTATCTATCTGTCGTTTTTGTTTTTGTTTTGCCAGTCCTGAGGCTTGGACTCGGGGCCTGAGCACTGTCCCTGGCTTCTTTTTGCTCAACGCTAGCACTCTACCACTTGAGCCACAGCGCCCCTTTAGGCTTTTTCTGTTTATGTGGTGCTGAGGAATCAAGCCCAGAGCTTCATGCATGCTAGGCCACATTCCCAGCCTACAACACTATTTTAAGTGTATGATCAGGCATAATTGTGTATTGATTGAGAAAGAAAACTTTGGACTATTTATTTCCTAATCCCCTACCCAAGCCAAATAACTCTTCAGGGTTTGTTTTTCCCTCTTAGTTGAGAATGATTGTGATATGATGAACAGACCTAGTTTGTGTGAATGATTACAACCAGATGTTATACAAACAAATACTAGAGAAGAAATTTGCATTGATCCACTATTTTGAATATCAAACTCTCTAGATTAGCAAAAT
The DNA here is from genome assembly GCF_023159225.1 of Perognathus longimembris pacificus. Taxonomy (NCBI): domain Eukaryota; kingdom Metazoa; phylum Chordata; class Mammalia; order Rodentia; family Heteromyidae; genus Perognathus; species Perognathus longimembris. Next base: position 29,954,353 of record NC_063177.1, read on the forward strand.
AATAATTACATTTGTGTTTCCAGTTTAGAAGATGTCCCTTAAAATATAAATTATAGATATATGTGTTTTTCCTTTCCTATACTGTGCCCATGACAGACACTGTTAATCAACTATATCCTTGATTATTTCAAGGACATATGTAAGATGAAAGTTGCTATGAATTTTGAAGCAGGAGAAACATAACAGAGGATAGAGAGAATGTTTATAAGCAAAATGATGTGACAAGTATATCTCAACAATGAGTAGATTCTAAATAAAAAGTAAAACTAGAAGGTTTGAATGTTTGGAAAGGAAATAGAAAATTAAAGATATTTGGATTATCATCTTGTCTGTCTCATTTTTATGTGAAGACCAACTTCTATCCATATAAAGAACAAGAGGCTGTGGATCAAGGGTATCTAAAGTAGGGGCTCTAATAGTCTTACCGTATTTCAACTAGTGTGTAAATATATATGTAGGGTAAAACAATTTCAAGGTTTTTTTGTGTAGGGTAGGGTGAGTTCCGATTATTCTGGCATAGTAGAAAATTCAGAAGCATTGGTAAATTGATTTATTTGAGACTGTTGACTTTACATAAGGAGGAAAACAAAGGGCTTGTCTTCTATTTTATCTTCATATAAAAAAGGCAACAGACCCACAGCACTGAAGAGCCTAGTCTTCTGCATAGAGGTCTCATGACTTCTGAGTTTATCTATGAGGACCCTACCAGGCTCTACCTCTAGAATCTCTATCATATTCCTGTGATAACACACAGCACTTTCATGACTGCAACTTTCTGGGTCTAGTTATCAAGTAATGACAAGTTTGTCCCCCCTTATCCCTTTCCAGAATTTCTTTGGTTCTTCTTGGCTTTTTGTCTTTTTTCATACAGAATTTAAAATCAGTTTATTAGGTTCTATGAATAATCTTATTAGGATTTTTGTGAAATGTCCTTAGAATTTGCAAATGTGGAGGTAGTTGTAATTTTAAAAATTGTTTGGGATTTTCTGTCCACAGATATGATATATCTGCAACTCCTTCACCTCTGTTTTTTGTCTTTAAACAACCTTTTCCTATAAACATCTCCATCATCAGGATGAACTCAGCTATAGGTTGGTTACTCACTTAATGATGCTCTGAGCCATGGTAGCCAACTCTGGTGGCTTGGACTTTTTAGCTCCGTTCCATGGTGTTGGTCTACCATCTCCCCTGTCTCCCTTGACACTCATATCTTCAGTGGGATTCAGCTCAGTTGCCACAGTAGAAACTTGAAAAGGACATTTGGGTCCTCCTTGTCCTCTGTGGCTTCTCCCCCACGCTTCATGGGATGACACCACAAGCTTCATGGGATGGCACCCCCTAATGAACAGTATATACTTTCATCCTTGCCTCAGAGGATCCTTTTGAAGAAATTGTGACAAATGTTAAGTAGACATCCAAGTCAAATGTCATAAAATAAATTCGCAGAATCTAACAGCAAAATCCTCTGCTAGTTCACCTCTGTGGAGGGTACCTCAGTGGGGAACTGCCTGGGCTTAGGGGTTGAAGAGATGGTTGAAATCTAGCTCTTCCACTTATTCTGTCTGGCCTTGATCAACCTCTGCTTTCCACTTATGTAAAAATAGTCTGTTATGCCTCACAATGTTGCTCTGATTATTAAATGATGTGTTAAATCTTACATTCATTCAACAAGTATTTGTGTCTGCAGGCATAACATGTGTATGGAACATGGGAAAGTCACTGGCACAGAGCATGATGTGGTACACGGAAACTATGGCTGTTGCTGTGGACAAATGAGAGGCAGACATTTGGGGAACCAATGACAAACAGGCATATTTGGAAGCATAAGGACATGTGCCTTCCCTCTCCCTCCACCTATAATCATGAGGCACCACTTGGGTTTAAGGACCCAGGGTATCAGTTACATGCCTTGCTTATATCCCTGAGCCTATCTGTGAGGTAGTGGTCCTGTCCCCTGGCAATGGACTGTGGTGAGCAGTCAGTGTAGTCTCCAACATAAAGGACAAGCACTCTGTAAGATCCTCTTCTTTCATCTCTCTTCCTGAAGCTTGCATGTTTACTGACTTCGGAGTGTCTCATTGTCATTTGCTCCTGAGCAATGACTTATCAGCTATGGAGGTATTTTATACACGACCAGTTGAAGGACACTGTGCTATTCAATTCTTCTCTAGAATTAACAGTAGGTAAAAACAATCCTGCTTATCTAGACATTTCATAGGCAGCAAGCACAATTCAATATCTGTGATCTAAAATGGATTTGCATTCGATGAAACATACCAAGGCTAAGTTAGAAGGCAAGGATAATAGAATGTAACAGTTTCATTTAGTCTTAAAAAACAATCTGAAGTACAGTAAAATGCAGGGAAAAGCATGGATTTTAATTCTAATGGACTTGAGTTTAACTTTAGGTCTATCATTTTCTTCTTATATGATTTTGCTGAATCTCTCCTTCAGTTTCATTTTTTTTTCTCCTTCAGTTTCTTCTGTCAGGTACTAATAGTAAGATTAAATCAAATAATTAAGAAATGTGTACAAAATTATTAGTTTAATGCCTGGAACATAATAAATATATCAGTAGCAATCAATGCTAATATTTGCTACTGTGTAGCATTGTATACTTTTGAAATATGATCCAAGTGTTTTCTAGCCTGGAATTGTGAAATAACTGTCTTATTTTCAGTACAGGTGGTGCTCAGTTTTTTTAAGTTAAGCTTTTAAATTAGTTCCCTTCTAATACATTAAATATTAAAATCCTTAAATTTCCTGTCTTGTCATCAAATTCAGACTTGTGACTTTGTTTACCAAAGAACCATTTCAAGTGTCTTTACATAGTGCTTCTTGGTAATTATTCTGTTTCCATTTGCACAGTGGAACTTATCAATTATCAGAGTAATTTATTTTCTCTTGCTGCTCCTGATATATATGGTTGTATGGATAAGTGTAGACTTAAGGACTTGACTACTATGCTCAGAACGGTAGATCCTTGACCTTGCCTTGAAGTTCTTTTGGAACAAGCTGGTTAACAATATGTTGTAAGCTGAAGAAAACATATACAGTATTCTCAGAATAAGCTGACTAACAAAAGAAGCTTGTGCATTAGAGAAGAAACTAGAGATTTTCTAATATTAAGTTCGCTGGATGGAGATTTCCTTATGTTATGACTACTTTTTCACACTTGTGGATTGGAGTTTAGTGTGATTAATATTGATACATCATATACATCCAGGAAAACAGGCCGTATTTCTAAGAGATATACTTGAAAGAAGGAAGTTTCTATTTCCTTATGGAAATGAAACATCTATAACAGCAGTGATCATGTCAGAAAATTAAAGTTCTTGTTGGTACATGCCTGTTTTCATTAGTAAAAATAAAACTTTTCATTTTCCTTAACTATTTGTTCAATAGGATAAAGTTCTTCAACACAAGAGTTCTACCTAGAAGGGAGGGTAGAGCAGAAATGGTTTGTAAAGAAAGTAATAAGAAAATATCTGAAACAAAGTGAATTCCACAAACATAGCGTAGCAACTTTGGAACAGGAGCTGCAGCCACTGACTTCAATTACAGAAGTGGAGAAGTAGATCAGTGACTAACAAATTATGTATTATCAGATGATATATATATATATATACATATATGTATATGTGTGTATATATATATACATATATATAGTTTATGTATGAATTGATCTTCTTGAAGACAGTAGTTCTTGGGGACAAAAGCTATAAACTCAGTTATGAATGAGGAAGATTTGCTCCAAGCAGGCAGATCAGAAAGTATACTCCTACCAGAACAGCGTATGTCTCAAATTCCCTCTTTCCTTTATCTCCCCTTCCTATCCCTCCTCCTTCCCTCCCTCCCTCCCTTCCTCCTTCCTTCTTCCCTTAGCAGTATGGTGGCTGAATTTTGGCCTCACACTTACAAAGCAGAAATTTTATCACTTGAACCACAGCTCCAACTGCTTTATGCATTATTTTTGAGGTAGAATCTTGCTCTATGCCCAAGCCAGCCAGGGATGTGATCTTCTTTGTGCTTCCTGGGACTGATGGACACACACTACCTCATCTAGCCATTGAGACTAAGGAACTTTGAGGCCCAGGCTAGCCTCAAATTGTAACCACCTGATTTCTGCCTCTCAAGTAACTGGGACTACAGGTTGAGCCACCTTGTTTGGCCTCAAATTCTATTTGTAATTCAGATTAGAATCACCTTGCAACTATTACTGACTTCCCCCCTTCATTTTATTAGAGCAGATGATGCTGTTGCGGTGAAAGAAATGAGCAACATTTATTGCAGATGCCTCTTTGGGGACAAATGACATACATATCTACATGATTTTATCTTGACAGGCAGGATCATTTTCACTTGGATCAGAGGAAGAGAACCATCTGCTTTTTTCACTCTGACCTTTTAGTAGGTTGATACTGCCTGTCTTCTCTTTTAATAAATTGCATCAAAGCCCTCCTATTAAACTAATCCATAAAACATGACTTAGTACTGTAGCAAAACTACAAAAACCAGTTACCAGCACATCTCTGGAAGGTCTATGTAGACATTTCAGAATACAAGTCAAACTCTCATTTCCCTGGAGAGGTGCTTTTCTCTTGATAATGTCTCCTAGCTCTCACTGTGTTTACTCTTCATTTTAATGACACAGTTAAAATGAATGTTTCTCCTTTAAAACATTGTAAATGCAATGATCTCTTCTATACAGATGCAATTGCTTTAAGATTGACTATCAGCTTTTAAATGTTACTGACAAAATTTCAGAATCACAGTGAAGTTATAGTTTGTATAGGATTCAGGCTTAAAATTATTATGGAAAGTAAACATTGTTGATGATCAGAAATAAGAGGGAATATTCCCTAGTTGTACATAAAAAGCAGTAGGGAACTAGTGTGTACAATACAAGCAGTGTGCAGGAAAGATCACTGCTTAGCAGCAGAGGAGTACTAGCTTGTGTTCAAGTGCCATAAGGTTAAAAATACACACGTATATGCACATGCAAGCATGCACATTACATGTACCAGGTTTGCACACACATGTACCAGGTTTGCTTCACCAATTGCTAAGCTCTTCACTGTGATGATGGCAGAGGGCAGGAAATGAATTGCCTTCCCACACATGGACTCCTGCCTGTGCCTACCAAATGGTAACTGAGTGGGATGGTGGGGAAATTTCCTCCCTGTTTCACTGTTATTTTTCTTTTTTCCTCTTTTGCTGAATGTTAGATAGCTACATTTACATATAGTAAGCAGGAACTATTGAATATTAGAATTTAAAATATAGGTAGTGTTTCCTTGGAGCTACAACCAGCACAGTCCAAGAGTCTACAAACAAGTAAATAATCAGAAAATATTACAGAAAGCCTCTTTTAGGAAACGCACATGGAGATGTTAAAAACCTTTAACACCAAGACTAAGAACATAGGTTGAAATTAGAACAGAAGAAAACATTGGCAGCTGAGAGGTCCTTCTTTAGGTCCTCCTTCAACCATTCTAAACACAAAGCAGAGGCCTAAATTGTTGGCTTCACTGAGGAATAAGTTGGGACAAGCTCCAGATGTCCAAGGTGAAACTCTGGGAAACAATTACTTCTCCTTACCCAGTCACTTCTTGTTCCAGAACTGCAGATCTCACCACTCTGCTGAGAATATCTGTACCTGGTGACACTCGCCTGCTGCTGGCAGGCATTTTGCCAGGATTTGTGAATGACACAGCACCTAATCTCTTGTATGAACATCCAAACACCGTGAAAATGAATCATAGGGCCACTTACTCGTTCAACGTTCTCATTTCTTGGTATTGAGGCTACTCCTTTGAATTAGGTAATTTCATTTTGCTCTTTTGCTCTTTTGGGTTTTTCAAAGCATCCAGAAGAAAGAATGACAGATGCACTGAACATTGTTAAGACAGACACCATGAACATTGTTAATACAATGGATAGAAGATTTCTCCAGAATGTAAGAACACAGGTATAAGGAACAAGGTCAACCAGCTGGAGAAATAACCAAGTTTCATGTGCATACAAGGACAAAAGTTTTAAGTGGAATATTGGAAAAGCACAATTAAAATGTGATTTTCACTAAGGGAAATAAAATCTAATTAATTATATTGAACTGGATTTAGAGAAAGGCCTTATTAATAGGTCAGCATGTGACCTAAAAAGTGGAGAGTCAATAAGCCAAAATGTAATAGTTATCTCCACCACTGCCTGGAGCATGTACACTGAATAAGAATGCCATTTCCTGAGTCTCATCAACACCAGACTTTTACTTATAATTGAGATTTTGGTATAGTTTTTTTTTTTTTGGCCAGTCCTGGGCCTTGGACTCAGGGCCTGAGCACTGTCCCTGGCTTCTTTCCGCTCAAGGCTAGCACTCTGCCACTTGAGCCATAGCGCCGCTTCTGGCCGTTTTCTGTATATGTGGTGCTGGGGAATCGAACCTAGGGCCTCGTGTATCCGAGGCAGGCACTCTTGCCACTAGGCTATATCCCCAGCCCTTTGGTATAGTTTTTTTCTTCAAGGAAAATACACTAACTTACCTACCTATGTAGATCTATTTAACAGTTGAAATTTGACATTATGGATTTAGTAGGAGTCAATCCTCCTTCTCTTTTGGAATGCTCCTGAGATTAATGATCTTAGTTATAAAAAGGGTTTCTAGACATCAACCTGTAGGAGGCTAAAGATACTCATGCTGCATAATTTTGAGACACTGAGATGGTTTCTTTTAGATGTGATATTCAATACCAACCCTACAGGGATCTCACTGCAAATGTCACAGAAAAAGATGTTCCCTTAAAGTTAGTCTTCCCTTTTTGCCTTCTCCACTGGAATCAAAGCTTATACAGTGCACATCCCTGGTCTTCCTTCTTTAGTGACTTTTCTTTACCAAGCCTACAGAGCACAGCATCTGAGAAAGAGTACGTATTTCATATACATTTTGACATTAGTGTGTTCATGTGTAGTAGATGTGAGTGGAGAAGGAAAACATCATCCATAGCTACTATGCTCTTCCAGCCATCCTGCTGTGTTCCATGCCTGCCTCTCAGAATCTGTTCTAACATCCTACTTACTCCTACTCTGCTGCCCCTACTGGCATTCCCTGGTAGTTTCTGCAGGACCACTGAGACCTACACACTTCTCTACCCCAGGGCAAGGGAGACTCATCTAATTGCATATGTCTTCACATGCACAGAATTATACAACTTGATAATTTCACATTTTAATTTAAAAACATAACTTTCTTCAAATATTTTTGAGTATAAATGGAGATTAAAACAGCAATTTTGATAATTATAATGTAATTTAAATGCATGTTTACATGTAATTTTTTTTTTTTTTTGGCCAGTTCTGGGGTTTCGACTCAGGGCCTGAGCACTATCCCTGGCTTCTCTTTGCTCAAGGCTAGCACTCTGCCACTTGAGCCACAGCGCCACTTCTGGCCGTTTTCTGTATATGTGGTGCTGGGGAATTGAACCCAGGGCCTCATGTATACGAGGCAAGCAAGCACTCTTGCCACTAGGCCATATCCCCAGCCCAATGTAATTTTTTTAATAAGTAGAGTCCTTTAAACACTTTTTCTTGATTTGGTTCCCATGATGAGAAGTAGTTACCAACTCTCTCAATCCCTTAGCTCTTAACTACCCTAGTTCATTGATCCAACAGCTTCTGTAATGTCTGTTGAATTTTACATAAGCCAGTCATATTTTGAGCTTCCAAATCACACCATGTCTTCTCATCTTTTCCCAATTCTACTTGGTCCAGCTGTACCAGAGCATGTATGACTATAGCTTCATATTGGGGGTACCCAATATGAAGTGGATGTGGAGTGCCACTTTGTAGTCTTTTTCTTGAGTATGAGAGCCTCTTTTTTTTCCTACCCCTGTGAGTGGTAAGTGGCTAAATGGCAATGTGAAGATAGTATGTGATTCCCTTCCAGTTGTCTGGGATTTTCTTATGACTCCTCAACTTCCTACTTAGTCTTTGTTTTGTGTTTGCTTTATTCCTATTGCCACAAGTAGCTGTCTAAGATCTTGGCCCCAAGCACAGGACACCTGGTATTCATGTCCTGCCTTAGCTTCCTGAACACTTGGCTTTGGTGCTCTGCTGTCTTAAATTCATTCCAATCATTCTGGAAGTGGTCAAGTTAACCTGCTTCATCTGGATGCTGACATGACACCATTTAGGAGATAAAAAGTAAGATGGAAAAGGCTCAGTAAATTAGGGATCCACCAAGTTAGGAATCTGTCCATGAAATTCCTAAATGACCTCAAGCAATATTTTTTTTTTGTGTTTTGGTGCCATAAAACATCAATGGAAGAGCAAAAGTGCTCAACATATTTATGTAACAACCCCAGCAGGCACAAGTGAAATCATGGATAGAAACAGTGGCAATTGGGCTATTCCACTTATGAACTCAATTTTCCATTCTTTGGTTTTTGATAGTGCTCCATTTCTTACAGAGCTCTCCAGTTCCAGGTAGCATAATGTCCAAGTAAACTTTGTGTTACATTTATGATTTTTACCAAATATCTACATTCTAGCAAGTCTCTCTTCTGATTCCTTTTTAACTTGAGCTTCTGATCCTTACAGTCTAAATATCTTTGAGTCAATAATAATACTGAAGAAGAAGATGTTTTTCATCATGAGGATAGTGTGAAATGGCTCCTGGAGACATAGAAACTCATCTTTGCCAAACTGTAAAATAGTTGTAAAATAATTAGTAACTTGGGAAAAATTCTCTTGTAAATAGTCAGAGTCATAATTCAAGATCTTCTTCCCACTCCTTCCCCCACTGCTGTGTCAAGAGGAAGGCTAAGAGAGGGTTTGTACTGGTTTACAAGGGGCAATTGTTAGACTTTTTTAGACAATTGTAAGCTATTTGCTAAACACAGACATTCTTTTTTTTTCCAAATTTTTATTATCAAACTGATGTACAGAAAGGTTACAGTTTCAGATGTTAAGCATTGGATACATTTCTTGTACTGTTTGTTACCTTGTCCCTCATACCCCCCAACACAGACATTCTAAAAAATTAAATTACATAAATTCACAGTTACATAACTTACATTAAAAAAGAAAGGAAACAAATACTCAAAGCTTGTTGTTTCCCAATTATTTTGCTACATTGTATTATTACTTATGGCTTTTATGTTATTTGTATATATTTTATTCATATATTTAAATATATAAATGTGTGCCACTGAATGTCCCTCTAATTCTGCATCTGGTGACATGCTGGTGGTTTGAAATGGTCATAGTAGGGCATTTCTGCCATAGAAATGGGCAGGTACTACAAACCAAGGTTTAGTTATTTCATTGACTAGCTATGGAAGTTCATTATGGAAGTTCATGTGTGAACTGCTCATAATGCAGATTAAACAAAAAGGACTTTTCTCTATATAGCGATCATGTTATGAGTAGCACAGAAATTTGAGGACTGATGCTACTGAATTTCAAAAACACAATTATTTAGTGTGCACAGAGGCTGTGAAGAAGGTACACCTAGGGCATAGTCTTTGTTGTTTTAGTTTTGTCTTGATCACTTTTATTGACAGAAATACCAACCACAGTTACATGGAAACTATATTTATTCATTCATTGCAGCCATAGTTACAGACACAAGATGTTAGGGAGAAAAAACGTATTCTGTGTGAACCAGTTAGCTGAATAGAATTTGCAATTGTGGAAGTTGTGTCTTTATATGTTGAATGCTACATGTTGGTCATCTCAGTAAGCCTTATAATAAACATATACACACAAATGGAATTGTTACAATTAGAGAACAATAAACTTATGAGTGGCAAAATACTTTGGAGGACTGGGCCTGAGTATAAGAGGAGAGAGAATCATATACTCTGTAAACAGAATGAGTTATATAGTATTTATAATAGGAGAGGAGAGAGGGGAAATTGAATAGTGAGCAATTTAGATAAGGAAGATGTTTGGAACATTTTGCTGTGGAAGGTCATATAGTTCCATTTTGAAGGACTTTCATAAAATTTCATATTATTTTGTTTTTAGATACTTGTGTTTCTTTCACATGAATTTAGGTGGCAAGAAGCAGTTACATTGAAGTCATATTAGCATTTTGATTACAAAATTATGTTTTGGAATCTATGTGTTGGTGTGAACAAGTTCTGCCTAACTTTATTAGGATAGGGTGTCAACTCCTATCTGTAGAATACAACAACAGTATAACTACTAGTACTATGAATTGTTTTCATATTGCCAGTAGTTTTCTATATTTCTTACTTGGATCAGCCATCTTAGTTACCTATCAGGTTATCATGTTTTATATGTTAGAAATAGATCCAGAGAGGTCATATAATGTACTCACCAGCATATTCCTAAGTCCAGGTTGTTTACCATGGAGGCAAAGTACCTTGGTGGCCCCACTGTTAGTCCATCTATAATGGTAAAATTAGTCTTAACTTTTAAATGGTACTGATATCAAATAAGGTAGGTCTCTGTCAGGGTGTTGGAAAGCTGGCCAGTTTTTGATTTTTGTTGATGGAGTTAATAAAAGCATTTATCAAGTATCCAATTGTTCAGGGGAATGTCACGAACTTTTCAGAATAGATAAAGATGAATAGAACATGGTTCTATCTTTGAGGAGCTTAAAATCCAGGTATGCATTGTTTTTGTGTGTTTTTTTAAATCTCTGAGTGAAGTCAAGAGGTGATTAGAACTGGGACAGAGTTTAAAAGAATCTGAATTTAAAAGCTCCTCCTAGTTTCCATGAATATTCTGAAACTAATATGTGTTACAGGGCTACATGTCAGTAAAGATTTGCATATTATTTAAGACCAAGTGCAGAAGCACAGGGCAGAGAAAAATCTGCTTTTGCAGAAGCTTTTATGTAACCCATCTAAAGGCTTTAGGATTCATCTTGAAACTAAAATGCTGTTAAAACTTGTGATGTGGGGGCTGGGGATATAGCCTAGTGGCAAGAGTGCCTGCCTCGGATACACGAGGCCCTAGGTTCGATTCCCCAGCACCACATATACAGAAAACGGCCAGAAGCGGCGCTGTGGCTCAAGTGGCAGAGTGCTAGCCTTGAGTGGGAAGAAGCCAGGGACAGTGCTCAGGCCCTGAGTCCAAGGCCCAGGACTGGCCAAAAAAAAAAAAAAAAACTTGTGATGTGCTCTTGGGTTGAAGTAATAGAAATAACACATCTGGAAGGAGAGTTTTGTTTTGTTTTGTTTTTCTCCAGAGCTATGTAATGGTTAGCCATCCCAGTAGTATCCTTTTTGGTTCAGGCTGTAACATTTTAAGAGGGACATTGAAAAAGACAACTGGGACAAATGGAAAAGGATAGTTTCACCCTGTCATGATGGATGGCTGAAGGACTAGGATGTTTAGCCTGGACAAGGAAGACTTGGAGAGTACATGGGATCAGATTCCAAAATATTTGGAGGGTTGTCATGTACAAGACGGAGGCAATTCTTCTGAGCTGCTCCAGAAGGCAAAACCAGAACAAATGACCTGGAGCTACAGGGAGTCTATCTTGGGTTAGGAAAGGACAGGGGATATTGAGTATTTCAAAAGCGGATTGGGGGCTGGGAATATGGCCTAGTGGCAAGAAATATGGCCTAGTGGCAAGAGTGTTTGCCTCGTATACATGAAGCCCTGGGTTCGATTCCCCAGCACCACATATATAGAAAATGGCCAGAAAGTGGCGCTGTGGCTCAATTGGCAGAGTGCTAGCCTTGAGCAAAAAGAAGCCAGGGGGCTGGGGATATGGCCTAGTGGCAAGAGTGCCTGCCTCGGATACACGAGGCCCTAGGTTCGATTCCCCAGCACCACATATACAGAAAACCGCCAGAAGCGGTGCTGTGGCTCAAGCGGCAGAGTGCTAGCCTTGAGCGGGAAGAAGCCAGGGACAGTGCTCAGGCCCAGAGTCCAAGGGCCAGGACTGGCAAAAAAAAACACGTCTCACAAACTTTGGGCTGGGATGTAGCTCAGTGGCAAAGTGCTTGCCTAGCAAGTGCAACATCCTGGGTTCAATCCCCAGTACCAAAAAGAAAAGACAAAAAAAAGTGGATTGGGCAACCTTGTGACACAGGCAAGGTCTCTGAGAGAAGTTGCTGTGAAGAAGACAGGCTTGTGGGGTAGGCTGTAGAACCACATCATGTTGAATGCCATGATTTGTGATCCTTAATAGGAACAATTCCCTAAACCTTTAGCAAGAACACACACACACACACACACACACACACACACACACACATCCATGTTTTCCCCAATACAGATTTTTGGGGTATAGTGGTGGTATCTTCTTCTTTGAAGCAAAAAAGCAATGAGATTTAGGTCATGACAAGAAGAACAAATCTGTGGTCTTTGTACATGGAAAGTGTACATGGAGCAGCAAGCATACCTCCTGAGAATACAGTCTGATACACAGAGAATGGCTTTAATGTAAAGAAATGGGCAGAGAGGAATACAATTTTAAATCCTTCAGCACAGTGCCTAGCAGCCATAAGAAAGCAAATGAATCTGCAAAGCCTTTCCAGAGGTGATGAATAGAGACAGCACAAATCACTCTGCCTGGATAAATGGTGTGTCCCAAACCTCTTCTGTAAAGAACATTTCAGCCACAGGGAAGGAGGAGTAAAGGCAACCAGAATGGAGACAAAAGACACCAAGTAAGCATAATTGACAAGTGGACACTACAAGACATAATATTTAAAGAAAATCTCACCAGAGAAGGTTAGATGAGACAGAGCCCCTGGAAAAACCCATGCTAGGTATGTTGAACATAGGGGAAAAAAAGAAGAGATTGTAATGGTATAACTCAAAGCACAGTGAACAAGCAAGGACTTAGGGGAACAGCTCTTTGTCCACCTGATGAGATTCTGTCCCCCCATAAAATCTAGTTATAGTCATGCAATTTATTACAGGTTGTGTCTTCCTTCCAAATCAACCAACTTCTACTAGTCTCCAGCATTCTTTCTGGCTTATTAACATTTCCTTCTTTTTCTGGAGCAGTCAGAGCTCCAGGGAGTCTACCCCCCGCCCCAAGCCCCACCAGTGGGGCATTGAATGAGAGCCAGGGTGTTGTCTGTGTAAAGAGAAATTGCAAAACCACAAATTGCAGAAAATCATTACTGCCAAAAATCGAAAAGAACACACAATATCACTATGCCTCTTAAAAAGCAATTGCGCATTTTACAGGCCTCTGGATAATTCAGGTTTGCTTGGCAACTTTCTCACCCATACCTCCCAGAAAGAAGACAGCTTTCCCTCACCAGAGGCAGGGGCCTGAGGAATATGGGTAGCTGAACAAACAAAATTGGTGTAAATCTGTGTGGGGTGAAGATTAGCATGATAGGGTTCTGTTTCCCCCCATTGTGCAGTAGTGATTTTAAGTCCAGAGGACCAGGGACTCTCTCCTCTCCCCCCCCCCCCACTCCCCTCCTCCCACTACAACAGGTAGAGCCCCCAATCACCTAAAATATCCTTTACACCTACAAGAGAGTCTCTAGGTGCTCCTGGATATTCTTAGGTAGTTACCTTAAGAACACCCTTTGAAGGAGGCAAGGAAAAATGTCTCCCTCCTCCTCCGTCATTCCCCACAATAAAGAAACTTAGAAACAAAGGGATTCACTAACAGCATCACAGTCTCAAAGTCACACCACTTCTGAGAGTACACTAGAACTTAGCTGTGAGCCTTTCCGCCCCCCCCCCCCCCTTTATTCTTTTGGCAGTACTAACTCTCTCTCACATTGGTAAGAGGGCTCTCTACCACTCTACCACTTGAGCCATGACTCCAATCCTTAGCTATTTTTCAGATAAGACACTTGCTTGTGTATGGGCTGACCTCAGACCTCACACTTCGTATCCATACTTCCTACATATGCAGTGTCACAATACCTGGCTTGTTTATTGAGATGGTGGTCTTGCTACTCTTTTGCACATGCTGGCTAAAAATGTAAAGCTCCTGGTCTCTGCCTCTCAAGAACTAGGATTGCAGGCATGTACCACCACATGCAGCTACTTTTGAGCTCCATCCATGGCTTAGCCCTAGTTCTCTGTGAGGTAGACTAAGTTGTGCTCTATGAGGTCGGGGTTTTACCTGTCCTCCACATACCTCCAAGACCTGCACTTAAAAGACTTTTTCCAGTCTCTACATAGCTAAGCATTGTGGAATGGACTCTGATTGGTAGTACAGTCATCATTGGAACATCAGGCCCACTTCACAGAAGCTAATGAATGGTCACTAAAAGCAGCCCCTACCATCATTGCTTGATGATTTGAATGCATTTCCTTGACTCCATTGGGTCAGATCCATCTTCCTAGAGCTCCTCAAAGGTTGAGAAGTTGAATAGACCCATTTTATTTACATGGCATGAATTTCCAGTAAATGTTTACATCTCAGAGTACTCCTAAATAAAACAGGCCACCATGTATTCTGTATATCTTTATGAAAACAATATGGCAGAAATGGATCAACTTTTGAACTTTTCCTGTAGAAAGAGCCAGACTTTATCTTTTATCTCAATCTGGGAGCTAATGATGTTTCCAGCAAAATCATAGAAATTTTGATAAAGTGATCATTAGGTTATAGTCATTTATGTGCTTATGTTTGTATATAATGACTTCAAATGCTGCTCTAAATTTTCATTCACTGCTTCCCAATATGTAAGAAGATAGAACAATCAAACCTGTTAAAATTGTTTTAAAAGTTGGAACAATATGAAAATGACTAGAAAGGGTGAACTTGATCAAACATACATGTATGGAAATATTGCAGTAAAACCCTTTGTACAACAAATATATAGTAATTAAAAAGAAACCATATAAAGACAACATAGGTTCATTATAACCAAATACTGCCCAAAATAGTTATAAGGAGAATGAATATCTTTAGCTAGGTTCATGGCTCATGCCTATAATCCCAACTCTTTGAGAGGTGAAGATTCAGAGTATCAGGGTTCCAAGTCAGCCCATGCCAAAAGTTATTGTGATGTCATCTCAAGCACAAGCTGAGAGTGATGGTTCATGTCTGTTATGATGGCTGTGCAAGAGGCATAAGTAGGAGGACTATGGTCTAAGGATGGCCCCAGGAAAATACTCAAGAATCTTATTTTTTTTTTAAATAGCCAAAGCAAAAAGGATTGGTGTCGTGGCTCAAGTGGTTAGTGCCTACTTAGCAAATGCCAACCCCCTGAGAACCATCAAAAGAAAGAAGAAAAAATCTTAAAAGCAGTCACCGGAGTGTCTAATACATGTAGATGAATATAAATTGAGTGATAGGAGATTATTCATCAGAAGGTATGCAAGTCCAAAGACCACAAAGCAGTATCTTTCAAATACCAAAGCTGACAACTGAAAAGCCAAACCCATCAAAATAGCTTTCCAAAATGAAGATAAAACTAAATAAAATATAAGCAAACAATTTGCACTTCATGTAGTTTTCATGATGAGCATTGCCAAATATGTATTAGGATTTAACCTTAGATAACTTAAAATAGTAGTGATGCTAAATATACAGTGCTACAAAATATATACAAGAAAACAAATGTAAGCAATTCCCCATGAACAGGACTCCACAATCAAAAGAAAGGACATAGTAAAAAACTAACCTTTATACAACCAACATCCCCGTGATAGCACATGAAAGGAGGACTCCTTGTAAAATCTAACATGACTTTATTGGGAAAAGCTGCTTAAAATATTCATAATTTGCAGGTGTCTTGATAATGCAGTAAAGACCAAAGCAATATAATACAGAGATTGCCATTTAAAAAAAATTCCAGTGAATTCGTAATACTTTGACATTAAATTTGAATAATGTTGAGACTGGATGTTCTTGTGCTGATGTGAGAATACTTGGTATAGCGCAACGGAATACATTTATTTTAGGGAGCAAACAAAAAAGTCACCCTGGGAAATCAGTAAAAACGAAGCTTTTCTAGCAGTTCAGTTGCATGCATCATTTTCTCAGGGATTGAATGGTCCAAAAGAGAATTTATTAAAGCATGTATGGTTTGTATAATTCAAGTGAGATTTTTTTTCCATTCTGATGGGTCTGAGAGCGGCCTAGTTAAGTGCCTCAGTGACTACTGACATTCACTCTTCAATGGAAATTCTGCTGAAATCGGGAACTGTGAACTGGTGTAGCTTCTGTATGTTACCTGCTCAAACTTCCACCTTATCATGTTGATCTTAACTATAGTGACAAGCAACTGAACCTTACGAACAAGTTTTGAATAGCTAGGATCTTCAACCTAAATATATCTCCTGGGTTTTGTACCTGGTATTATCAGCTTATTCCAAATACAGATAACATTTTCATAAATATATACATATGTAGGTGTATCCATATAGTTGGTTAAAACCACTCAATACATTAAACAATAAAAGGGAGAAAATTTACCACTCATATCAGCAAAACTTTAGAAAACTTAAAACTCCTAGTTCAGACCTACTAAAATTTTGTCTTCCAGAAGCAAAGGTATTTGTAATTTGGGTTTAGACCATGGGAGTGCCAAAATTAAACAATACACTCGAGGTTGGTTGTAGAAAGAACACTTACGGAGTGGCTATAATACAGTAAGGACTTCTTAAGGTGACTACCAAGCTGTTAAACAAGAAACAGCCTGTGCCAACATGGTGAGGACCAACTGGGGCAAAGAGCAGTAACTTAGACAGACATTTGAAAACCGCTGAATATTAAGAAGGGTGTGATGTTTAAACAAATATGCATTAATTCCTTCCCTCACACTTTCATATAGTTTTGATAGATAAAATATTGTTGCAACCACAATCAGGTTCAATTGGCTTTGAAAATGGTTTCTATAATGCTTCATGATATTACACCAGATCATTAGTGTAAAATGTTAGCTTCAAACTGTCTGTGTTAGTAGAGCCAGAGTTTAAAAATGTAGCAAAGTTGAGTGAGTTGGATGTCTTAGAGGATGAGTGGGGAGTTTTCAGAATTAGAGTTTAGGAGATGGCATTTCAAGGAGGAAATGTACTTACATTTTGCTGCAAGTAAAATGCCTGTCTTTAAAGGGTAGCCTCTGAAACAAAGAAAGAAGGGGAAAAACTGTTAAAATTGTATAGAAATCAAATCAAAATGAAAACAAAGCATTGAATTTCCTTGAAGGTTCAGTCAGTGGCTAAAATGTAGTGAGAAGTGATGATGAGAAGAAATAATGCTGAAACTACATTTTGGGGGGAGTGCCTTCTCACAGGTACAGGGAGATATAGCCCCTAAAGAAGTCAACTGACACATCTCATACATACTCAGTAACCTAGCCTGAATATCCTGGAATTTCAATACCACTTGATACTGTCTCTCAGGTCCCGTACTGGAGAGGAAACCTGAGGAGGTTAGTTGTTTCATTCAGTGGCTTAGAATCACAGCATCCTCTCACTTCTACTTTGTACTGCTATTGTACCTAGTTCTTGAAAGTCCAGTTCTGACATGTTCTATTAAATGAAAGTCCTCTGAAAAATTATAATTTTTCTTAATTCATGCCTATTTGGACAAGTGAATAGTTTTCATTTCCAAGAAATAGAAGAAAAAAAGATTGTGGCCAGCCACATTGGAAGGAGATTTGATTGAATGCCAGTTTTCTCTTTATTCAAGATGGCAAAGAAAAGGGAAGAACAATTAGACTGTGCCGTGCTTGGAAGGCAATTTGTTCAGTGTGGCAGACCACCAGACAATTCAGCTGGCTTCCAAATCCAGATTTTAAGAATCTATGTGGTGGTATCCAAAGGGGTCTCTTTCAGGCAAACAGGTTTATTAGTGGTGGCAGGGAAGTCTCCATGATTGATATCAACTACTGTATTTGCGTTGAGTGTTCCAGGTTATCTCTATGACTGAGCATTCAAATCATAGTATCCTTAGACCTACAGAGAGATCTTGCCACCCACATTGATCTAAGTCTTATTGGTCATTTCAGTGAGCAATGTTTTTTTTAAGTCCTGTCATTTTGCTTAGTAATTGTGTGACTCTGGAAAATTGATTTAGTGTTCTAAGATTGGTAGAAATACTAGTGGCAATTTCAAAGAGTTATTTTGAAGGCTAAGATGATAATGTAAAATAGTTCAAAGTACTCTTCGTGTGGGCAATATAGCTGTGGTCTAAAATGTTTCTCAAAGGCCCAAGTATTTAATTATTGGCTTCTAATTTGGTCACTGCTGGAAGTGATAGCACCTTTAAGAGGTGGTGCCTAATGGAAAGTCTTTAGATGGCTGGAGGTATGTCCTCAAAGAGGAATGTGAGACTGTTCCCTCCCGCTTCACAGTGATGTGATTCCACAAGCTCAAAGTACACCACCTACTCCTCCTGGACCAAATCCTGCAAAAACTGTGAGCCAAATTAGATGTTTTCTCAGATGCATGTTACAGTAATGGAAAATAGTCTCTCACAGTAGGGACTTGATAAATACAACTTGGTATTGATATTATTATTAGCAGGCCACATTAGGAGATCAAATTAAAAACATAAAACACATCCATGAAATGGGAGCTTGGCCATCCACCTGTACTATTGTCCCCCAATTTCTCTCCCAGGTTACTTTTTCCCACCTTCATTCCTCCTGCTTGAGTATAATTCAGTTAACTTTCACATGGGGAGATCCCTTAGTGTTTTAGCAAGGCGTCTAAGTCTCCCTCTACTGTCTATAGGCTGGGGCTATAGACTAGCTCCATAGTTCAGTTTTTTTAGTTATGAAGATTAAGTTTTGAAATTGTTAGGGTATAAAAATTGAGCTATGAAATTGTTGGGCCCATAGAAAAAGAGGAATATTTTGTCTTCACTCAAGTAGGTATTTGATGCATTTTTTTTATTGGACTGAATTTCTTACCTAGGTCCTTAGTGGGTTTCAAGATCATGCCATGTATATCACTAATGGGAGAAGTTGTATGAAGACTGCTCTAATCATAGTCTGGCATACATTCCCCCACCTTTTCACATCAAAAAAGTATACTGGGTCTGGGAATGTGGCATAGTGGTAAAGTGCTTGCCTAGCATGCATGAAGCCCTGGGTTCAATTCCTCAGTACCACATAAACAGAAAAATCCAGAAGTGTTGCTGTGGCTCAAGTGATAGAGCACTAGCCTTGAGCAAAAGCAGCTCAGGGACAGTGCCTAGGCCCTGAGTTCAAGCCCGAGGACTGGCAAAGAAAAAAATTACGCTGAAAAAATATTGTACTCATCCATCCTTTTGAGGAACATGTTGCTAAGAAACAAATTTAGGACTGTCTCACTACTGAGAAAAGTTTTTACTACTGTCCTGGATAATTGGTCCTTTAACCACAAAAGTAGGACAAAGAAAATGGTTGCCTCATAGATTCAATGGACAAGAACTCTTCATTTGGGCAACAATTTCACAGTAATACCACTGATTACTTTGAACATTATTCAGAGCTGTCCCTGAGACTGTATTATGTAGTTACCTTATGTGAAGGTACCCATCATTTTTCTTGTGGTACAGAATAAATAAAGCAGTTACAAACACTGTAGTAGTTTGGTTTCCCAGACTACATAAAAGCTTACCTTTTGTCTGTAGAGCTTATTTCCACAATAGGAAAAGGAAGAAAGAAGACTAAAAGTGATTAACTATCTCAGTCACTAAATGAGCCAAGTATGTCTAACTATGTGCAGGACATTGGGCGGCTCTGTTAATACAACCCTGGCTTTTCTTGCAGAGGCCTGGATTGCAGAGACTAGACCATTTAGAGAGAACACATCAAAATATGCAAAATGATGATTGGAGCAAGGAAAGGTGAAATCTGGCAATTTGATCCAGACAGATCAATGAAGTATAATTTAGGGAAGTAGAGGGTCATATCTAGTGAAGAAATTCATATTCTATAGTGATGATTGCTAAGAATGTTGAGTGTTTGGTGCTCCAGAACTGCCCAAGTGCTTTTATAGGCACTGATGATTTTATTCCTCATGACCTACAGAGGTTCTATGCCTGCCTCAGAACTTGAGTGAAGAGGCATTTGGGAGAGGGGAATACCTCAAGCAAAGGAGCAGCATCCAGGACCTGGGCTCCAGGCAGGAAGAAGTCAGCTTCTCAGCAGCACTAAAAAACTGAAGCCACCATTTGCATTTTCTTGTACATATTGTGGTGGAGTTCATTTTTCTACTGCATAAGAGTTTAAGGCATCATAGATGGGCCTCTTCTGATCAATTCTATAGACTTCAGCTACAGAAGCCTAGCCTATCTGCTACCACCTCAGGTGACATGTGAGGTACACCTTGGATCTCTGTTTTGTACTATACCTACTACTCTTTGATCCATCAAGATGGGCAAATCCAGCAAGCTAACATCCTCAACCTGTGCTTGATGTGGTAGCGAGGTCCACAGGGACTGACCTTGTTCAAAGCCTTTGGATATCTACTTGGGGGGGTGTCCTTGTGTTGTAATCTACTCTCATATGAACTCTAGTGGGCAAAAGGGTTCTGCCTCTTCAAATAAGGATGCAGAGCAGATGATATCCATAGCACAGTGCTCATCCATCCATCCCTCCTTCTCACCCTGGTTCCTGTGGTTGATCTCATCTGGTTGCCATCTGTAAGCTACCATTGACATTCATTGGAAAAAAATTAATTTCTGAATGTTCTGTGTTGATTGAAGTGCATTACTTGCGATTTAACATTTTATGATTTGCAAACTGTTGCATCATGTGAAGTTCTCTTTGTATAATGTAAACGAGGGAGTCAAATACCCAAGATACCTACCCTTCTTTACAATACACCCAAGATTATGAATTCTGAGATAAAGTATCACCTTCTTCATTTGAATGTTGAATGAATTCTATTTTATGCTCATTTTACTTATTTGCTTAATGCTTTAGCATGAATGTTCTGTCATTCCACTTATTTCCAGGAATACAGGGAACCAATGTCTTTACTTGGAAAGTTAAGAATGAACTGGCGAAGGTTTTATTAGAGAACATTTATTTATTCATTTTATTTAAGAATATTTAAGTTAACTGTGAATTGGTGAAGGCTTTATTTAAGAATATGCCAATGATCAAATAATAGAAACTATTTGTGACTTGTGGATTTTTTTCACTCTTACCAAGTGATCAAGTGTTTTTTTTTTTTGTTGTTGTTTTTTGAAACCTAAAACTATGTGCTGAAGGTACAGGAATGTCCTGCTGGAGTTCATGGATCTCTGTTTATGACACCCAGGCTATGTTCAGGAGCAATGGTGGCAGAGGGCTGGGAGTGCCAGTCTCAGTTCTCCAATGGAGTTTAGTGGGACTTCCAGCCAGTTTGGGGGCCTAAGTACCAAGACCTTCATATATAGAATGGAAATCAAGTAGCACAGCCCATTTCCTACAGTGAGTGTGCTTGTTATTGGATGTAATGTAGATAAACAGCTGGGCAGAAACTTGGACCATTCTAAATGCTTATTAGCATGTGCTAGTGATAATTAGCATTATTAATTCCAAACTGAAAAGCTACTGTGCTAAGTAAGAATTGCACCTTCCATTTGGATCAAAATGAAGTCGTAAAATTCAATGCCTATCCTACAAAATTAAGAAAATTGAGGGAAGGAGTAGTGTTGGAAGAGATGTGGGGGATTGATGAAAGGGGTAACGATGATCAAGAAGCATTGTATTCTTAAACAGTGTTGTTGAATAGAAACTCCTTTGTATAACTACATAAAGACAGTAAAGATCTATTTTTAAAGTATTCTACATTGTTGCCTTAAATGGTCATAAGAGGGAAATAACATATCTCCAGCCTCTCGTGTCTGATGTTGGATATCCTGACCTGACCTTCTATGGGCTTTACTTGTCATATCAGATTGGATTTTCACGACTATTTATAATTTTACTCACAGAAGCATTTGAGCTTCCATTGCCCAACCCTTTCTCTCTTGGTTTTAGAAGCGTTTTCAACTTCTTCTCTTATTTAGCTTCAAATCTGTGCCTTTGCCCAGAACTTGGTGAGAGTTCCAATGCATATTTACTTACAAATGGCTTCTTGTGTTATGATTTCTATTTAGCTTTTTAACAGTTAAAATGCTATTAATTTAAATAAATAATTTTCATGGCAGAGAATTGGGAAAACAGAAAATACTAGAGTGAAGTCAAAGGAGTTCAGAATCTTACAGATTTATTTTGAAGTGTTCAAAGAAGTGAATATCTTGCTCAATATCCCAGTCTCATTTTCCACTGTGACTGCTGATAGTGCATTAGATAGCCAGGCATGCGTAGCTGATGCATGTAATCCTAGCTACTCAGGAGACTGAGATCTGAGGATCTGTTTGAAGCCAGCCTGGACAGAAGAGTCCTCATGAGACTCATATTCAATTAACCACTCAAAAACCAGAAGTGGTGCTGTGGCTCAAGTGGTTGAGCACAAAGAGGTTCAAAGATAGCACCTAGGCCCGAGTTCAAGCCCCACAACTGACAAAAAGTAAATAACAATAGTACCTTAGAGTATTATCCTTAATTGTTTTTGATGTTTATGAAAGTGCAGACACAAATATACATATAGATTGTTGAAGGTTTTTCAGTGAGTTTTTCATGCTATATAACATGCTGTTAATGGTATTTTTGTGGGGTATACTCTCCAAGTCTGCATATATAGATCTCTTCATTCTTTCCAGTAGCCAAGTAAGATCCCATTCAGGAACACACCCCAATTTATTCAATCTCTCTTATTTTTATGAACACTCATTTGTTGATTCTTTTGCTATTATGAACTTTAATGAACACAGATCATTGAACATTTGCTTTTAGTCTCATAGTTTTATACTGTAGGTCAGTACTTAGAATCGTGAGTATATGTTAATCATTAATAGTGAACTACCTGGTCCTTTCATCTAATTCATAGAACATAGTAAAACATTGTGTCAGTTTGTGATTTCTGTGTTTGCAGTCAGCTGATTGCACAAGAGACCTTTTAGAAGTGGCTCCGCAATTATAGTGACTTGTGGTCTTCACTTGCAGCAAGAAAAGAGTTTTTCCATTGAGGAAGACTTTTGCAAAGGGTGATACAGTTTTGAGTTAAATGTTTGTTCAAAGACTTTGGGAAGCATCATATCAAACCTAGTTAGGTAGGTTCTTCTCTTGGCATCTTTTTTCAGGAGGTTTAATATTTCAATATTAGTTATTATTTTCAGAAAGAGAGAATCCCCAAATTTACTTGCCTGAAGAACACTTTATGTCAGACATCTTGAAGGGCACACATAGAGAACAGTGGCCTCAGTGAATCAGAAAGACTCTTTCTGAGCAGTGATATTGGAGCTGGGATTTCACAATTTATTGTTTTGGACAGAAGAGATGGGAAAAGGTCCTACCTGCAGGAGACAGCATGTATGAAGTCCCTAAGACAGAACATGAGACATTGACACTGAGTTGTCCACAATAATTAGATCAAAGGATTTCATGTGGCAGAGTGAGGAGAGCTGGCAATAGAGGTAATAAGCAAGTTACATTTTTTCTCCCCACCGTAAAGAGTTTAATATTCTAAAAGTTATGGAAGATACTTAATGGTTTTCTAAACAGAAAAGAGGTATAAATAGATTTGTACAGTCCTGCATTACAGAGAGATCAGCCTGAAGAAAGGAAGAGGAGTTCAAAGTGATGGAACTAGTGCAGATATGTATGTTGAGGGTCTGAAACAAAAGACAACGTTAACAGAAAAGGAGGCTAAGGAGCAGATCTGCAGGACTGGAGTTGGGAAAGGTTATCAGGTGGCTCCTGGGCCTGGGTTGAGGCCAGGTAGGTGGACCACTGGGCAGATGAGGGGAGAAAAGGTAGGGAACCTAATGGCTATCTAGGAGGTAAAATTCAGGTGAGAAGAGATGGATTTCTGAGCTGAAGGTGAATCTAAAGTTGTTTTAGCCATGTTGAATTTGAGGAGCCATTGGGACCTGTCAGCACTGATATCCTAATGCATAAATGTATTTGAGATAATTGCAAGCATTAGAAAGTGGAGGTCCTGGATTTATTCTCTACAAACAAATCTTATTTAGTTCTATGTCCCAAATCCTCAGCAGAGGAAATACATGAATGAATTATTTAAACAGGAAATAATACTATGTGATATTTGAACCATGTAGCCTCTTTTGCAGTCTAAAGGGAGAGAAACTTATTCATTGTTGGAAGAGATAGAAATTCATACCCAAGAGTCTTACCCTTAGCATTACTGGCACTTTGGGCTGAGTATTTTGTGTGTATTTTAGGGTGTTTAGTCATAGCAGAGACTATGAGAAATGTCTTCAAACATCACTGGGGGCCACAGTTGTTGGGCCTTCCCTGTCCCAAGGAGACTCACAGCTTTCCCCTCCACAAAGTGTAACGGAGCTTTTTTTTTTTTTTCCATTGTGGAAATAAAGGGTGAGATCTAGAGGAGATAACCTTCTGTTTAGCAGAATGCATTTGCTTTAAGCTTGATTTTATTTATTTATTTTTTATTTTTTATTTTTTTGCCAGTCCTGGGCCTTGGACTCAGGGCCTGAGCACTGTCCCTGGCTTCTTCCCGCTCAAGGCTAGCACTCTGCCACTTGAGCCACAGCGCCGCTTCTGGCCGTTTTCTGTATATGTGGTGCTGGGGAATCGAACCTAGGGCCTCGCGTATCCGAGGCAGGCACTCTTGCCGCTAGGCTATATCCCCAGCCCCTTGATTTTATTTTTAATTGAAAAACAATAACAGATATTTGGGGGTACAATGTGATGTTTTGACATATGGATCCATTGTGGAATGTTCAGATCAGGATATTAGGCTCTTTCAACTCCAATACTTAATACCTTTCATTATAATGTTTAGCATCCTTTCTTTGATCCATTTGGAAATATACAAATCGTATTGTTATCATAATGTCCAACAGGTCACCAGAACTTGATACTCCAATCTAATTGAAATTTTGTACCTATTTAACAATGTTTATCCTTTCTCCACTCACTCTTCTTTCCAGCTTCTTGTAACACCATGCTACTTTCTACATGTATGAGTTCAGCTTTCTTATATTCCAGATAAAAGTATGAAGAGATAGTATTTGTCTCTCTGAACTTGGTTCATTTCTCTGTATTATAACATCTTCTTAACTTCATCTCTGTTTTTGCAAAGGACAGAATTTCCTGTTCGGTTTGGCATTAAGGCTGAATGATAATCTATTATGTATGTACAACACATTGTAAAAATCAGTTTATTTGTCTGTGGACACTGAGGTCATTCCATATCTTGGCCATTGTGACTAGCATTGCAATGAACAGGGAAGGGAGATGTGATTTTTATGTACTAAATTCAGTGCCCTTGAATATAGACCCAAGAATGATTGCTTGTTTGTCTGGTATTTCTATTTTCAGTTTTGGGGGAGACCTCTACATTGCAGTAATGAGTGCTTGAAATGCTGAATTGGCCTATACCTTGAGGAGGTAGTAGGAGAGCTATATTATGCTACAGAATAATTAAGATGGATGGTTTGCTAAAGTAAGCTGGGGGAGTTTTGTGAATAGTGAGGAAGCATGGTTAACAGGGATGTTTAATGTTCAATCCCCAATTCTTTTCTATTCTGCAGTCTAAGATTCCCCCAGTCTTCTAAAGTCCTGATGTGGGAGATCAGAACAATGGGAGAAGATTATACCCAGAATTTAAAATATACGGCTCCTAAACTTTTCAGTTTTGACTTCACCATTATCATCTTCTGCTCTTTTTATGTCTCCCATTTATTCCTTCTTTCTTTGACATCCCATAATAAAGACTTTCTTCGAGGATGCATTTCCTTGATTTGGGTCCCCAGGAAGTGTGATGCTGATTTCTAGCATAGGGCAGGGAGGTGTTTTCAAGTGAACTAGGGCAGAATTATGCACACAGAGTGATCTCATGAACAATGTGAGGTTCTCTCACTAGTGTCTTCTCTGGCGGATTGGTAGACTGAGGCATGGAGGGCCATTGTACTTTGTTTTAGGGACATAGGTCTTTTAACTCCTAGTTCTGTGCATTTCATAGCAAGGCATATTGTCTATATAAATCACATCTCTGCTGAGCAGACACTACTAACATTTCAAATGGCCTGTGATTTCTGTGCCAGCAGTTTCAGGTAATAACCCTACTAGGAGAAAGAAGTCGAGGAAAAGCTATGTTGGTCATTCCAAGGATGTCTTGCAGCTCCATTTACATTCAAATCTTTCCTCTATGGCATCATTAAAATATGATCTGGTTCAGAATATTTTCAGCTTTCAAACATTTTCCCCTCATTTCAAGCTCTGTCACTGGCAGTGCAGACTCATAGACGCCTTTCATGTCTCATAGGCTACTTTCCAAACCTTACAATTGAATAATGAATTTCTTAGGATTAATTATTCAAATATCAAAGTGACGGTATTCAGCAGGGCCTCCTTCTAATCTTCTGTAGATAATATGGAAAGTGAACAGTGGCCCTTAGTTATACATTTTGCCATCAATTTTAATAAAACATTCATTTTGAAGTTACAAAATATTATGAAGTCCACACACATCAGATCTGAAAAAAAGAAACCACACTGAAATTCTTTCTCACAAAAGCTGACCTCAATTGATGCAGTTCTCAGCCTCTCACACAGTTGAACAAATGGCTTGAATTCCTTACAAATCAGAGCATGGGCCCTGGCAACATCTTATGCATCATCTTATCTTCCTAATGTCTGGTGACTACTCAACAGCAAGCATGTGAATGAATGCCCCTCTGCTTCTCCAGTGGCCTCCCACTGCCGTACTGCCTCTGTCACCAAGACCTGTGCATACTACTGGCCACAGAATTTGTGCAACTGGAGGCCAAATGAAAACATGGGGTCCCTTGTTCTAAAATGATTTGGATTTGAAGATGGTGACAGCAGAATTAAACTAAACATAGAGTCTCGTGTGACTGCATGGGGTACATGGCCATGAAGTTGGCCCTATGTGCCCAGCCAGCTGCCAGCATCTGATTCCTTAATCCACATGAATCACACAGCTGGGGCCAAGAGAAAACTATGTTTGATGTGTCCTTGGCTCCTCTTTTCCTTTCTGATCCCTTCTTCTTGGGTCTAGCCCCTCCAACCTCCTGTTCTACCCCTTGCCTGGGATTTCTGGGTCTTTGTTGTAAGATGAGAAATCATGTTTATCTCAGCCTTTTCAGCCCATGTCAGCTTAATGGAAACTGGACCAGTGCAAGGTAGCTACTATTATCCCATCTTATAAATGAGGAAACCAAGTGAGTGGCAGACATCCAGTGAAGTTAAACACATTACTTAAAGCTTTATTAGCATCTGATCCCAGATGGTGAGATACTCTCATTCCTAGCAGCTATGCTTTGCCCCTCAAGGTGACCACCACAGTCAGGGCAAAAGATCCAGCCCTCTGGGCTGGTGCAGAGCCCAATTTACCTGGCTATCCAAGATAACACTGTGCCAGGGGCAGGAAATGGAGCCAAGGATGACAGACAACAATAAGTATACATACATGCATCATTGGGAAATCCTCTGAGATATTAGGAAAGCCACTGGACTTCCTCCAGTTATATGAGATAGGGACATGATTTACATGACTTAGTTACAAAAGGAAAGGTTAGTATCCCAAAGACTAGAGGCCTTGGGAAATTTTTTTTTTTACTAATTGCATATTATTTTTTTGCATGTTAGTCTGTAATCACACAGGAAGATAAATAGCAGCAGACAATGGATACCATTAGGAGAGAAACACAAAAAGGCTGGTGTTGGTAAACTGGTTAAACAATGTAGGCCAAGAGGACATAGGCAGAGATTAGCAATGAGCGAGTCAGAAGAAATCTTAGAGAAAGATGAATTTTCAGTATCCAGAGGAGAAAGAAGAGGTAAATGCATTATCTAATTTACATCTCCTAATCCCCTGTGTTGTAGGAAACATTGTTCTACTTTTTTTTTAATACTGAAGAGAATGGGAATCTCACAGAAGTAGCTTTCTTTCTACCCTAATGTCATTATCTGGTTGCAGAGCTTGTTCTTTCTACTCTTTGATACTTCTTGGCTTAGAAGGGCAGTAGCCCTCTCCTTGGTGCCATCTAGCCCCCAACCCTGCCATGCCAGAGAGATCAACATTCTCTGTACCTCAGATGTATCTTTATTAAAGCATATTTGATATCTCTAAAAGTTTTTCACCAAAATATCCCTACAATGGAGTTGAGTGAAGACAATATGGCCTAACTGGTTTCCTGCATGCTTCCATGAAGTCTAAGTTGTTATTTTAATAAATGCATGTCGACTTTGCTTCTACTCCCAATTATATGCAGGTTTGAATTAGTATGAAAATGTTTTAAATTCATTATCATTGAAGTGACTCAGTATAGCTCTTAGATACACATCTGCAGTATGAAACTCCATCATACATCCTCTGGCATGCCATGCTTTGCAACCTGAGCCCTGGGAACACCATGTGATGTGGACATTTACCCAATTGTCTAGTCTGCATGATTGTCATGTAGGTTTTTTAGACTTCAAGTAGCAAAAGAGTCCTAAATTCCATGTGGGATAGAGAAAACTACAGTGAGCAACTTTGGCCTTTGTTTCAGTGTTGGGCCCTGAGAGCACCAACTCCAGTGATCTAACTTGGCTCCCTTTTGGTCTTGTTGGCAGTTGTGCATGCCAAGGAGGGACCGCAGAAGACCTTATTTTCTCATCATGTTGCTTGCCCAACATCTCCTGGCTGTCTGCCAGATGTCTTTTGTTCATAAAGTACATTTTCAACAAACCAGAATTTTTAAAATCCGTACCTGATCTGACATGGTTTTGAGACACTGTCCTGATCATGGTTTGAGAGGATTGAGACTTCTGGCTTATTATCTTCAGCTTTTGACAAGGAAGTATATTTAAAAGACCATTGCTTTGAACAATATTTTTCCAGGATAGATGTGCTCAAAGTGAAGTAGGAATGAAATTGCTTTAAAACACAGACTTTGATCTTGCATTTAGCATATGAGCTGTTGGAAATTGAAAGAAAAATGAAAGAAGATTCTCTGATTAAGATGCTCTCAAGGGGTGGAGTTGCTTCCTTAGGAGAAATATCAAGATTTGAGAGGCTAGGCATAGCTATGAACCCCCCAAAAAAATTTTATTGCTTTATTTAATCTTTTTTACCTTATTCTCTCATTATTATTATAATATTAATTGTACAAAGGGATATCATTGTGATATTTCCATACATTCATATAAACTATTTTGATCAAATTCACCACTTCTATTACTCTTTATCTCTTCTCTTTTATTTTTAAAGCATTTCTAATGAGTTTCATCAAATGGTCTTAAAATTGAGATGAGAAATTAGGCATGCTTGGGACCTAGAATATCCAACAGATAATTAAAGATAAAAATTAACATCCTTACAGGATACATAGAGGTGGGGACTATTTGGAGGCATCCTCTTAAAGCTCTGGACTGGGGGGATGTGAGAGACAGATGGGGTGATTAATGCAGAATCTATACAGACCAGAGTGGAATTCTCTGGGGATTCTTTCACTTTCCAAGATGACAGTTATAGGAGTAGTGAGGAGTAGTGGGTCTTAGGAGGAGCAAACACAGTTATTCCTCCAGCCAAGGACAACTAGAATGAGATTCCCCACTGGAGAATTCTGCACCCCAGTAGGTACATCTGGCAGCATCTGGGGGGTGGGGATGGGCATGTTTTAATGTTTTGTGAATTAGGGGGCAGGAGGAGCTACTGGCTGGTAAACATCCTATAGTGCACAAGAAAATACTTACGATAAAGATTTACCCATTACAGATGTCAGGAGTGCCAAGATTAAATGTTAAGACCATGTCATTTAGAAAAGTCTAGCGGCACAGTAGCACTCGAATCCTGTTAGAATTAGATGTTGGGCTGACATTGAGCCTACTTAAAGAACTGGGATGTGGGCAAGATTTATCTGAAAGGTGGTTATTTTGGAAACTTCTGAAGTCTCTGACTTCACATACCCTGTGTTGAGGATCACAAAGGGATTAAATCTGAGATAGCCTCACAAAGAAAATAAACAGGTAAGGCTGAAAGCAGAGTAAAAGAGGAAGACAGGGATGTGCTTAGTTTCAGTCAAGAAGATCAGCAGAGAAAATGGAGAAGGTAGGGAACCTATTTCCACTTTCACAATTAGTGGAGAGTTTGTTTGACGAGAGCAGAGCCTAAGAGAAATGAAGCCTTGGTGTCATTTGCCATTGCAATAGGGTGAAGGTAGAAAAGGTGTTCTTGTTATTAGTGGCAAAATGTTCTTGTTATTAGTGAAGCAACCCAGTGCCCTCGAGGTTTGGAGATTTAAAACTCAAGAAAAGGCAAGGCTTGAGGAAGAAGAGGAGATAAGGGGTGCAATGCCCACTCTAGCCAGACAGGTTTTTCTGGCTTCTTTGCTGATTTCTGTGCCCATCTTCTACCAGCAGGAAGGGGTGCTAAGTAGTCGTTCAGGCATCAAACACCATCCTGTTTTAAAATCCACTAAGAGGCTGCTGAACTAAATCTGGGTAAATCCATCAACTAAGGGACTATCATTAATACATGACTGTATTAATAGTGTAATTACATGAAAGAAATGCTGTGCTGTAATGGAAAATGAAAACAAAACAGTAAAACTGGATATATAATATCAGAATTACATGTTAACAGAAACAAAAATTCACAAAAATATAGATAACAATACACCCACGTGTATGTGAGGGCTATTGGTGGATGGTAGATATTTTTTCCCAAAGATTTCATTATGAACTTAAGTGCTATATATAATGAGAAAAATGAACTTGATTAGCTTTTAAGTATTTTGATATGTTTCATTCGAATTAGCAAGAGATGGGGAACTTTTATTTCTTATAGAGAGGAAAAGAAGGAGTTAAACTAATTTCAAAGTGGTAAGTGGAGACATGCTTTAAGAATCTGTGACTTGTGATTGAAAGAGAATCTTAGGAGGTTGGAATTATTAGCAGTCTTCTAGGTTATTGACAAGAGATTGACATTTCTTGATGCTTTATGACTACTGTAGATTTGATGCTGGGGAGTAGAAAAGATGTCAAAAATAAAAAGCTGGACTGACATCCCCAGCCAATTGCCAAAGTGTGAAAGAATTCGTTTTAACACCTGACGTATGTGTGTATCTATATCTATCTATCTATATATACATACATACATACGTATATATGTATACATAAAAATCAACAAAGTTAGGAATTGCTTTAATGAGTACCATGTGGGAAAATAGGAGGAATTGGCTCTGAACAAAAAAATCAGAAATTTCCCTTCAAAAGGATGTCTACAGTATCACTTTCCATCTAAATGAGTAATATAAGCACATTGTCAAGTAAATTTGAACAAAATATTTTAGCTTCATGTCAGTTGAGTATAATAAGTTTAGATTTTATTTTAAGCACCAAAACAATGTAATGGCTTATGAGCAGTTTTGCAGAGAGCAGAAGTGATAAAAAATTGCGAACAGATGATATGTAAATAAATATTTGCATCCACTGGTATAAATATTTAGAAGTGCTGACAACTCCTAATTATTTTGTTTTTATTGGTGCACATAGAAGCTAATTTTTGATGCTAGTACTTGGGCAATTAACACTTCAGTAGCTGAGCTTAGATCTTAAAGTGCTATGAGAGTAGAGAAAAGTCTCTGGGTAACTATTCCTTTGTACCATGGAGAAACAAATTATTCATTCATTCAGAAAAACACAAGGTTTGCAAGCCTTCTTCAGAAGCAAAGGAAACAGTGCTCTAGGATAATGAAACAAGAAATAGTGTGATATTAAGTCATACAAGAATTGTGGCTTGGAGGAGAAAAAGAGTGAGTATATAGGAAATGTGGAACATTGGCAGAAAATATCTATACCAGGACAATGATTTCCAATCACAAATGTATAATAATAAACAGAACCTGATTTTTTGAAACACATATACCACCAAAGAAGGACATCAGGCTTAATTTAGTGTGAAAGCTTGCCCATTTCTTGACTACTGCCTCCAATTTATATTATACTACTGCTTTCTTTGCTATTTATCTTTATTAGTAAAACAGATATAGCTGACTGTGTTGTGCCCAATTTACATTCTGAACCAGTATCTACTTTTATTGACTTACAAAACAATCACTCATGTTCTTTCTAACTATTTTTTGTGGGGGGAGAAGGGGAGGGATTGGTCACGGGGCTTGACTCTGGGCCTGGGCACTGTCCCTGAGCTCTTCAGCTCAAGGCTAGCACTCTACCACTTTCAGTAACCATGCCACTTCTGATTTCCTGGTAGTTAATTGGAGATAAGAGTCTCACAGACTTTCCTGCCCAGGCTAGCTGTGAACCACAATCCTCAGGTCTCAGCCTCCTGAGTAGCTAGGATTACAGGTGTGAGCAACTGGCACCCAGCTCCAACTACTTTTGACTCTCTTTTAGGCATATGGAAGAATGTTTACCCAGCTGCTTAGTGATGATTAGTGCTAGCCAATGAATTGGGAACACAGCTTAGCTGTGCTCAAATCTATTCTGACTCCCCTGCCTCCTTCATTCAGAGTTACACTTTCAATGATGCTTTTCTCTTTCTGGGTATATATGACCAATATAAAAGGCTGGGAAAAGATGGAAGGACTTGGTGGAGGAGGTACGAATGTTTGGGTCCCTTATACACTGGCTGGGAGGCATATCTGGCACTGATTTCTGTATCTCCCACTGGACATATTCCTCTTTCCTATTCTCCATGTCCACCGGAAAACTCCAATCAGGTTAGTAGTAGTGTGCTACTCCTGCTAGTAATGTTGATGACCCATTGCATAAACTTGTGGTCTCCTAAGTTTTATACTTGCAGAAACCTTAAATGGACTAAGGATATAGCTCCGTGGTAGAGCACTCAATGTGCAAGGCCATGGATTCAGTCCCTTGTAAAACACACACACACACACACACACACACACACACACACACACACATATCCTAGAGAAGTTTCTCCCCTGAGGCTGATAAGAACAACAAAATGAGAAGGTAAAACCATCATAGGTGTTTACAGAATTAGACTTCATGCTTAGCTAAAGTTGTTTTTTCACAATTGAGTTTTGATTGACTAAAGCATTCATTAGTTTCTAACTCATACGGCATATTTTTGTAAAAGGTAGGAGTGTATTTTTCTGCCTGATTAGTAATTCAATCAATACATATTTATTGAGAATATATTATACATCTGGCATTGTGCTAGACTTATCTTGGAATTTATGATTTGGAAAGGAGAGCAGACATTGATTAAATAATACACACACACACACACACGCGCGCGCGCAAGTTTGTGATGATGATGAAAGATGAAGATGAACATTCAGAATTCTACCACTACCACAAGTTCTGATAAGGTGATTTCCTGAAAGATGAAAGATAGGATGAAGTGAGTTGGTTGTTAACATGGAGAAGGTATGGCAAGAGTTTTCTGGGCAGAGCAACAACAGTATATATAGAGGTCTGAAAGTGAGAGGAAGGATATGGGTTTACAGAGCTTTAAGGCTGGTACAAGAATACTGGAGTAGTATGCAGGATCAGATAGGTTTACTGAACAGTGTCTATTTTTTTTCCAGAAATCAACTGGAAGTTCGCGAAGGCATTTGGGCAGGGGGCAGGATCAAGAAAGCTATAACGTGAGTGCCACATTTAGATAAGTCACTCTTGAGGCAGGGAGACTGGATTGTAGAAGCCTCACAGAGAATGCATAGGTAAATCCATGAAAAGGCTACTGCAGGAGTTTATCCCACTGTCCAGGGCTACAGCTGAAAGATGCAAGGAGAGACCCAGAACATATAACATAATTTAACTTTTTTACACTTGATCTTAGCCAAAAGGCCGAGAGGCGATATAATTTAACTTTTTGGGGTTAAGCCTTCTGAATCTTCTCACGGGCCCCGATCACCACTTTGACTCTTTATTACCATTGGATAAAGCTGTAGCTACAGAAAATCGGGATGATTTTGAGCTAGTAATTGTCCTCTTTTTTTCATCAAAAGCAATAAAGATACAAATGAAGTGTGTTGGTTACTTAAAATGTTATTCTATATGCAGGTATATGGGTCTACACTCTCAAGGAATTTTAAATACTGTTTTATAATAACATGCATATATTTTAAGCCAAGACAGCTTCTTGGTCTTGAAGACTGTCTAGCTCAATGCAGTTGTGTTTGTTATAAAGTTCTGTAAGGGGCTCATTCAAAAGGGCAAGGGACAGTGGAATTGGGGGAACTCTGGACCTGATACATCCTCTTTAACCAGAATAGTTCTTCCTTTATCTGTGGATTCTGACATTTTACTTTTAAAGGGCTACTCACTAAAAAGTGCTTGACAGCAATGGTCTTATTTTACAGATGAGCAAACTGAATCCAGGAAAGTGAAGTGATTCATCCACCTGTCGAATAGCCATTTTGTTGTATAGTCAGAGTTAGATTCAGGGTTTCCTAACTTCACTTCAGTATTCATAGCTCTTCCTAATAAATACAGTTCAATATGTATTTTCACTTATTTCTTAACTTTACAAAATCCAGTTTTAAACACAAAAACTGGCTTTGTTTTTCTCTTTTCCCTGGATACTTTGGCTTAGTCAATGTAGGCACACCTGTTTGTTCCTCTATTTAAGCTTCAAAACTTTAATCATTCCTTGTATTCCAGGAATGCCTAATAAATATTTGATGATATGCTTGCCACTGTTCATGCATTTTTAAAATTCAGTGAACAAATGTACATCAGATGCCTAGAACATGTAGCCACCACTAGGGTCTGTGGTTATGAAGTACCAAGTGAACATTTTGTTATTGGACAATATGAACTGAATGGCAATTGGAATATGTGCATAAAGATATACAATCATAGAAGTGAACTTGGCTTAAGAATTGGAGATAGCACTGGGATGACTGACTTACTAAGTGAAAATATGACATCCAATTAAATCTAAATTTTAGTTAAATACAGAATAATTGTTTAGGGGCTGGGGATCTGGCTCAACGGAAGAGTGCCTGACTGGTGAGCGCAAGGCCCCGAGTTCGGTCCTCAGCTCTGAAAAAAAAAAACCCAAAAAACTATAAAAGACCAAAAAAACAAAACAACAAAACTATAAGAGACCAGAATAATTGTTTAGTATCAATGTGTTCTAAACACTGCATGGGATATAGTTACACTAGGGATATATTTTGTTGTTTATCTGAGATTCAGATTTAAGTGAAATCCTGAATGTTATTTGACCAATTTCAAAGGTGCAGCTGTACAGACTGGAGAATGGAGAACCCTGAGTCAGTGTCAAAAAAGAGCGCTCTTATGGAGGAGACTGAGAGATGTCTGAAAGCACTAAGGACAGTGAGGCCCAAATGTCAGACAAGTGTGGATACTCAGGGGAGAGGGGAGGAAAGAGCTACATCAAAGTTGAGGGATCAGAATTGAGTTTGTGATTTCACATTGTCCTCAAAGTTGAAGCCAATGTAATGAGAACCAGAACAGAAATAAGGAGTACAACCTTTGCTTATTGGAAAAGAGGGGGGAAATTATTAGTTTCAGAAAATGCTTTTGTAAAAATCCCATGAGAATCAGCTAGAGAAATGTTAGGATAGATGAGAGTTCAGCAAGGTCATTAAATATGAAATTAGCAATAAAAAGTTGGTATCTTTCTTTTATAACAGCAATAACTGGCTAGGAAATATAATGGGGGGAATTGTATTTGAATTACCAGCAAAAATATAAAGCAACTAAGCAACTACAAAGTCATGAAATGTGGAGAATGAAGACAGAAGAACCACGTTTATCAGAGACATAAAATAAAACACAACTATGGTAGAAAGTCATTTTATATTCCCACAGGAGAAGCACAAATACAAAGATGCAAACTTCCTCAAAATTTCTAGGATTAATAAAATCACAATCAAGATCTCAGTAGGACCTATATGGATATTCATCTTGATCCTAGCATTTATTTAGAAGAACAAAATAGTATGAACAGCTGAAAAAAATTTTAAAGAGGAGTAATGAAATATGTAACTATCTCTCCCTGATGTTAAAAGTTTCCCTAAGCTTCATTCCTTATATGGGAGCTATGGTCAGGAAAAATCAGTCAGAGAACACAAGGGAGTGGGCTTGACAGCTCAGAGGCAGCCCTGGAGTCTGAAATGCAACAGGAGAACAAACAGCTCAGTGGGGAAGGGAAGGATTAAGTAAAGGTGCTAGATGCAGTTAGACACCTAATAAGGAAAAAAAATTAGTAATATTCACCTCACAGAAAACACTAATTTCTGGATGCATTAAAGAGTTAAATGTGAACATTAAACGGAAAAGAAAGGGGCAATTTTAAATCTGCACTATGAATTTAAGTTTAATTGAGGGGTTTTATTTTTAATTTAATTTTTCAGAATAATTATTTATTGTCAAAGTGATGTACAGAGGGGTTACAGTTTCATACGTATGGCAGGGTACATTTCTTGTACAATTTGTTACATCCTCCCTCATTTTCCTCCCTCCCTTCCCCCTTTTCCTCTCTCCCCATGAGTTGTTCAGTTGGTTTACATCAAATGGTTTTATAGGTATTGCTTTTGGGATCGTTTGTCTTTTTATCCTTTGTCTCTTGATTTTGATATTTCCTTTCCCTTTCCTAGTTCTAGTACAAGTATATACAGTATCCAGGGTACTCAGATGAGAGACAGTGATATAGCACGGGGACAACCACAGGAAGAGGATAGAAGAGGATCATCAACAAAAAACAGCTATGGTTTCACATGGCATGTTGAAAGTAATTACAACAGTGATATAACACTCGTTTCCATAACATGGAGTTCATTTCACTTAGCATCATCGTATGTGTTCATAAGGGCAAAGCTATTGGGCTCTTGTGATCCTCTGCTGTGACTAGCCTAAACCTGTACTAATTATTCCCTATGATGTTTCTTTGGGTCAGGGGTTTTAATAGATCTATTCTTTACAGAACAGTTGTTGACTAGGGAGGAAGATGTGCCTGCTGTTTGGTAGGCTGGTTAGAAGACCACTGGAATAATCTGAGCCAAAGATGTCAGGAGACAAACTAAAACTTGGCAGTAGGAATGAGCAGGAGAAACTATTGAAACCAGCAGCAGATTCTCTGGGAATTTGCTTTGCATACTGTGTGTCTAGACACAAAGGTATATGTGAGGGATATCTCCTTCAAATGGTTTGTAAAAGGGTAGACTTTTAGTAAAACCTATTTTTATTATCCCCACATACAAGACCTCCCTACAATTCAGGTCTTTTAAACTCCATGCCTAGCATAATCAAATTCAGTGTTTCCCACTTTCTATGTTTTCTTTTCTCAGTCTCTGGAAACACGATATAACTAAGTTCCACTGTAATCGATAAAATATTGTACAGTGTGTGTGGAATCAGATATGTCTGTGTTTTTATAAATGTACATTAGAGAGGGACAGGAACGGCACAGAACAAGGCTGACTTGTTCATGCTTTTTAATATAGATATGTTGTACTAAACAGCATGATATGTCATAAAACGAAACCTAATACTTGAAAATGAGATTGCAGTCTCTCTGGGTTTCAATGGTTTTCCTGGGAGACAAATCTTCTTTCATTTGAACAAACACACAAAAGTGTTTTTTATGAAGTACTAGAAAATAGCCAGCGGTAAAGTTGAGTCTGCAAGGAAGTACCTACCCAATTATAATCAAGGTACATTTTGGCTAGAAATCCCATGTCAGGTTTTGAAAAGGGCATTTGCAAGACACAATGTACATTGTCCCTCTGATTGATCACAACTTTTCCACAAAATACTTAATGTTCTACTGGTCACTATTCTATCCTGATAGCAGCTATCGTGACTCAAACAAGAAAAATGTCCAGAGGGATCTTGATCTCAGGATTTAATTGAGTCACAATGTCAAATTTTGGGTAACCTATACCATACCACATTTTTTCCTTCTTGTGTTAATGAGGAGGAGTGTTAAAATATTTGAGGGAGGAATGAATCAGTATCAAGTGTGACATATACAATACTGTTCAGAGCGGCTGCCTAAGCATCTCTGTTTCTTCTCTTGAGTTTAGACAGTGAGGTGTGGAGGTTCTGTCAATATAGATACAGGCAGACCCTGTTTTTGAATGGAAGCTGAAGAGCTGTAGGCACTCAGGGAGCAAAAAGAATCGGGTTCTATGCTATGATCATCAGCTCTG
Source organism: Perognathus longimembris pacificus (assembly GCF_023159225.1). NCBI lineage: Eukaryota > Metazoa > Chordata > Mammalia > Rodentia > Heteromyidae > Perognathus > Perognathus longimembris. The sequence goes on from NC_063177.1 coordinate 29,992,460, forward strand.
AATCTGATTGCTGTCACAAACCCTGCAGTTTACTTAATGGAGAACAGGAAATGGCTCAGAATTCTTTTGCTTTGAGCATCTGCATTTTTCTGTATCCTCCTACCGAGTGATCTGTTCAAGAGTGGCACAAGGCAAAGCATTATAGATAATCACACACTTGTAATGATGGAAGTCAAGATGGATGTTCAGAAAGGGCAACCAGGAGCAACTGAGTTTTTCTCTGGTGCTTGTGAATATACTAAATACAGTACTCTATAACACAATCATCCCATGAACATTTATGAAAGGCCTGTCTGCTGGTGTTGGGTGGACTCTGGAATATACAAAGGCATCAGAAATACCTTCAAAAGTCACAGTCTAGTTAGGGATAATTTCTAGGTACAAGTCAATTTTTAACATTCACTATGCTAAGAGCTCTATCTGTGCTCTGGGCCAAGTACAAGAGATTCCTAAGAAGGCAGTCAGCTTCCTAGAGAGCTGTGTAAGCCTACCTTGATGGAGGAGTCAAAGGCCAAATGACATTAGTATTCTCGGAGTATCTATCAAAATCAGTTGATCTGATATTCTGTAAACAGAGTGGTAAGAGCTGCAACTCAAATGCCTACTTTCGTGATATATTGTTTCTCGGACTCTCTGTCTCTCTTGTCTGTCTTTCTGTCTATCTGTCTATCTGATGTTTATTAATACAGAATAGAGATGAACAGTGTGAAGGTGGCAATGTTGCTTTACTTGACACTGTTGAATATTTTAGTTTTTAAGAAAAGACTAATTTTAGAGTAGTTTTAGGGTTTACGATATAACTGAGAGGATGATAGCATGTTCCCTTTCATCCTGCTCTCTACATGCATAGCCTCCCCATGAGCAAGGTGCTTTTGTTATGACTGATGGGTATATCTTGACACATCATCATTGAAATTTCATACTTTACATTAAGATTCACTCTTGCTGTTGTATATGCCACATCTTTGGATAAATGCATAATGACATGCATTCACCGTTATAAGATCTTCCCATTTTACTGCCCTTACAATCCTCTGTGGGCTGCCTATTCACCCCTCTCTCCCCTGAACTCCTTCAATCCCTGATCATTTTACTGTTGCCACACTTTTTCTCTTTCCAGAATGTCATGCTGTTAGAAACATATACAGTGTAGGCATTTCAGAATCATATAGCATATATCCTTTCCTTTTCCTTAGAATATATATTTTAAATTTCCATTCTACCTTTTCATAGTTTGATAGCTCATATTTTAGTATCAGTTAATATTGTTTGGATATACCACAGTTTACTTATCCATTCACCTACTGAAGGATGTGTCAGTTGCTTCCTAAGTTTCAGCAATTGTGATCCAAGAAGATATAAGAATTTTTGTGCAGATATTTAAAAATGTTTATATCAGACTTGTTTTCAACTGTCAGATAAATACCAATGAGAATGGCTACTGGGGAACAGTATGATGATAGTATCTCTACTTTTGTAGGAAACCATTAAGCTATTTCCCAAAGTATATAATCATATGTCTACATAATTATATGTATATTATATATAATATATGTGATATATACATATATATAATCTTATCATTCTAGCAATGAATCTGAGGTCCTGTTCCTCGTTTTCAGCAGCATCTGGTTTTGTCAGCAGCATCTGGTTTTGTCAGCAGCATCTGGTTTTGTCAGTATTCTGGACTTTGGTCTCTCAGAAAGAAAGAATGAACAGAAGAAAGGAAGGAAGGAAGAAAGAAAGAGGGAGGGAGAGAAGGAGAGAAAGAAGAAAGACAGAAAAGAAAGAAGAAAGAAAGACAGAAAACAAAGAAAGATAGATATTGGAGGTAGATGGTGGTTACTCATTCTAATTTGCATTTCTTTAGTGGCATGTGATGTGGGACATCTCTGCATATGCTTATTTTCCATTTATATATCTTCTATGCTTTCTTTGGTGAGAAGTTACTAGTATTTGGTTCATTTTTAAATCAGAAATGTTTTGTATTTGATTCAACAAACAATTCATTTTGTATTCCAGGCTGTCTTGAACTCACTTTGTAACCCAAGCTAGCACTGAACTCAAGATCTCCCTGTTTTAGCCCCCCAAGTGCTGGGATTCCAGACATGGGTCATAATGGCTGCTTGAGTGTTTTCTTATTGTTTAATTTCTAGAATTCTTTTTGCCTGTGTCTGAACTGGGTTATATGAGACACTATTAACATTACATTTCTCTCCCGGCATAAACTATTTCTTTTATGTCTAGGGAACCAGACAATAAATCATTTATGTAACATATTTTTTTCTATATAAAACTACTTGAGAGTATTCTGTGTCCAGTTTGTAGTATGACTCCCATGCCTTGTCATGAATGAAGTGGAGTTGTCTGCAGCCAGAACACTCTTAGAGGCAGAATGGCTCCTAGTAGCTCTGTGACCTTGGATGAGCTACTTAACCTCTCCCAAACTATAAAATGGGATGATCATACAGATCTTTCCTGACTTATAGGGTTGTTGAGGATCAAACATGATCATATAGATGGAAGAGCTTTATAAGTTCCATAATGCTATTCAGATGTAAAGGATTATTATTTTTATATGCTCAAGAAGGTTGGCAAAGCCTCTCTCCCAGGTGACTAAAAAGCATATGTGATTTTATTTGCTCCAATAATTTTATTCTTATTAGTACTTGTTCAGTATACTACATGGGTATGCACAATGCACAAAGCATTTATTCTTCATTGGCAACAGTAACTACACCCCCTCCCTCCAAACTCACCCTTGTAAAAACAAATAAGACTCATAAAAACAAAACAAAAGCAGAAAAGGAGATGGCGGGTGGCATTTTTCTTAACTGTGTCATCAAGAAGATTTGCCTGTCACTTTGCAAATGAGCTGCCCTTTGACAGTGGACATTTTTTACTGTAAATATAATTTACAGTGGACATAATATAGTGACCTAATAGCTCCTCAACCACATAGATCTATTGCTCTTTTTATACTCTCTCTCTCTCTTTTTTTAACTTTCATTTTTAACATGGGTTTCCTAACCCTCCACTTCAGGAGGTAAATACAATTCTGGCAGAGTCCTGGTCTAATTTAGTTTATTAGGGCTTTTACTACAAGTTTTAAGCACTCGCTGATTTTCAAAAACATATTAAAATGGCCATGGCCAATCTTGTAGATTGGTACAAGTCCACATTTCCCAAACGACTTAATAGTCTGCAACTTGTGCCAGACAGAGTATGATCTCACCATTCTCTTTCCCTTCACTTGAAGGCTGGACATTGTTTTTTAACTCTGTGGTGGTAGGGAGCCATTTGCTTTGCCATGCTGGTCTCTTCCCTAGAAATCCTTCCTATAATTTTACAGGTTCCACTGTCCTGGAGGGTACATTAAGTCCCCAAAGAACATCTTTGTAGGCCATTTTTGGGACTACCAGTCCTGCCTTGGCCCATTCTGGAAGGTGGAGCTTCTAGAGATGGTTTCCAGAGATTTCAGATAGGGAGATTGTAAAAATTATGGAGACCTTGTCATAAGGCAAGAGTTATAATTGAGATTTATGTCTATGAATCTTTTTCATTTTCTATTTCTCAGTTTCTTTTCCAATGACCAAAACCACCTTCAGCAAACATTTACGTAGAACAAATAATGAATGGACAAATACTTGAGCACCTTTTCCTGCCAGGCTAGAAGCTGGCTCACAGAGGTGATCTCACCATCGATTAGAGGGACATCACATTGAAATATATGTCCTATCTCACCCTTGGATGGCATTTAGTACTAGAATTTAGGTCATCTTTCAAGGTGGTACAAGAGAGCTAGGGTTAACCATGTGAACAGAGACCAGTACAAAACAAAAATGAGGGATTATCCACAAAAAGGACAAAGTCACCTAGGAAACGGCTCCACAAACACTGCATCTGAGGTCCATGGTGTGTTGCTTATTTGAAGGTTGGTGCTTTATTTCCATTTAATGTGCACAGCTTAGAGTGTCATTCTTTGTCTGGAGACACATGAAGGCAGCCACAGTAATTGGTATTTTGCAATAACAACCAGAGCAGCATTCTGGTTTGAGTTCTACCTGAGTAGTGAGCTGACACTGGACAAGTCATTTCAAATCTAAAATGAGAGAATAGCATGGGTGCTGCTTATTTAACAGAGTGGATGTGAAGATCATATGAGCTCACAAGAACTTGTTTCATATGAAGGGATCCGAAAACTTCTAAAATGACATTGAAATACAAAGAAGTCAGTGTATATCCTTTGAGTACCCTAGCTGCATACATGATGAAGTGGTTTTGAGTACTAACATGAAACCAATGCTTATGTTCTTTTATGTGCTAAGTATGCATTCTCATAATGTGTTTACACACATATCTGTGTACATTATGTTTGTTTTTTCAAAAAAGAGACAGAAAACAACAGGAAAGCAACAGGCTGTGGTCTGCATCTGTGATGGGTGGTTGGGAGTTCATTCTTTGAGTCAATCTTCCTGAACTTACATTGAAAAACTTGTATTCACTGCTGTGTCATCTTATGTAAGTCACTTTACCTCTCTGAGTGTTGGTTTCCTCCTCTGTTTAATAGAGCAGAGCTGTGTCTGCCTCTCTAGATTGTTGCAAAGATAATATTATTTCTATGTATCTAGTTGTGATACTGTATATATTATATATTATATATTAATATATGTACAATATATTATGTATTATTACTTGTGTTACAGTACACATTATACATTATGTGCTTATTATATTTTATACTACATAATATGTTATATATACTATATATTACATAATATTTATACATATATATGTTTGTAAAGGCTCTAGTACATAAAAAATTATCTATATAACTAGTAGCCAATTCTGTTATGGTATACGTTTTCTTCTTTTCTCAAAAAAAAGTCTTTGGTTAAAATTCTCCAATATAGAGATCATAATAAAAAAAAACCCTCAAAAATACATAGGAATGACTCCAGAACTTTCCAGATAAAAAGGCATTCATTCAGGAAAGATGAAACTTCTTGGCTATGTTATGCTATCGACATATCAACATTATACAGAATTGATATTACTTTTTTAATAACAAAGACCATCACTCATTCCCTAGACTCAAACAGCCAAGCAGACCCTGGGGAGAGATGTATATTATGTTAGCAACTTGGAATAGAAACTCCTTTTGAAAGCAGTTTAATAAAGAGCCCTTAATACACTACACGTAACGCTGGGCAATGTGTTTTGTAGTTAATGAACCTAAAAGAGAAGGCCGATGGTGTGACTTTGAAAGCTCTGCTCCTTCCTCGATGCTCCAAGGTAAATTAGTAAGTGGCAAGTCCTCTGTCGTGAAACTTTCAATAAAGAACCGATTATATAAGGCATTAAGCCTTTCTCTAATTACAGCTATAAATATAGATAATCAAGTCGTTTAGAGCACTAAAATCAATTTTACTGTTTATGCTCTTGCCATGGTATATATTTAGCTGTTGACTTTTCACTTGAAGACATAAGCAGCTGGTGAAAAATGCCCTTAGAATACTAATTATGTTGTCATGGGGAATACCAATAACTGTTGCCTGTAGGTGGGTTTATGAGGATTGAAAACAGTCTAATTGTTTTACCTCCTAAGCCACTGTATACAGGGAGAACCAGTGATTTCATTTTATAAATTAGATGCTAAATAGTTTTCTCTGGCTATTTTTAGTAGTGTCATTTTTATAATAATAAAGTTCCATCATTAAAAGTGCTTAGTTGAGTGTGCAGTCCTGGGGCTAGATGGAGCCTTCACTCTGAATCATAGGTTGTTGTTTTTTTGGCCAGTCCTGGGCCTTGGACCCAGGGCCTGAGCACCATCCCTGGCTTCTTTTTGCTCAAGGCTAGCACTCTGCCACTTGAGCCACAGTGACACTTCTGGCCGTTTTCTATATATGTGGTGCTAGGGAATCGAACCCAGGGCCTCATGTATACAAGGCAAGCACTCTTGCCACTAGGCCATATCCCCAGCCCCTGAATCATAGGTTTTATACATGGGTTATAGAAAAAGATGTGAATGGGCTTACAAAGGAGACTTCAGGAGACAGTATCCCCTCACACAACCATTAGTGCCCATAAGGATCACACACACCTGGTAGCTACGTTTACCTCAGTTTTAGTTGCATCTCAGAGCCAAGGATTGGCTTTATCTCCTAGGAAAATGTGCTAATATGAACAATCAGAGTAAGATCCCTTCTTCTCTTAGGGAGGTCAAGTGAAATGCAGAAAGAAGGACCAAAAGAGTTCCTACCCTTGCTGTATATGGAAAGTGTATGTTTGAAATCTCAGTGCTTGGGATACAGAGCTAGGAGAATCATGAGTTCCAGATCAGTCTAGACTACATAGCAAGACTCTGCTTCAGCTCTACTTAAAAACGAAAACTTCTCACTCATCCTCTCCTCTGCATATGAAAACATAAGGATACACGAGTCCATTAACTATTTCTCCAATGATTCTTTTTTCCTTATTCACTCAGTATGACTGGCAGAGATGACAATCCATGTCTTGATGGCCATCCTTCTTAACATTCAGGTCTCCATTTTCTCAGATGGGGCTAATGGTCCCTAAGCTTGTTCTACTGCACCTCCAAATGACTCTTGTCCTAGTGTTTTCTTTGTACTGGTGTGTGTGTGTGTGTGTGTGTGTGTGTGTGTGTGTGTGTGTGTGTATGTGTGTGTGTGTGTGTTTTCTTCAAGATGTCAAAAGCAGTGAGTCCTATATTGTAATTGAGGCTAGGGACTCCTCAGCCAGAGGTAAAAAATTGTCAGAATTCTGGTCAAAGTCTTTCACTGAAATCTGTATCTATCTATCTATCTATCTATCTATCTATCTATCTATCTATCTATCTATCTATCTATCTATCTGATCTGTCTGTCTGTCTGTCTATCTTCCCTCCCTCCCTCCATCTTTCCCTCCCCTCCTTCTTTCTTTCCTTTTTTTTTTTTTTTTTTTTTTTTTTTGGTATGCTGCTTGAACTCAAGGTCTCAAACTTGCTTAGAAGGCACTCTGTTATTTGAACTATAGCCCCCAGTCCTTCTTAGCCTTAGTTATTTTTTGGAAAGAGCTTTTCATTTTTGCCCAGTGATAGCCTTGGACTGAATTTCTCCTACCTACAACTCCCATGTTACTGGGATTACAGGTAGACAACACCATTCTTGGCTTGTTAGTAACATTTTCCCTGTGCAGGCTTGAACAACCATCCTCCTGATCTCTGTTCCTTGAGACATACAAATCTGTAGGCCTCTTGGGATTCCATTCTTGCCTGTTGTGAAGATAGAAATTCTATTTATCTTCCAGATTCAAGGCTTACCCCTATGTCTGATTTGGGAGAAGGTCAGAAAAATTTAATCACCTTGTTATATACTTGAAGCAACTTTAAAATAATTGTAATAACCATGTACCGATGTCACCTTTTTTCTTTATTGTCAAAGTGAAGACAGAGGGGTTACAGTTTCATATGTAAGACAGTGAGTACATTTCTTATCCAATTTGTTACCTCCTCCCTCATTTTTCACCTTTGCTTTTGAGATTTTTTTCCAGGTAAAACCTCAAATCTAATTCTAGGTTAGCACTCTATTCAGGAACTTGAGGATAAAAGTGTGTTTATGCCAGCAAAATTAGTTTAGGTTGCCTATTATTTGCACTGAAAACTTTGTATATCTAGTGATATATTTTGTAGTGGGTTATGCTTAATATCCTCCAAAAGAATAACTTTATTTGATAATGTTAAAGAAGTTCACGGTCCTCTGTGTGCCTTAGACAGTCACACGAATGAGTAAGCCTGAATGGACAACCAGATGGATTGAAGCTAAGCCTAATTCACCTAAGTTTTTGGCTTTGGCTTTGAGGGCCCTACAACCATCTTTATGACCTTTTAATCTAGTTATAACAAAGTGGAGGACAACTTGCAAGCGAGGGCTGAATGGTATTCTTTCACTCCCAAGACCCAATCATCTAATTTTGTGTTCATGTACATGAACATACAGGAATGAGTGATAAATAGAAATTCTTTAGCAATCATTCTGCAATCATTCTGCATTTATAATCAGTGTCACTGTGATGTTCCTTAAGAGCTAGTGAAATTCCAATGGAAATAATGAACATAACTAAGAAATAACTAGAAGCATTTCAGAAAATGCCAGAAGTAACTTAAATATTAATAATGAACTAAAAATAATTTACCAGGATCTCAAAAACAACAACAAAATCCTGTGCTGGCAGCCATAGTAAATTTAGACATGTAGAGGTTAAAATACCATCCTCATAGAAAATAACTTTGCACGTTTTTATTCTTGCTGATGCAAACATGATGTACTTCAGCCTATGAGGGTCATGTCTTCTCAAATAAATGTTATATTGGTTGTTTATCTTGTGAGGCACTTTCTGAGTCACTGGTGTCAACTTGCACATTAGATGAAAGTGAAAACTTGTAGGTGAACTCCTCCTCCTCTTATAGGGAAGACAAATCAGGAATCTCCCATTGGCTCTTGACTGTGGCTTCAGTGCTATCTGTTCAAGCCCAAGCTAAGGTGATTTTCAAAATCATACATACATATATATACGTATATATGTATATACGTATATATATATACATACATACACACACACACACACACACACACACATATATATATATACCTCATGAAAAACGGGAACTCATTCCCATCTTGGAAAGCTCAAAAAATTCTTTGTAGCAAGGGAGCAACAGAAAGACATGCATGTAATGACCTGTGTCTGTGCTCCCTTTAATGTAGGCTCTACCGAGCTCTGTATAAGTCTGTAGATGGGTAGGGACCAATCCAGACTCTTGAGAGGAGCCTATGGTGGCCAGTAATCTAGCCACTCTGCTGGACAGTGGTAGATGATGTCATAGCAGATGATGTTATAGCAGAGACCCACAGGTGGGCCTAATGGTATGCTTTGGACAAATGTACATTTTCTGCAGCCACAAAGGCAGTGGTGTCTTGAGTTCCTAACTCCTTATTTGTTGCCTTGAATTTACCTGGCTTGCTTGGTCAGCTAGGGGTGTGGCAGAGTTGAGTCAGTATTATTTAAAGAACTGTCGGATACTTTGGCCTAGACAAGAGGTTTTGTGTTCTGAAATAATCTATATTTCATGTGATTCAATAAATCCTTTCTCTTCTGACAGATAATGACAGCTAAGCCAGCAACATTATAGAACATGAGCTGACTGCTCAAAATCTTTCTGTGCTTCTTCCAGTCTCTGAACTCTGCTTCATATCAAGGACTTCTCCTCAAAGAAAGATTTTCTAACATGTACAGCAGGTGACCTGGTTCAACACTTAAATCACATATAAGAAAGAGATTTGAACATCTTAGGGCAAGCTTCCTCTCTCATGTACTATCTCTTGAGGACCAATGATGTTCAAAATACAGGATGAACCACAGACTTTGAAGAAAGGAACCACAAGAAACGGTTAAGACAGTCTGCTCTGCTATAGATACAGTTAGTTCTCTTAACACCTTGTACACACTGAGAAGGAGCCAACATATAGCAAACACTCCAGTCTGGAGCATTCCCAAGCACATAGCCATCAAATCCAAACTTTAAACTTGAGTAAATATCTCTGTCTCACAAAGTGCAAGGTATTTATTACAGGGATCACCCACTTCAGGAATTTAAACAATGTTCAGACCAAGGAAAAATCCCCTACCAAGATTTTAAACTCCATTTCCCTTCTTTCCAGCTGGCTAGCAGAGCCTGGCATGAAAGCAAGTGAGCAAGCACCCCTTCCCCCTACCTCCCCTCCTTCATTCCCTCACTCCCTGGCCTCTTTAACCCCTCCTTACCCAACCACATGGATTTGCATCATTTACAAAAAAAATGCAGTGGGTTAGTTGCCAATCTGGCTGGAGGTCCCCAGGGACATTCAGGGTGGTAAGAACCACCCTCCACACCCACTTCATGTCACACTCTGCAAAAATCAAATAAATAGATTTAAATTAGGACATCATAAAAAAGGTATTTTCTTGTCTCTCCCTCTCTTGCCTTCCCTATTCCCTCCCCCACCCCACTATCTAATAATAAGCTATTAATTCAAGCCATCTCAGGCTGTCTGAAGTGTGGTGTGTAAGCTGTGGCTACATCAATCAGAGTTGTGTGTCTAGTTATTTCAAGCATTCCCTGTTGGCACAAAGAAAGGCTGGTTTGTCTGCTCCAGCCCACTGTGGCTAAGATTGCCACTGATTGATAACTGAATGCAAGGGGCTGGAAAGTTCTACAGCTGGGATGGCAGGAGCAGGCAGAGCTGAAGGGGCCAGAGGAGGGAGAGGGTGGGCTTGGTATAGGGAGGATGGGGAAAGGTGTGATGGATGGTGACAGGGTGTTGATCCTGTGAAGGGAGCTGGGGATCTAGGCTGTAGCAGTGTGCTGACCTGCCACGATAGCTGACTTCTTGAGTCCAGTTGTGTGTCCTTGATGGAGACACACAATAGCTCTGCAAGGTGAGTAGGCAAGTCCTCCAAACAAGTCCACTCACCACTGCACAATCCCACCTTCTCTGTAACACCACTACTTTTGCCAGAGGACTTAAAGGTATAAGTGACTTTGTGTGGACATGGCTTGACCAGTTACATATCCATATTTTCTTTATCATCTCCCTCCTTGTAAAGAACTCCTTGGACAGAAGTCAAAATCCTACCCCAACGTGTCTTCGAGACTGAAAAGCGGCAACATGAATTACTTCCTTGAAATATGGAATGTACATATATTGATACCTTATTTTTTCTCTCTTTCTATATAGCTAAAATCTTGCAGACATGAGAACTCCATTTTTAGAGAATAATGGTAGAAAATAATCTGGGTCTAAATAGTAGAAATATTTGTTTAGTGCAAATGTTGATCTAGGTTTTCATGTATTACTCTTTCTCAAAAGGTGAGTGGGCTGGTCAATGCACCAGACATTATTGTACACAGAGAGATAATTAACTCACTCTCACGTAATAAAAGGAAAATAGGTCCATATAAGCCTATGTGCCTCAAGGTCTCATTTGGACCTTCAGAGAAAGCATTCCCTCCCAACCCTGTCAATGCCCCAGGATGAACTTAGCTTTGGTCTAGGGAATTGGAAAGATAAAGGTGGGAAGGTCAACTCACTGGAGAGAAGAATCATTGTTAATCTTTATTCCTGACTTAGGAGTTAATGAATAAATCTGAGATGGGGTAGGCAGGGTTCTGAGTGTCTCTGGAGGCTTGTTTGGACAAAATGCTAACCAGGAGTTGCAGTTCTTGAACTCTAATTATAGGACCCTTAGCAGGAATGAACAGCTGATCCATGTGGCAAAAAGCAACCATGAATCACCAGTGATGGTGAGAGGGGTAGAGGCCATCCCAAGGGCACAGAAAAACTCACAAGGAGAGGCAAAGTATACAATTGCTTCCAGATTATCCAAAGGCCACATAAATAAGCTACTAAAAGATTCATAGTTTGCTGGGTTCCAGTAGTTCATGCCTATAATACTAGCCACATGAAAGTTTGAGAATGGGGTAATAGGGATTCAAGGCCAGCTTAGATAGAAAAGTTCAAGAGACCCCTTCTTAACTCATAGTTGGGCACAGTGTCTTGCACTTCTAGTCTTAAAATATATGGGAGGCTGAGATTGGGAGTATTCTGAGCTAGCTGTAGCAGGAAAATCCATGAGATTCCATCATTCCATCTCAATGGAGGCAAAGCTAGACTACTCAATAGCACATACCTGTGAGCCCAGTGATTGTAGGAAGCCTAAATGTGGGTGGGTCACAATCCAACAGAGGTGTGCCAGGGCAAGAACTGAGACTTTATCTTAAAATAACAAGTGAAAAACAGGGCTAGAGGCATAGCTCAGTTGTAGAGGCTTCCTAATAAGTTTAAGAGCATAAGTCAAGGCCCAGTACAGCAAAAGCAAATCCCTGGTTTTGGAGGTTTGGAAGCAAACTCAACCTCAGATCCCTTATTGCAGCTGTCCTGGAAAATTAGATTCCAAGTGGGGTTGGCTCCAGGTCCCATCCCAGGCTGTCAGAAACCACTGTAGGAAGAGTGTCTTTGGGGAGCTAAATGGGCTGGCAAACCTTCGAAGGACAGGTTGCAAAAAGAGAACTCCATGGCATCTGGCTCCTTGGCCAGGCTAGGCAGAGGTAGGGACAAAGATGGTAACCTTTGTGAAAGGACCGTAGTCTCTCTCCTTCCAGCTGCAATGCTAATAATGTCAGATTAACTCAGGGATTCTTGGAAGGCAGCAGCAACACAGCCAGCACAGAGGACGATGGCAGAGGACATAGAGTTGATAGCAACTCACTTAACTGTGCCCAGATTCAGGTGCATTGGGTGGGGAGGAAGAAGGGGAAGAAGGGAAAAAAAGAGACTCTATGCTGATGAGAGACGAGTGCTCAGGGGAAATTGTGGAAACAGCCAGCCAAGTAATCTCTAGTGGATATGAGAAATCTGTATTTACACATTCCCCTGGCAATGCTTCATCATATTCACTTATTCATCAAATACTTTGAGTATCTTCTCTGTTCCAGGCATTGTTGTAGAAGTTGGAGAGACAGTTGTAAGTAAACTGTCATCCTAGGATTTACATTCAGAAACTCTGTGTGTGTGTGTGTGTGTGTGTGATAGTAGTGGTGGGGAGACAGTGAAGTGCATAGTGAGTGACTGAGTGACTGGGTCTGTGGGGAAATGTAAAGGAGCAGGGTACAGAAAATGCACACAGGTGTCTGCAAATCAAACACAGTGCTATGAAGGGCAAAGAAAGCCTCATTCACAAGGTGAGCAAGGACTTGAAAGCCAGGAGGAAGTGAGCCAAGCCAGCCCCTGGGGGAATTATTATCTGTGTGGTGAGAACAGGCAGGGCAAAGGCCAAAGGCATGTGTGACAGCCAGCAGTGACACCTCAGAGCCCAGGGGCCATGGCAGTAATTGGAATGGAGAACCCTGAGCTTACAAAGGACAGAATCATGTGTTCAGTGAGGACTCTTGTAAAGCCATGATAAAATAGTGAGGCATCCAGGGCCAAGGATTTTGTTCAGGGGTAAACAGAAGCCCAGGATATGAGTAAGGAAGCCAATCATATGTGTTATTAGCATTCCTGCTGCCATTCTTTCCTTTGGGATGTTTTGTCACAGGGTGGAGGCTAGAGACTACTGTCCAATGTGACGTTTGCCAAATACTCTCAGTCCCAGGGAGGGGCCCGTCTGTCCCTCTCTGCTAATTGGTTATAGATGCCTTCCTGACATGGTACCTTTAAGATCACATGGGACAGGCACCAGCTGAGAAGGTGTTCCCTCCCATTTATTCTCTGCAAGCCCCATGTAAACTCACCAGGCTGAGTAGCCTTTTGTAGCCAATGTTCCCCATGGTCTTGTCCCCACCCTCTTGGGCTCCCAGTTTCCCAATTCTGCGCTTAGTCCCTGAATACTGGGTTGGTGTCACCATGTCCTGCCCCTCACTTCTTACGGTGCCTTCTCCCAGGACTGGTCCTGGTGGCTTTCAGGGCTTTACCCTGTAGTCATCTATTTGGATTCTTGGTCTCAAGTATGTTGGGCACAGTCAGTATCTTAGCATGACCTTGACATTGGACACAATCAAGAAGAGAAGTGAATGAGTGGGAACATATACTGTTTCATAGTAGGGCTGCAGAGAAAGGAAACTGCAGGAAATTTTGAGGGAGCAGGAAGACTGTCCTATTCTGTGATATTCGAAAGCTAAGAAAAGAAAGTATGTAATGGCCAGAACTTTCTAACCACTCAGGCACTCGTTCTGCTAGGTTAGATGTCTGATTGGAAGCGGAGTTACGTAATCACATTAAATTTAATTTTTTTCTCACTTATGAAATAATCACACCTTCCAAAACTGTGGAGAGTATTACATAGGCCATCTCTCCCAAACACTATGTCTGTGATAAGAATTTGGTGAACATGTAATTAAACAGAGTTGTTTCTGTTTTGCTATTGTTATTCCTGGCTATACAATTACAAAAGCATTCTGGAGGTCACATTCTGGAAGGTCTTGAGTAAGGAGATTAAATGTCAATATGATAAGTAACAAGTCCAGGGCAGAGATGCATTTTGGTTTCTTTGCTGGCCTTGCCAGCTGGGAGGTGACTCCTTCCAGGTCTCAGTGTACATCTGAGTGGAGTTTGCACTGTGTCACAATTCTCCCTGCTGTTCTGTCTGTCGTCTGTGTGGACAACCCTTATGGGTTGAATGGGTCCGTGTGAAGACCCAGGCTCAGGGTGATGTGACCCAGCTGCAGACAACCTCTTGTTTCAGAGACGTGGCCTCGTCACAGAGGGATGCCAAATGAAGAAAAGAACTTTTCTTTGGCTCTTTCCACAAAGTGAAATGCCAGTCCCCAGGCTTTTGGATTTTCCCCTTCTGTTCACCCTCTGTTTATGGAAAACGAATCATATGACTCACTTACACACAAATGGAGAGGTAGTCTGGGGATAAACAACAACTTCCTGGAATGCTACTGGCTGGTAGAACCATCACTGCAGCCGTCAGGTTTATGGAGCCTGGGGTGGGGATGCTGCTGAGGTCAGAGGGAAAAAACACCGACTCCTGGCTCCACTGCTGGACTAATTAGTGCCAGAGACAGAGTTCCCGTCTGCATGGGGCTCCTGCCTTCTCTACTGTGAATCAAAACCACCATTCTAACCTCCCCTACTCCAATGCCTCTTCATCTCTTCCAAGGCACAGTGCAAGAACAAAGGCCAGAGGAGATGGAAGACTCTGCCACTAGGGATTTCTGCTTTCACATGGAGCCCTACATGGAAACTGTTTACCAACTCATGCCTTTTGACTACCATCATCCTTCCAAGATGCCTAGAGACCTATTCTTTGGGACTCAACCCCATCACACTTGTCTTGGAAGAAGCCTCTTGTTTTTTTCCTTTCCTTCCAGGCCTAGGATATGGGTTTGAAAACTGTACATATTCCAAGAACTTCTGTCTACTTGAGGAAATTGGCACTCTATATATGGTGACAACAGAATAAACAAGATGATAACATACACTCAAATACACTTCACACACTGGCTGGAAACTCCCTCACTGCAACATCCTATCTACCTCCTGTAGCCTCTGTCGCTCACTTCTCTATGTTCTTGCAGCTATTACAGTGACTTCTGTATTTGTGCTGGTATTTACTTGCTTACATGTCTGTCCCTTGCTTTGGGCAAGGAACCTTACACAGGTATGGAGCTGCCTTATTCCTCTTGGAACCTTTGGAACCACTTTCTAGTTGAGGGAACTCAATATGTGTTGGCTGAATGAATGAATGTATGGATATTTTCATTAACCACTGTTTTCTTTGATCTCAAGATTGGGTTTTGAAAACACGTCTGGATTTTTTCCAGGATAGAGCAAATTAAACATGCTGAGCTCTGTATCTCAAACTGAGAGCAAACTCTCAGGATCCACCCAAAACAGGCCTGCAAGGTCTCATCTCATCAGTATTGCTGCCGTGGATTCACATGGTTTACCAGATTGGCCTGATTAAAGGCCCTTTTGGTAACAGAGGCCTTGCAGATATAGATCATCAGCTGGATTGAAATCTATTAGGACTCTGAGCATCACAGAGGGAGCTTGATCCATCTACTTCACCTGCATGCCCAGTATCCCCTCTGAGACTACTATCAGGACTCACTTTGTCTGTGAGAACAGGTGCTCTCTTACTACTACTCATTTGTCATGATCACCTGCAAGCTCAGTGCTCAGCACCCAGGGAAATGTCTCCAGGAGCTTGAATACCATTAGGGCAATAGCAATTTCACTTTTCTACCCACACATCCTAATATCCTCTATCCTTCTACTTTTACTCATGGGTAGATGAACTGCTTCTTCCTTCATAAAGAAGCCAGCAAGTTCTGAAGGGAAACTCTGTGTATCGCCTGCCAGTTCCCTACCCTCATGGGAGATAGAAACAGGAGGATCAGAGAAAAAGGCTAGCCTTGTTTGATAAAGAAACTAAAAGCAAAATTAAGTAAGGGTGTAGCTTAAGTGGTAGAGCGCTTCCATAACAAGGAAGAGGTTCTTTGTTCAATTCTTGGTACACCGCCCCCACGCCCACCTCTGACTAAAAGAAATGGGTCAGTTTTGAAGAAATGTTGAAGGTGCAACTAAATGTACTTGCTGCAGACTAGATGATAGAAGAGAAGAAGTCATCTCGGACACTGAAGGTTTTAGGAAGTCAGCTGGGAAGGTAGCATTGACATTTCTTGAGCCAAGGCTGGTGAAGGCAGGCTTTTGGAAAATAAGGAGTCTTGTAAGTTCCCTGAAAGTGATTTCTCAAATACCTTGGCCTGTGAGCTTTCAGTGGTGATTTTGTTTTAAGGAATAGGTAAATGTATAATTTGTAATGGTATTTATGTTTAGGTATTTAGTTTCTGTTAGGTTATTTTCAGATGTAATTAATAGAAAATCTTTACTTAAAATTAAGCACCTTTTTATCTCATTAAACAGGGAGGGAACTTCATGGTTGACTGACTCCTCTGTGAGTCTCTCTACTTTGTGGACCCCCGCCTCAGCCTCTCAACCTCTGCTGATATACAGCAGCTCTGGTGCTCCCAGTCCAACAATCATAGCAATCAGAGAGGCAGCACTTCCTATCCTCCTTCCCTCCTTCTCTCTCCCTTCCCTCCCTCCTTCCTCCTTAAAGAAGAGCAAACTTTGTACCTGCCTGGAACCTTCATCATGATGTTTGCAAGATGCCTCACAATAATAATGAAATATAAGTTGTATGAATTCTGAAAGCATGTGTGAAATAAAAGTAAGACATAACAAAAACAAAATAGGAAAACAAAGATGAGTGTTTTAACACATATGGGCATTTCACATAGCATAATTTTCCAAAAGTACCAAGTTAGTTGATTATTTTCTATAACCACAAAAGTTATTTCTTGTGAGGTGAGGGAAGATTAGGAAAAGTAACTGCAAATTTCTCATTAAAATTAAAATTTCACAATGGGTAGGAAGACTTGAGTTTGAAATGGAAAGAAAGTAACAAATATATGTATGACAGCTTATCCAGTTCATTGGGTTGAGAAGGAAAAAAAAGGCATCAATATCTTGTTAAGTGTCAGTTTAATTCTCCAAAGAGTTCTAAATGTCCTCATCAAAGTGTTTTCTCTCCCCTCCCTCCTTTCTCTTCCCTTCTCCTTCCTTCTTTCCTTTCTTCCTTCCTTCTTTCCTTCCTTCCTCCCTCCCTCCCACCCCTCCTTCCATCCCGTCTCTTTCTTTTCTTTCTTTCTCTTTTTCTGTGGGGAGGGACAAAAATCTCACTGTGTAGCTATGCCACTGGCTTTGAACTCATGACCACTATACTCTGGCCTTTGTCCTTTAGATGCTGGGATTTTAGGTATGAGATGCCACACTCAGACTCAGGAGTACATGGAAGGCTGAATTTGTCAGGCCCACTGAGATTGGATCTGTGACTGAAATGACATAGACCACTTCTGTGTTGAGCAAATTCTCTCTCTTCCTCTACTGAACCACTAGGACTTTCATATGTTTCTAGATGGTAGCCACATGATGGAGAAGCCTCCTCCCGCTTGCATCCCTGAATTGCTGTATGCTGTAAAGATCCCTGCATGCCTGTAATGGATTTGCAATGTAAATGAAAACTCATTTTTGTGTGTATGTATACATTTTTGTATGAACATATATAAAACATATGAAGCAACTTGAACAAAACCTACTTCATTTGACAAAAATCAAATTAGGTAGGCCCAGAAACATTAACTAGCTTCCCAATGTCACATAGCTAGGAAATGGTTAGAGCCAGGTTTGAACAAATGCCTCTTGGGTCTCATATATAACATATATGAGATATACATTGTGTTAATTTTCACATCAAACTCATGAAATAGGTCTTACCAAGTTTCTGTCTATGTGAGATTCTTATTTCTTCTTTCTTCCTCTATTTAACAAGTAATTGCTGATTTCTAGCATATACTAGACAAGTGCCTTTGTTTTCTGAGTGTCCAGTGGTGGCTGCCAAACCAGAGAGATCCAATGACTTTCTTAAGGACTCACAACAACTAATAGGAAGAACTGGAATTTGAGCACAGGTTTCTTGATTTTAAATTTCGGGAGTTTAGATTCTAATAAAGGGCTACAAGTGCTGCACCGATACCATTGAATTCAATAGCCAGAAATTCAGAAAGGTGATATAAATTTTGTCTCTTCAAAATACACTTAAAACTGATTATACAATGGTCCTGCAAAAATGCAAAGATGGAAGGCATGAGCACTTCCAGCCAGAGCTACTAGCAAAGGTTTCTAGTGAGTAGAGCTTTGTAGGGTGAGTAGGGGTTTTACTAAAGAGTGAGAAGTAAAAGAGCATCCAGAAGATTGGAAAGCTCAAAATGCATTTGGAGGCAATGTGCAAACTGCTGTTGTTGCAGCATAGGCTTTGCATCAGGGATAGACTATGGTTAGGAGGGGGAAAGAACATGGAACGGCAGATTGTTACACCAGGAAGCAACTTCACAGATTGTCCCAAAGGATTTTGATCTCAAGAATCCACTGCTGCTCTTTTGGAAGTGACTACGTAGATGGCGTTGAAGGGGCATTAAGACTCTTAGGAAAGAGAAAAGATTCAGTTGATAGTGAGTTGCAGGGCATTGTGGGGAAATAGTGCTGCCAGTCATCTGGCATCTCTGAGTTTGTCCGTTCACATCATGTCACATTGCAAGGAGGTAAGAGCTAGGGAAGGAAAGCAACTCTTCTGAGGTCACAGTTAGACTATGGTACAACTGGAGCCAGAACAAAGACCACCTTCTTTCTTTTCCTCTGTGTTTCTCCTCCTGAACTGGAAAACTTACTACATGTGAATGATCATGAATGTGTGGAGAGACTGCAAGTTTTTGAGCAGAGAGACAGCACCGGTATGATGGAGAACAGAACAAATGCCAGGCAGACTATTAGGTGGAAAGTGAAGGCAGGAAGGATTAGATAAATCCCAAAGTATGCTTAGGAATCTTCTTATAGGACCTGAACTAGAGCAGAGGAAGTCATAAGGATACGTCGAGCGTGATTACAACAGAGCAGGAAGATCTCTTGTTACCAACAATGCTGTTCATAAACAGGATCAAATCACTGCTCTGGGAAATGAAGTAAAAAAGAACATTTCCCCCCAAGAAATCCCAGACTAATCCCTAGTTTAAACAAGTCTTAGATGCTGTGTTCCAGGCTAAGTTTGCCTGTTTCTGTGAGTGCCAAACACCCATAAGAAAACTAGAAAAATGAGCCCAGCATCCGAATGTTTGGTCTATATGACGCCAGGCATCCCACACAGCTGATTCAGATGCACAAGAGGGCAAATGATGCTGGCCACTGGTGTGTGCATTTTATAGATTCCACTGGGAGTCTGAACAGTTTGAGAGTGTAGAACATGTTACCCAGACAACACTTACGTGGATCCTTTGGCGAACTGCTTTGATTTGACAAGAAGATTAAGCATTGGAAAAGCTCTGTCTCATTGAAATAAGGTTCTGCTTAGATTAGCAAGTTGTTTCTACATACCGGAGACTAGCAGCTTGTGTGATAGCAATGATAGCAGTATGGAATACTGACTCTGAGAAATTATGAAATATTCTGTTATATATTACATGCAGTTGTCAAGCCACTAGCTAGTGAATGATGGCAAATGATGATGGAGTGGGAAAGATCTAATTCCCTGTGGCATTGAGGAAATCTTTATTTGGGTTTACTCATCTTTATAATGTTTAACAGAACAACAGGCTATAGTAGAGAGGTATTCAAGATGAATTTTCATCCCATGATATTGACACAGAGCTTAACATTTATGAAGCAACTTGAAAAAAACCTACTTCATTTGACAAAAATCAAGTTAGGTAGGCCCAGAAACATTAACTAGCTTCCCAATGTCACATAGCTAGGAAATGGTTAGAGCCAGGTTTGAACAAATGCCTCTTGGGTCTCAGTCTAGTGTACACTCCACCACACCATGATAATGATCACATTACTTACACTTACACAAACATAAATACATTCATATCTGTCTCTTTTTAGCAAGCTATAGTTTTGGCAATTCACATTGGATTTTATTCTCCACTGTGGTTTGTACTATAGTTGCCACCACTGGAAATCTTTTAACTGAACAACTAGATTTTTTAAATTGAGAAATAGATATGTGATCCTTAGCAATGGGTTCAAGGTGTGAAGCCCCCCCCCCCAAATAACCTAGGATCAGAGACTATTTCCAGTTTGTAATCTGGGAGCTTTTAGTCTGTACTCAAGGAACTCTGCTATTTTCAATGAAGACGGTTTTGGAATAGCCAGATTATTGATGTTAAGAAAGCTGTTATTGCTGGTTCCAGTGGCTCACAGCTATAATCCTACTTATTCAGGAGGCAGAGATTGGGAAAATCTTGATCCCAGGGCATCAGAGGCAGAAAAAGATAGTGAAAACTCACCTCAACAGAAATGTCTCGGTGTGGTGGTATGCACCTGTCATCCTAGCTATGGCAGAAACCATAAATGGGAAGATCACTGTCCAGCCTGACACAGGCAAAAAGCAAGAATCTATCTTAAAACTAACCACAGTTAGCAAAAAGGCTCAAGAAAGTTCAAACCCCAGTACTGCCAAAAGAAAAAAAAAAGGAAAGACAGAAAAGAAAGCTGTGAGTTCAGTTATTCATTTTTATATTAATTCATTCAATCATTAATTCATCCTTCAAACATTAATCATATGCCAAGTACTATGCTAAAGGCTGGAGAATAAGAAGTGAAATATACAATCCTGATCCTAACCTAAAATGACTATTTCATGGCCAGTGCGTGAGAACAGATACTATGGAGATGGGAAGGGTATTATGGGATGTTCAAGATGATCATCTGGCTGAAACCAAGGAGAAGGAAATAGGCAAAGGTTATCTCCCCCAGGATCCACTGTCTAGACTGAGACTATCTGGGATACAAGAGATGGGGGTGCAATAAGGGTCTTTCTGGACCAAAAGAACAATGGCTATGAAGGTACAGGAGAGAGGGAAGTATGGCGAAAGCAGAGGGAAATAAAAATGACTAAGCTGGAAATGTGGGTGGATAGCGGATTTTGAAAGTCTTTGGGGTCCAAGTTTTTAATGTTTGGGGGTGATGTGGGGATTTTTTTTACACCAAAATCATGACTGCTACTGCTGATGAAGATTTATCCAATTCTTTAACTACATGTACACTGACATGCCACACAGAGTATATTCTGTCATGCCTATACACCAAGTAAAGAGTAGTGAACAAAAGCTGTTTTTTATATGTCTAGACGCTTTCATCAGAGTTGGTGCCTTTATTTCTTTAGCATGTGTGTTTATTTGGCTAGACTTCTAGGAATGATGGATTAATATTCATGAGCACTGGAAGGGAAGGAAAAGGAAGGAAAACACTTTAGGTAGACCTAGATGTACAGGATCACATCAATGGCCAGTCTTCATGGCACTGCTGTACCATCTCTCATCCCACAAAGATACCAAAAAGCCAAACTACCTGGTTACGTCTCTGGTCCTTGGTCATTGGCCACCACTGTCCAAGGGTCCATCTTTCTGAGGGAACATAGGAACTGAAGATGAGCTTTAGAGAAAGTGTATATGGGTTGTAGAAGGAGGCCACAGATTTTTAGAGAACATGTAAGTCATACAGTATGAACTAAGGGTGCTAGAAGTTTTAAGAAGCTAAACACCTTTGGAGCCAGCAAGGGCTTTCTGTATTGCTATATGACTAGTACTTCATGTGTTGCTCAAGACTGGACATCATTGTGTCTAAACAGTGGCCAGATTCCAAGAGAAAAATCTGCATGTGTAATGGAGGTAATAACGACTTATTCCTGCTTGGCTCTTTTCTGAGAAAATCTCTCTGTAAACTTTTATAGGCAAAATTGGCATCTAAGATCAAAATTGCTTACCAGTTCTCATTTGTCAAGGTTAAAATGTGTACTTAATTTTGGAGAGGAGAAAACCTGTTTATCTCTGCTTGGATTAGTTCATCCAGCAAATTTAAAACATTGAATTTTTTTATGAAGGATTATTCCATCTTCATTAAAAGTGCTATAGACAAACCAAGTGTTTGTCAATTGATAGATCCATTCATTTGCATTTGTGCTTACAGAACACAAGTGGGGCTGAACTGTGTCCCCTAGGCCAAGTTCATAATTGAAGTCCTAACCCCCAGTACTTCAGAATAGAGCCATCTCTTGGAATCTATACGAGATAGTTTCACAAACCCATGTTGGTACCAAACTCTACAGATACTCCAGTCTTTTATATAAAAACGTATAGTATTTGCATTTAACCTTATGCATATTTTCTTATATACTTTAAATAATTTCTAGATTAGTTATATGCTTAATACACTATAACTAGCTTATGGTTGTATCTTGTTCAAAGAATAATTACAAGAAACAAAGCCCGTTTGATACAGGTTTGAGTTTTCCCCAAATGTTTTTCAACTGATGTTGGTTGAATCCCAACCTCACAGCTATAGAAGAAAAACTGTGTACTTGTATTGAATGATGTAAATGGAACTAGAACAAAAATTCTTGGTGCTGACCGATAAGGCTGCTCCATGGTTTCTCGTGTGCAGATCTGTGTTGCTCCCCATATTCAACACTATTTACAAGCATGTGTGTCCAGAGTTCCAGTGGGTTTTGAGATCTGTCCCCGATCTGCTATATAAATTGTTTTATATCAAGTTAGGAAATCACATTTTCTATAGATTGCATGCATTTCTTTCTCTAATTTATCCATACAACTTTTGACTGAAATCTAGAAAGAAATAAAAACTTTATTTAAAATGTTTTCCTTCTCTTATTCTTCCATGTCAGTTTTATGCACCATTCGCCAACAAATGCTTGTCATGCACTTACATGTGTCAGACATTGAGTTAGGCAAATAATTCTCATGAGATATTAAGAACCACTGAATACTTAGAAACCAGTTATTTTATGTAGCATTAAATTCTATTACATAGAATCCATGTAAACTTCTACCAAGAGGTCAAATTAAGGAGATAGAGAAACTCCATCTAAACTTAGAGACATTGAGGCTGGAGGTGTGGTTTAAATGGTAGAGTAGTGCCTATCAAGCATGAAGCCCCCTGTTCAAATCCCAGTACCACCAAAATTGAATCCAAACTTAGAACATTTTAAATGAGAAAGTGTTCACTAAGTACCTACTATGTAAAAGATTAAGATAACAGTAAGATGGAATGTGACACAGAATAGATTGCCTTCTCATAGACAGTTAGTAGGGCCTGCTTGGGTCCCTTTAACAGCTAATAAAACAAGCGTTTCTGTGAATAGCAAACCTTATGAAAATGAGACAGTTGATCTGAATCCTGATGATACTACTACAGGAGAATCTTCTGTGCTTACACCATGCTAAGTGCTTTAATGGCTGGTTGCCACAACCCCCAGTAGACCTTTGTGATGGGCACTATTAGAATCTTCCTTATAGAGGACAAAACTGAGCTAGAATAAAGTTAGGGAACTTTCCGACATCCTTTATAGTGACACCTAATTCCATTTGCCTTTTGCTACCACCACCATATCAAGTATTATAGGCCAAAAGAACCTTCTTCTCCTACACAAAAGAGCTAACATCCTCATCCTCAGATTCTATGGATTAGACCTTGTATGCCCCAAATCTCCTGTCCTCCCTGGTTCAGATCCATGTTTAATTTGATCATTCTGTCCTCACCTTCAAGGCATCATTTCTGTTTCAATGCTTAGCCTGGAGAATGTGAGCTCTGGTAGCAGCCTACTGAAACTAAAATTTTAGTATAAATCCATAGGTATCGTCCATGGAATCTGTTGCAATGGGATTTTGTGCTTATCATTACTTGGCTCTTTGACTCTTAGACTCATTTAACAGAGGCCAATCAGCAGCTCCCATCTCTTATAAAAGTTTCCATAAGAGAAAACATGAGAGCTCTGTTCCTTTTTTCCCTGGGTTTCTTTATCTCTTGTGAGCATCAGTAATCAAAGTGGCATTTACTAGCTTGGCAAAAGAATAAACCTTTACTTTCCCACAAGTTCAGTTATAAGCATTAAGCTCTCCTAAAGTTTCCGTAGAAAATAGACAGTTGAGTGGTGTGTGTGTGTGTGTGTGTGTGTGTGTGTGTGTGTGTGTGTGTGTTTGTGTACACGTGCATGTATGTGCCTGGGGGGAGGGGATGGGGACACAGAGCAAGGGAGAAAAAGAGAAACTGGAGAAAAAGAGAGTAGGTAGCTACAAATTTAAACAGTGTAACAAGGACCACACTGATCCTACATTGGTTTCCTAGTGACTTGCAAAGTTCCCAATTTTTATCATTTACCTTTCTCTCCACTGTACCAATTCCTAGGGGAGAGTTCATTTTTTATTTCCACTGAAAGTTTACCATCAATCATCCTCTTAAAGGGCTTGCCAGAAACTTGGACAGAACCTCATAATAAAATTGCAGAGACAGAGGACTAATTGATTTCTATAAATAATGTTTAGCTGTAAAGATATGAAAGGTGGTTAGAACCACATGTATTAATCTCCCTTTGCTCCATCTGTGTCTGCAGAAGCAGACTTTACCTTGACCAAGTACTGACTACTTCACCCTGCAAACACACAACTAGAGATTAACCCCAAGATGGCCCACCCCTCCTCTCTCCCAGCCCTCCTACCTATCTCCTCTGGCCAAATCCCCTAACTACCCTCCCTTTCACTCCCCCTACTTTATATCTTATAATTGAAATTTTCTGTTTCCATTATCAACCTGATTCTGCTAACAGACTGAAAAATCAACTGTCTCACATCTGTCTCAGCCTCTCCATCTTTCTGCACAACAAATAAAAATACAACCAAAATTCCAAATATAAAAGAAGCTTTTTAAGTTAGATCATAAAGAAGACTAACAATGTCCAAAGGAAAAAAAAGCAGTGATTGGTATTAAAGAATTATGAATGTGTGTGTTTTGGAAAGAGGGAGGCTAAGAGTTGGATCATATGTCAGATGGACATTCTTACTTATTACTTACTTCAGTTACTTGACACAAAACTACTCAGTAGCAAATTCCTCATCTACACCCTGCAAGATGGGAAGAAAATTGTTTAGGGAAAAGTGTACCCAAGATGGACAGAAATAAATAATGCTTAAAATTTTTTATTTATCTAAGAGTTGCTGAAGAAATGTTGAGAAGTCATGAGAGTACCATCTGCTTGGGCCAACTTATAATACTCTGAAATATAAAGAGAAAATGAAAGACAGGGAAGGACTGTGTGGGAAATGTCTGGTTCTAAATTACAAATGTTAGGTCATTACAGACTCAAAGGCTGATTCATAAGGATACCATCTTTGCCGGTCCTGCCAATCAGCTGGTTCTAATCCCAGCTAACCAAAACAAAATGTCACACAGCGTTGAATATCACTTTCTGGATATAGATTAAGTACAAAAAATAAATGATTATTTTCATTTGGGAGAGAAAACTGAACAGATTTAAAGAAAATTGGCCTATCTTGTCTTCTTTTTTTGTAGATGTCTTCTAGATGGTGATGGATATTTTCCATACAGAAAAGTGCTACAGAATTTTTTTAATGGGGCAAGACAAATGTCTGAACTGATTTTAACAGAGATAATTTATGTCAGTTTACTTCTGATAGCATTAAATATTCCTGGTGATCATCATATTTGAACTATGGTCATAATTTGTGAAGCTTTCAGAGAAACCTTTTTTCTGAAACTTTTCATGTAATATAGATATAAATTTTATTTTAGGGGGAAAATACATGCTGTGTTTGGTAGTTTTAAGTCTTGGTAGACTTAACCACACTTGTAAAAAAAAAAGCATTTATTTTTAGCATGATTGCCTTCTATAACATTCTCTTTCTCCCCAGATGCTGTTCAGCATGTCTTGATCCCTCCTTGAATCTGTGAGCTCAGTTTATTTCAGCAGTTCTTATTTTGATGCTAAACATCCAAAAAGCAAGAAATCTTCTATTTCTCCTTGCTTTGTCTATAGCCACTCGTGCTTTAATGAAGGCTCCAAGTTGTGTCACTAGCCAGCAGCTCGTTACAGATTTGCTGACTTTTCCTTACATTTCCCTTGACTTCGTCTTCAATAGTCACAATATTATCTAAGTGCCAATGTTGAAGAAGACATAGGGAAGGAATAGTTTATTTAGCCTGTTAATTTCCTTTTTTTCCTTATTAAAATATCTTTAGAGGGAAGGACCAGGTCATGTTGGAATTGAGCTATTGTTCCATTTGATTTCATAGTTACTGAACTGCTTCTAGAAATTAGACAGGACAACTTTGGAACACATATGAGGGTGGTTGCTAAGACTATGAATTAGCTAGAGTATTAGGACCTTGTGATTGATATAACCCAAATCAATTGGTTTGCAAATGGTTGGATCCTTCTGAACAAGCGAAAAATGAGCACATCTGTTCATTGGATCAGTGGAAGGAGCCTACAAAGCTCTGAAACACCATGGCTCATGGGTCTGGTAGATTATTTAGCATTCCACAATGCTGGGGTATTCTCCATGGAAGCTGGTTGGAAAGTTAAGTGTGCCAGGAAATACAGGGTACTGTATTTATATTACCTGGAGTTGAAGAACTGTGTAACCCAGTTTCCACTGCTTAAGACAACAAGTTGAATTGTCACACTGGGAATTGAGAGAAGTGCCTAGGGGTGAAGGGAAAGCTTAGATTCTACATACAGAATTGAGAGCTTCCACTGATTTCTGACCT
Organism: Perognathus longimembris pacificus; assembly: GCF_023159225.1. Classification (NCBI taxonomy): domain Eukaryota; kingdom Metazoa; phylum Chordata; class Mammalia; order Rodentia; family Heteromyidae; genus Perognathus; species Perognathus longimembris. The sequence goes on from NC_063177.1 coordinate 30,019,204, forward strand.
ATGGGCTGGCACCTATAAATGTATCCTTAAACACTAGATTAAAGCTTTGAAGGAGGCCATTGATTACTTGCAGGGATTGAATGCATCAGCGAGTTCATAGGCTGTGGTGTCCTTCTAGAAAGGTCTGTTTAAGTGCATTAATGGGAGTGCTGAGATCAAAGAGACTGAAGTCTGAGTGCTACATAGAGAAATGGTCCCTGTAAGACACTATTGTGTGCAACATTCCTACCAAAGTTTTAAGAGAGAAAGGAAGAGCATTCAAGAAATTTATTAGTAAGTGTGCTATAAGCAAGACTTGTTTCCTGGTATGCTGTGATGGTAGCCTGGGGGTGTGAGATGATGTACTCTAGGGGTAGGCAAATTCATCAATATTGTTGATGCTGAGTTGGGCAGACAGAGCTACTGCATTGCCCATTTCCTCAGCCCCCCCCCACCACTTTCCTCTTCATTTGTTTTAAATAGCTGTTTCTGAGATCTGAGGTAGTCACAGATAATGATTTGGTATTTGTGTCCTCCTTACTCAGGCTCCCAAGGCTCCAACATCCTGAAGCCCCATTTTCTCTTTTTTCTGGCCCTATTCAGATGACCTCTCCTTATTCCTTATAGCTGAGAATTCTCATTGTGATATCACATAAGAATTGTGTTGCCCCAAGAGAAACTCTCAGTCCTGCTGTTTGGAGGCCTAGCCCTTCCTCACTGACAACATTTAAGCTAAATACAACAAAGTAAAGCTAATGAAGGGACCAGAATATCATAGACCAGGGGCAGGCAGACATTCTCTGCAAAGGGCCAGTGACTAAATATTTTAGTCATTGTGGGACAGTCTTAGTAGCAACTACTCAACTCTACTGTCAAATTGCTAAAGCAGGCATAGAATGCTGGTAAAAGAATGAACAAAAACATTCATAAATTCAGAAGCTGCATTTGGCCTGTGGGCCATATTTTGATAATTCCTTAGAGAGAAAAGAATATCGCCTAATAATCACAGCCTTGATGTCAACCAAGTAAATACCTGCACAAACTACCTCCCCTCTTCTCTCCATTTCATTCTTCCCCCAAAGGAAGTATGGCATAAAGAAGGTACTGTGCAAGACCCATTATGTGCTGTGCACTTTGATTATCTGTGGTTAATAATGCCAAACTTCTGACAATAATAGCTAACATTCGAAGCATTGTCTATGAGATAACATATTTTATTGTTCTGCTTTCATCTTAACTCACTGGAGCAAGTTGCTCTGATTTAACAGAGAGATCAAGTAAATTCAATGACACACTGGTGTCACACAATGGTCAGTCCCAAAGTCAGGATTGAAATCTAGAGTCATCTGATCACATCCACTTGCCCCAAATACCAATGTGACTTCCAATGTGCCTTTCATTCTACCCAATCACTTACAGACATGGTTTCTGGACCAAATGCCTTGTCACAGCTGTTGAAGTGACTGCCTATTACTACTTTTGAGTAAAAACTGTATCTAGTAGCTACCCCTAAGTCTCTACCATGACCTTTATGGCTATTAAGACTAATGCTATCTTACTCCAGCCCTTCTGATCTCTCTCTCTCTCTTTCTCTCCCTCTCTCTCTCTTTTCTGACTCACTTATGCCATCTCTAATCCATTGACTTAGGAGGCCAAGCCCACTCCCACTCTGTGGTTCCTTCAGCTAGAGCTGATATGATTCAGGCTCAGGATGAGCTTTTTTCTCTCTACTTTGTGGGCAGAGATTTTTCACCTGTCAGTGGTGAGAAGACTTAGTCCCTCATCCCCAAAACAACTTGTCTTGATCAGAACAAATCAATGTGTAGCTTGGATTCTTCATAAGTACTCAGTATTGGATGAGTGACACAAAAGTAGGAAAGATCAGTCTGGTAATAGAATGTCAAGAGTTAGAAGGAACCTGAGGTCATGGGTCCAACATTGTCTAGCGTCTAGGTTCTGAGCTCCTTTGATTCCTCATCCTCTATCTGCCATGTCCTTCTCTGAAGCAGCTGCTAGTGATCGCTCTGACTTCCTTGTCCTCAGTCATCCTTTCCTTGTACTGAGGACTAAAGATAACAACTTTTTGTGAGGAGCCATTGCCATCTAAACCTGTTACTTGATGAGTAGAGAAGCCAACAATCTGAAAACTGAAGTTGTTCAGATGAGGCCTCACTGCTAATAATGTCAGATTTGAAACTCCAGCACAAATCATCTGCTCAAAAGGCTGGTCCTGGTCTCACACTCTATGCATCTGACCCTAAAGGTAAGTAAATAATCACACCTCAGGCTGCTCATCCAAGAGTCAGTTGGTTTCTATAAACATCCACTAAGTACCTCAAATGCACCTGGCTCTATGACTGGTTAGATTGGGGTGCAAAAGTGGCAACAGTGCAGTTCTTGTCTCCAAAGAGTTTACTGGAAGGAAGATTGGGCACAAAAATCAGAAGTTTTTATATTGTAATGTTGGTTAACAGGATAATCCATTAACCCATGTAAACTGAGAAAGTTCCTCAATATCTCTGTCTCAGAGACTCCATGAACAGTCAGTTTAATTTACTTCATTGATTAAAGACAGAAAAAGGAAAGAAAGGAGAGATGGAGGGAGAGAGGAAAAGATTAAAAAATAAGGGAAGTCAAAGACTCTAGTATTAACCTTTCAACACTTATTTCTGTTTCTTTCAAAGGCTATAAGCTGGAAGGTCATTCTTTAAATGTTGTAACCATGGCTCTCTCCTACACTCAAGTTCTGGGGTGAAATGAAGTAGCTAGTTTACTTCCCCCTCCCCTCAGTATCCTCCACTAGGCCTGCAACCTGGACTGCAATGATAAAACTTATGAATCTTCTTACTTCCAATCACTATTAACCAGGTCGATAACAGACATTTCCTCCACCAACTAAAGGCACCTATGGCTTTTCCTAGACCCACATGTGTCAGTAACAGGGATTCAAGTATCTACACAAAAGCCCCATAGAGTTAGGGTGAAGATTTCAAGTCAGCTGGTGACGCACTTTATATCTCTGAATGTCAACTGTTCACAGAGCTCACTTCCAATGTTAAAACAAACCTTTCTTATCCATTTTCTTCTCCATCATTATTACAGAAGAGAGGAACAGAGAAAGAGAGAGAGAGAATAAGTACATGCACGCACTGGCAGAAATAATTATCAAGTATTGCCACTAACCTGTAAATAAGCAATGTCTGGTTTCCTTATAGTCATAAAAATAAAAACCCAAATAAATGTATGGGACAAAGCAGAAAAGACTTGCCTCCACAAGCGTTTCTCCTCCATCCCTCCCATCCTCCCACTTCCCCAGAGACAAAGGCACACTTTACAACCCCAGCCCCAAACTATTTCCATCAAGGCTTGCCTGTGTACCGAAATGAAACTAGCTTTCCCTCCGCCTGACTAGGGATGCTCACCAACTTGTGCCCGAATTCACTCACCCACTCAACTCACGTTTCCCTACCCATTGAATGCAAAACAATTATCTCCAAATGCCAGTTACAAGATGAGATTCAGAACTGTTGTTTTCCTACCCTGTTTAGAGACGCCTCCATGAGAAAGACACTCACACCACACCAGGATAAGCTCTTGAGTTGAAAGAGGGCCCTGGGCTGGAGGGAAACCCCTTTGCAAACATCCACAGGGTTTGGTTGCCAAGGGAACCCTGGCATTGTTCAGGGAGGCTAAGAATGGCCGCCTTTTTCAGGGCCTGGCTTCAGGAGGGCCTGATCTCTGCCATCTCTTCTTTGGGTCAAGAGGAGAGTCAGGGGTTGTGTCACACATGCTTGATGAAAAAGACATCACTTGCTAAGAATGAAATAGGTGACTTTCAAAATCAAGTCTGAGGAAGTGCCTGGTGACAAGGGGACACATTTGTTGATGCTCTGATTAGATGTGAGCTTGCCTTTGTGTGTCCTGAAAGGTGTGAGAGGGATGGGGTGGAAGGGCAGAGAGGAGGCATGAGAAAGGGGAAGGGGAAGGGGCGCACTTCTAACACCTCCTGCCGAGAGTGAATATTAGTCAAGTAAATAATCATTGAATTAAGAAGCTTAGGTGAAGGTTTGGACTGTATTATTTTTGGCTCCTGGCTTATTTGGAGGAGATGTTTTGGCTGTTTCCTTCAGGTCTGTTGGGGACAGGCAGGAAGATGATAGGATCATTTTCGGAGTCAAGCAAGTTCTTATTTGGCCCACTTTAAGGGTAGAAGTTGGCTTTCTTTCCAGAATGAAATCTCTTAAGGAATGAGCCAAAGATGGGAACAGCAAGTGCAGGCTTATTTTGGAATGTTAGTGAGACCAGGTGCAGCAATAGATTGCAGAGTTTGGATGGACCTAGCCTAGTGCAGCACGTCCATAATGGACGTGCTGAATCAAAAGTTTGCTGCCTACATGGCCTCTAAAGGAGAACTTTTTGCAGCATCTTGCCCGTCCACTAAGTGTATATGCTGGACAGGAATGTGATAACTTGGGAGGTAAGAGTTGAGGGCTCATAGGCCATGGTTCCTTTTGGCCCACAGGTGAATGATGGAGGAGCAACTTGAGTGCAAAGTCCATTACCCTTGATTACAGTGTCTCTTTTATAAAGAAAACTCAAGGGAACTCTCTGTCTAAATGTTGTTGCTATACAATAGGAAAAAGTGACAAAAGAAACAGCAATGGGTACTTTTGTGTTTAATCTTGCCTAACCATGGGATGAGTCTGTTCACACTGAGCTATACTGAGGCACTGAGAAAAATCACACATACATGCATGCATGCTCATGTGCAAGCACACACACACACATGCATGCACACACACACACACACACACACACATGAGAACCCAATAGCAGTCAGTTTGTAAGTATTGAATGTCAGCTACATAAGAGTTCATGAAGTTCAAGAGTTCAAGTTGAAGGCATAGCATAGCATTTGCCACCTTCAAAAATCTTGTAATCGATGTAGGATTAAGAACTTGGTCTTTAACTTGACTTAAGATGATTATGATAATGTGGCTGATAGTAACAAAAATAACATGTTTACTTAGTGGATGGAAACCAACTCTGTCCATTGTGAGAGTGTGGCTGTGAAGTCCCTGGAGTCCAGAGCTGCAAACAGGCTCCCTTAGGCTTACTTCTTTCTTCTTGTCAATTACCTTGGCTTTCCCAACTTTTCTCCTCCACACAGGCCCTGGTTAGGGTGTTGCATTACCTAGTGGTAGGAAGGCTGGAAACAGCTCTATCCCAGCACTTTCCCTTATCTAAGATATAGTTTCTGTGTGGCAAAAAAACAAATCTAAATCCAATACAATTCACTATCAAAATTCACAAAGTATAGCTGGCACATAACTACACCTACACACACATACACCACCACCACCATGTATTAGACATTGTTTTAATTTGGGGTGTCTGGATTCAGAATTGCACCATCTTATTCTATAGGAGACACTGTCACAAACACATACTTTTCATGACTAAGAATGTTAGCCAGGGGAAGATCTCAACCAAGATTCACCAAGTAGGGGATTATTCCAACCAAAGGGAGCAGGGGCTGGGAATATGGCCTAGTGGTAAAGTGCTCGTCTCATATACATGAAGCCCTGGGTTCGATTCCTCAGCACCACATATATAGAAAAAAGCTGGAAGTGGCACTGTAGCTCAATAGGTAGAGTGCTAGCCTTGAGCAAAAAGAAGCCAGGGACAGTGCTCAGGCCCTGAGTCCACACCCCAGGACTGGAAACAAAAACAAAACAACCAAAGGGAGCAGAGTCCTTAGCTTACTGCATCTTTGTGATAGAAATGGCACAGTGGAGAGTGCTGGGTGTCAAAGAGAAACAGCAGATGAAGACTGAGGCCCAGAGTGATATTGCATACTGAGTGATCAAAGATGAGACCATGTTTTAAGCCTAGACTTTAAGACATGTCTTTCTGAGTGGATGCTGCCCTTGTGCCTGTTTTCCCTATAGTCTGTCTCCTACTCTAGCCCCACAGTGATCTCTCCAGAGTGATGTCACTGGTCAGAATTTTATAAAATGCTCTCTTCTATTGCCTCAGGAGCAAGTCTAGTCTGTCAAGCCTTCTGTGATCATTGTCAGGGTTTTATTTTTCTTTCACTCTGACAAAATACCTGAAAAAAAGAAGAAATATTTATTTTGATTCACAGTCTCATCTCTATGCCTACTGGAGATGTCACTTATGCTTAGGGTGGTCTTTTCCCACTTTGTGAATCTGCTCTAGAAATGCCCTCACATACACACATCCAAAGATATGCTTCACTCAACTCCTAGGCTTCTCTCAGTCCAGTCAACAGCCAAGATTAACCATAATAAACCACTTGTCAATTTGAAACCCGAACACTCTCTTTAAACCATATTTAATCTTCCAAATAAAGATTGTATGAAGGTCATAATTCTACCTAACATGCTCTAGCTACCCTGTATACAACTGGAAGTGTAACAGTTCTAGCATTGCTTAAAGGTTCAAGTCCAGAGTTTCCTTTGAGACTGCAGACAGAGGTACTTAACTGGGCTGCTATGGAATTTCTTCCACCATATTAACTAGTCTACTTTTTTTTTTTTGTCAGTTGTGGAGCTTGAACTCTGGGCCTGGTTGCTGTCCCTGAGCTCTTCAGCTAAAGGCTAGCACTGTACCACTTGAGCTACCGTGCCACTTCCAGTTTTCTGGTGCTTAATTGGAGATAAGAGTCTGATGGACTTTCCTGCCCAGGCTGGCTCTGAACCATGATCCTCAGATCTCAGCCTCCTAAGTAGCTTAGTCCACTTTTTTTTTAAGTTCAGCCTCACACACTAAGTTTTAGGATATGATACAAATGCAATGGGGTCCTCATGAAAATGTAGTGTATGGCCTATAGTGCCATTCCCAATAGAGTCCTTGTTTCCATCTGAAACCTTAGAACACAATGTCTTTACTACTTACATCTCATTGATGAATTTACTTTTTTGGCAGTACTGGGTTTGAATTCAGTGTCTCATACTTAGTAGGCAAGTGCTATACTACTTAATCCATAACCCTAGATCTACTGTCTGCATTTCTATTAGAGTTCCAGCTTCTGAACTTTCACCAGAATCACCACTAAGCTCCACTTGTAGCATTCTCCAGCTTCTCTGGTGGGTGCCTCTCAACTTGTCTTATTCCTTCCCTAAATCTTCCAATCTCCCACATTGTCAGGGAGTAACCGCAACAAGTCCACTATTGGTACATTTTCCATAGTACTTAGTTTCTCACTGATAAGACAGATTCCTGAAAGAAACTATTATAAAGGAGGAGAGTTTTGTTTTGGCATACTAAAGGTTTTAGTTTTCAGTCAGCTGGAACATTAATTTTGGCCTGAGTAAAGTCGAATATAATGGTAGCAGGAGCAAACTGAAGAAGCTGCTTATCTCATGGTAATGAGAAAGGAGAGACCAACAGACAAGGCCTGGTGGAGGGTGGGGGTGAGCATAGATTACAAGAATGCCTGTACTAGTTGACTTACTCCTTACCCTTTTATTTCATGTAGGGCTCTAGCCTATGATCTTGTATCTCCTACATTCTGGTTAGGTATTTCTCTTAATCAATCATCTCTGGAAACATTCTAATAGACATATCCAATGGTGTGCTTAACTAGTGTCCTTCCTGGGAATGTGTCAATCCAGTGAAGTAAGCAATCAAGATTAATCATATTTTCTACCCTTCCTCATTGTGTGTCAACTCCATTTTTCCCAGTGCCTTACAGTTCATTCATCTGTCTTACCCCGTTCTTCCTTTTGCATTTGCTGCTGCAAAATGTGACTCAGATGATCATAATTTCACCCCCATCTTCTCGCTGCTAATATTTCTCTGCTTGTGCCAGGGAGCTGTGAGAGCAGCATGCTGGAATGAAGGTCTTGGAGGAAGGAAGCTTGGGATTGTGTTGTTCTATAGTGGCAGGAATGGGTGATACCTTGGTACTCAGCATTCATGGTTCTTAGTGTGATATAAGGAAAGAATTAGATGAACACGTAAAAGGGAAAGGAGTTGTAGTTCAACTATTTAGCTATGTAGAATGTACCTCTAAACTACTTGAGACTTCCAAGAGCTGACTAACATCTACCTGAATCAATACTATCACCATACATTGATATCGAAAATTCAGATGTCTAGAGTCCAGCCAAGTGAGCTAAATGAAGGCAAGCTCTTTGTCAGGCAAGCAGGAGTGACAGAGACTGATAAAACAGAGACAAAATGCAGTGTTTGAGGGAGCAATAGTATCCCACCTCCAGTGGCTAACTGGCATATGAGATTGCAGTGCAGGTTTTCTACAGTGTTTTTACCTTTGTAAGAGAAGCTTAGAAACATAGAACTGTGTGAAATCCTTCAATTTAAAAATGATGATTTAAAATGACACTAAACATTGTAAAGGCCAAACAATATATCAGTGGGCCTTATCCAGTTCACAGATTGCCGGTGTGTAACTATATAGAACTTTCCAGAACATGTGCATAGGTACCTGCAGGCAGAAGTAGGAAGTTGCCATCAATAATCCAGGCCATCAAACTTATATAAAACCATCCATCGTATAAGAAGTCATAGCCATCTTACATAAATGATCCCAACATGGTACTTGGTGAACAAGTAGCTGCTACCTTCACTAGGTACAAAACAAAATAATGTAGGACCTAACTCTTTGGAGTATGGTTGTGCTCAAAAGTGCTGATGGGATTAATAGGCCCTCACTTTTGCTTCTAGACAGTTAGACAGCTGTCTAGACAACTGGACAGCTCTAGAACCTTCCATGATCCTCCTATAGGTTGGGAAAGGAAGAGGTTCATCATCATGGTGAATAGGATTACCATGCCAACTATTCATATAGACACACATGTGCCCGAACACAAGTTATTTTCCTCACTGGTCTCAAGCTAGTGAGGGTGGACTGGCAGTAGTGATATCCTTCTTTCCAGGAAATATCTTTATTCCCTGTGGCCTTCTGTAGAGGCACTGTAGTTCAACTGCATGTGACCCTGTCGCTTGTGGTGGCTGCTCTGGGTCCAGCCCCTTGCTAAACTCTGCAGAGGAAACCACTTCTGACTTCCCACTGTCATCCCCACCCTTCTTCTTGGTGGTCAGGATACACAGAACTGCCTTCAGGTCCAGTCTGTTTCTTCTGTTGACTTTTGTTATGATTTAAATCTCACCCATAATGTTTCTACAACATGTGCTGACCAGAGAACTGATTTCCTATTTCTTGGTCCTTATCCAAGTATGAAGAGCACAAATCCTTGTCAAATTCATGTCTCTGACAATGCCTATTTTTACCCAATCACCTCGATGATGAAGAGTAGGCACTTTTAGAGTCTCACAGACCCAAGTTAATATCCTAGCTCTTCCATTTGTTCCCTGTGCGCCCTGGACAAGTCATACAACCTCTACTGCCTTGAGTTACTTTGCCTGAACATTGGAATAAATGTTAACTACTTGCAGGGTTGATAGGAGAATCACATAAGCTAACATCGGCTATTCCATTGTAAACACCTAAAGCACAGTAGTGCTCATTAAAATTACTCTCCTCCAGTGTTGCACCACTGGGAGAACAAAAAGCCCTTGCTTCTGTCAGCAGCATGAAAGAAATGTCAAGACCCTGAAGCAAGTTAAATTAATAATGGCAACTTATATGTGTGTGTGTGTTCTGCTATAGTGTAAAAGGATTTTTTTTTAAATATCAAAGGATGAAATAGTACTCTTAAGATCCTGCAATTTCCCCTATCCCTGAATATTCCAGCTATGCTTCTTTCTGTTTTCTGACCTCAGTATCATGTTGTGACCAAAGGAATCTTTTTGGGAGTCCCCTGTAAACACCTGGGGCATTCCCTAGTGTATATTTTTTACATATGAGCAACATACATGGCCATTGCCTCCCACCTTCATAGTACCATCTGGCATAGTGGAGAGGGGATGCACAGCGTTTGGAATCATACAAGTATGAATGTGAACACTGACCCTATCAAAATCTCAGCTGTGTGACTGCATATTTGATCTCTCTGAACCTCATTCCTTTACATGTACAATTAGGAAGCTCATACATGTAGGGAACATCAGATTTTTCTAAAGAGCTTCACTTATCTTAACTGTGCAATAAATCATTTCTCATTCTTCCCTCAGTTCTGGTTTATTTAAAATTTTCTTTTTTGCTTTTAAGACAGAATCTCATTATGTAGCCCAGGCTGGCCTTTAATTTGGAATCTTCCCAAATGCCCAGACTATAAGTATGTGCAACTCTCTTCCCAGTTCCAAGGTGGACTTCAAAGTCCATATTCTGTAAGAAAATCACTGCTTTACTCTGCCTGTTTACAGCAATTGGAATGTTCAAGCACAACTTGGAGGGTTTTTTGAGACATTTGCTGTTCCAGTTTTAATAGCACCTAGCTATGTCATCCAAATAAGTATCAGTTTCTTCGCTGTTAAGAGTTAAGAGTAGCCCTCCTAAAAGGGAACCCTACTTCATTGTTGGTGGGAATGTAAACTGGTTCAGCCACTCTGGCAAGCAGTATGGAGATTCCTCAGAAGGCTCAATATAGAACTCCCCTATGACCCAGCAGCCCCACTGTTGGGTATCTATCCAAAAGACCACAAACAAAATCACAGTAATGCCACCAGCACAACAATGTTCATCGCAGCACAATTTGTCATAGCGAGAAGCTGGAACCAACCCAGATGCCCCTCCATAGATGAATGGATCAGGAAAATGTGGTACATTTACACAATGGAATTTTATGCCTCTATCAGAAAGAATGACATTGTTCCATTTGTAAGGAAATGGAAGGACTTGGAAAAAGTTATACTAAGTGAAGTGAGCCAGACCCAAAGAAACATGGACTCTATGGCCTCCCTTATTGGGAATAATTAGTACAGGTTTAGGCAAGCCATAGCAGAGCATCACAAGGCCCAATAGCTATACCCTTAGGAACACATAAGATGATGCTAAGTGAAATGAACTCCATGATATGGAAACAAGTGATATATCACAGTTATAACTACTTTCAACGTCCTATGTGAATGTGTAGTTTCTATTATTGATGATGTTTTGTATCACCTTCCTATGTTTGTACCTACACTATCTCTGTAATCTTATCTGAGTATATTGGAAACCGTGTTTACTGGTATTGGAAGTAGGAAATTCAAAGGGAATACCAAATTCGAGAGACACGGGGTAAAAAAAGAGAAATAACTACAAAAGCAATACTTGCAAAACTGTTTGGTGTAAGTGAACTGAACAACTGGGCGGGGGGGAGGGAAGGGGGGGAGGGAGTGGGGCATGAGGGACAAGGCAACAAACAGTACAAGAAATGTATCCAACGCCCAACGTATGATACTGTAACCTCTCTGTACGTCAGTTTGAAAATAAAAATTTGAGAAAAAAAAAATAAAAAAATAAAACCTAATAGTAGAGATAACAGTCATTGTAACTATACAGATTACATTTTTGCACAATTTAACCCATAATCATATACATAGATACATACCCATTTGTTAATGTATTTTATAAGGTAATAAAAACCTATTCAATGAAAAAAAAAAAAAAAAAAAAAAGAGTAGCCCTCCTTACAGGATCTTGGAGGAGACTAAGGTCATGAAGGCTCAGTGTTTACAGTAGGACCTAGTAAAGAGAAAATGACCCAACATTGATTATCTACAAAGTTGAGATTTAAAGTCAGAGCCTCCTGGATTCTGGCTTGGCACTCTACCACATGAGTCATACTCCCAGACTGTTTTGCATTCATTGTTTCTCAAATACTGACTGACCATCCTGAACCATGAACCCCCTACTGATGCTTCCTACCTAGCTGGGATGACAGGCACTCACCTTGGTACTCAGCTTTTTGCCCCAATTGTTTATAGGGGACTTCCAAAAGGATTCCTTTGGTCAAAACATGATATTGAGGTCAGAAAACAGAAAAAGACAGAGATGGAATGTTCAGGGATAAGGGAAATTGCAGGAACTTTTTCTTACACATTGCCCAGCCTGTCTTCACACCACCTCCCATTTCCCCCATCTCTGCCCCCTAGGTAGTTAAGCTTGTAGGCATGGACCACTATGTCTGGCTTTCTACTCCTTTTGCATATATGTCTTTGTTAGAAGTCCCTTGAAGGCAGGGAAGTATCTGTTTTTATTCAACTGTTTTTATTCTGTGCTTTCTAATTTTTATATCCTGCTAGATATACCTTGAATGCTTGTTTTTCACTCAGACCTTCCTGATAGAATACTATAAAATAAAAACAAAACACCCACTCCTTATGTGAAGACAGTATTTCTGCAAAGACAAAGCTTAAGCTCCTGGTCCAAGAGCCTTAGTTGCCTCAAGAAGTAGGGAAAGATTCAGCATTTGTAATAAATGTTCCCCAGGCAGGGAGGGAAAAATCACCTGACACTCTTGTGGCTATTAGAAAGAAAAAAAATAGAAGCAAGAGAGAAAGATGGCGCCGAGACAATAGGGAGGCACCCCGACTCGCACCAACTGAATAGCGAGCTGGGAACTCCAACACCCAACACTCCACCAAGAACCCAGCAAAACCAGCATCCAGAAGCAGTGGAGAAACGCAGGAAAACAAAAAGGAGCAAAAAAGAAGAACCGAAAACCTACACGGAGCCGGAGATTAATCGGGGCACCCTCCCCCCACCAGCCGGCCCTGGCCCAAACAGGGTCAGGCTGGGAAAGGGAAACCCGGCGATCGGCAGACAGGTTGCCAGGAGCGCAGAATCCATATAGCGGGAGACCCCACGGACACAAAGCAGGGTGCGGACCAAGACACACCCAGCAGCGACGAGAAGTTCGGGTCCACACCGGATTCGGACAAGGGAACCCAGCGCGGCAGAAAGAGGGAACGGGGGAGCCACCACGACACTTCGCCAACCCCTGAAGGGCCAACGGCGGTGCGGGACACACACACAAAGCAGCAAAAGTGAGTCCCCCATAATCCCTTCCCCCAACGGGAGACCCAAGCCCGACAAAGACGATATATCTCCCTCCCTCCCCCTCCCCACTCCCGTGGGAACAAAGATTCCCCAAATCAGGCGGGAAGCTCCCAGCAGGCACTGGGAAGCCAGTCTAGCAGGGGAAGGGCGGAACAGCCCCAAGCCCCCAAAGGTTCCTGAACTGGCAGAACCGGCCCCGTCCCCTTCCCAACAGGGGCCAGGGACGGCCGGCAGGGCAAGCCCCACCCGAGGCGCCTAGACCTTGCGGACTCTTACAACTAAAATCACAGGCGCTGGTGGGCAATACCAGCCCAGCAGGGTCACCTGAGCCTGATCTCGTTCCCCCTCCTCGAAGCGGAGGCGAGGTCTGAGGGTGCCAAGCCACACCCGGACAGTCGATCCCACTGGGCCCCACACATACTGCTTCCCCCCCCCAACGGACTCGCGGGAGGGCGCAAGCACAACCCAACAACCCAGGGCTCGCTCTGGGAGGCAGACCCCACTTAAGTGCCTGTTGTAGGGGACTCACAGTGCACAGGAGGGCGGGGCCCCGGCGAAAGCGCCCGCTCTGATAGGCGTGCCCTGCACTGGTGGGCGGGGCCACAGCGACAGCACCTGCTGACGCAGACACGCCTACACAGAAGGGAGGGAAGATCTACACAGACTTCCAGATGCGCAAATCACAAAGAAACATAACTCAGTTCATCAAAGGACAAGCCAACTCGCCAGCTCCAAAAAGCAGCACGACTGGAGAGGAGATGGAGAATAAAAAAGCAAATGAGGACATGTTAACAGGAATGATCGAAACCGTCAGAAATGAAATCAGAAAACAATTCCAGGAGTTTAGAGCGGAAATCTGGAAGGACACCCAGGAAGCCAAGAAAGAAATGGAAGCAAAACTGGATACAATGCAAGCCTCGTTTAAAGAAATGGAAGCAAAAATGGATACAATGCAAGCCGCCTTTAAAGAAAATCTCCACACCCTGAGAATTGAAATGCATGAAAAAATAGATTTAAAATACAACTCTTTAAAGGAAGAAATTTCCACGATCAGAGCTGATATGACAACCATGAATAGCTCTCTGACATCCATAAACTCCGCAATTGAAACCATAACACAAAGAGTGGACCATATGGAATCCAGAATCTCTCGCCTGGACGATGAAGCAGCTGACAACAACCAGAAAATGACCACACTCCAAGAAAAGGTGAAGCTTCAGGGAAGATTACTCCAGGAACTAATGGACAAAGACAAGAGATATAATCTGCGCATAATTGGAATAGAAGAAGGAGCCGAATATCAGAGCAGAGGGCTTAATCATGTTCTCAATAAAGTTATTGCAGAAAACTTCCCCAATCTCACAGGGGACCCCATCCAGGTAACCGAAGCCTATAGGACACCTGGCAGGCCAGACCCCAGGAAAACCACCCCAAGGCACATAATATTCAAGACTACAGACCTCAAGATTAAAGAGCAAATTCTGAATTCAGCCAAAGCGAAGAAGGAAACTTTTTTCAATGGGAAGAGGATTCGAATAACATCCGACTTATCCACACAAACTTACCAAGCTCGAAGTGAGTGGAAGAACACCATCCAAGTACTTCAGAATAACAATTTACAACCTCGGATCAAATATCCAGCGAAACTGGAGTTCACATTCGAAGGGAGAACCAGATCTTTCCACACCAAAGAGGAGCTAAAGGAGTATGTGAATAAAAAACCAGCCCTACAGCGAATATTAAGAGGGGAAGCCCACCCAACAGAGATCGTAAAAGACACACAGACAGATTCAGAAAGAAACTTCAATAGCCAAAGTCCAGCAGAAACACAAGCTCACTAAAGACAAGAAGAAAAAAAAAAAAACAACAGGAAAAAACAGCCCAACAAGAAAATGGAAGGAGAAAAAACACCCTTATCCTTGATCTCTTTAAATATAAATGGCTTAAACTCCCCGATCAAGAGGAGCAGACTGGCAGAATGGATCCGCAAGCAAAAAGTTGACATCTGTTGTCTACAAGAGACCCACCTTACAGCAAGGGACAAAAACAGGCTTCGAATGAAAGGATGGAGCAAGATCTACCAAGCAAATGCACCCACCAAAACGGCAGGTGTAGCCATCCTGATCTCAGACAAGCTGGATTTCTCTTTAAAGTCCACTCAAAAAGACAAAGAAGGACACTACATATTGATACAAGGAAAAATCCAGAATCAAGACATCACGGTGATAAATGTATACTCACCGAACAAAAGAGGCCCGACATATGTCAAGCAAATTCTCACAGAATTACAGAGCAAGATAGATGCAAGCACAATCATAGTGGGTGACTTTAATACTCCTCTCTCTCCAAGAGACAGATCCAACACCCAGAGGATTAGTAAGGGAGCTGAGGACCTAAATAACACCATTGCCCAAATGGATCTAACAGACCTATATAGAACCTTCCACCCTACAGAGACCCAATACACCTTCTTTTCAGCAGCCCATGGATCATATTCCAAAATAGACCACGTCATAGCCCACACAAAGAACCTCAGCAAATACAAAAGAATTGACATCATCCCATGTATTATATCTGATCACAGTGGATTAAAGGTAACCCTCAACAACAAAGGATACCACAGAGCCTATACACACTCTTGGAGGCTAAACCCCACGCTGCTATCCAACACTTGGGCCACAGATCAAATTAAAGATGAAATCAACGAATTCATAAGCCACAATGACAAAGAAAACACATCACAAAGAAACCTATGGGACACAGCTAAGGCAGTACTGAGGGGCAAGATCATTGCACTCAGTACCCACATTAAAAGAATGGAAGCAGAGCAGGTGAATACCCTCACGATGAAACTAAAACAACTGGAGAAACAAGAAATGACAGAATCTAAAACGACTAGGAGGGGAGAGATTACAAAGATTAAAGAAGAGATAAATCTGATTGAAAATAGAAAGACCATTCAACAAATAAATAAGACTAAAAGCTGGTTCTTTGAGAAAATAAACAAAATTGACAGACCCCTTGCAAGACTCACAAAAAAAAGAAGAGAAGAGACTCATATTCGTAAAATCAGGGACTCCACAGGAAAAATTACAACAAATACACACGATATTCAAACAATCATAAGGAGCTATTTCCAAAACCTCTACTCAACAAAAAACAATAATTTTACAGAAATGGATCAATTCTTAGAGAAGTACAAACTGCCCAAACTGAACCAAGAAGAAATAAATCAACTAAATAAACCAATAACTTACGGTGAGATACAGGAGGTAATCAAGAACCTCCCTACTAAGAAAAGCCCAGGCCCAGATGGATTCACCAATGAATTCTACAAAACCTTTAGTGAGGAGCTAATTCCAATACTCCTCAAACTCTTCCGCGAAATAGAAACGGAGGGAAAAATCCCGAACTCATTCTACGAAGCTAATATCATACTCATCCCCAAACCAGGCAAAGATCCAACAAAAAAAGAGAACTACAGACCAATATCACTAATGAACACAGATGCAAAGCTCCTCAATAAAATATTAGCTAACAGGATCCAGAAAGTGATCAAGAATATCATACATCATGACCAAGTAGGCTTCATCCCTCAGTCACAAGGATGGTTCAACATCCGTAAATCAATCAATGTAATTCACCACATAAACAGAACTAAAATCAAGAATCACATTGTTATCTCAGTCGATGCCCAAAAAGCCTTTGACAAAATACAACATCCATACCTATTAAAAGCTTTGGAGAGAACAGGAATAGAGGGAACATTCCTCAAAACAATAAAAGCCATATACAACAGACCAACTGCTAATATCATATTAAATGGAGAGAAACTTAAATCATTCCCCCTAAACACAGGAACAAGACAAGGATGCCCACTCTCCCCACTTCTGTTCAACATAGTACTGGAATCCCTAGCCATAGCAATAAGGCAAGAGGAGGACATCAAAGGGATACACATCGGCAAGGAAGAAATCAAGTTATCCCTATTCGCAGACGACATGATCTTATATCTCAAGGACCCAAAAAACTCAGTACCCAAACTCCTACATCTAATAAACCAATTTGGCAAAGTAGCAGGATACAAAATCAATCCACAAAAGTCAGCAGCTTTTCTGTACACCAGCAATAGACAAACAGAAAAGGAAATTATGGAAACGATTCCATTTACAGTAGCCAAAAAAAAGAATAAAGTACCTAGGGATCAACTTAACCAAGGACGTGACGGACCTATTCAATGAAAACTACAAAAATCTAATAAGGGAAATCAAAGAAGACACAAGGAGATGGAAAGACCTCCCATGCTCATGGGTAGGCAGAATCAATATAGTGAAAATGGCCATACTGCCCAAATTGTTATACAAATTCAATGCAATACCTATCAAAATCCCAGCCACATTCTTCACTGAAATAGAGAAACCAATCCATAAATTCATATGGAACAGCAAAAAACCTAGAATAGCCAAAGCAATTCTAGGCAAAAAACATAGTGCAGGAGGTATCACCATACCAGACTTCAAGCTCTACTACAAGGCCATCATAACAAAAACAGCATGGTATTGGTATAAAAACAGATCGGAAGACCAGTGGATTAGAATTGAAGACCCAGAAATAAAACCGCACTCTTACAGCCAACTGATATTCGACAAAGGAGCTAAAGACATACAATGGAATAAACATAGCCTCTTCAACTACTGGTGCTGGGAGAACTGGGCAGCCATATGCAGAAAACTCAAAGTAGACCCAAGCCTATCACCATGCACCAAGATCAACTCAAAATGGATCAAGGACCTCAACATCAGACCTGAATCCTTGAAACTACTGAAGGACAGAGTAGGAAAGACACTAGAACTTATAGGCACAGGAGGGAACTTCCTGAATAGAGTCCCAGGCGCACAACAAATAGGGGAAAGACTCAACAAATGGGACTACTACAAATTAAAAAGTTTCTGCACAGCTAAGGTCATAGCCACCAAAATAGAAAGACAGCCAACGATATGGGAAAGGATATTTACCAGCACAGCAACAGACAAAGGCCTGATATCTGTCATCTACAGAGAACTCAAAAAACTAAGCCACTCCAAGCCCAATAAACCTATTAGGAAATGGGCAAAAGAGCTAAAGAGAGACTTCACAAGAGAAGATATAAAAATGGCAAAGAAACACATGAGGAAATGCTCAACATCCCTGCTAGTAAAGGAAATGCAAATAAAAACAACCCTGAGATACCACCTCACCCCAGTTAGAATGGCCTATACTCTGAACTCAGGAAACAACAAATGCTGGAGGGGCTGTGGGGAAAGAGGAACCCTTCTCCATTGTTGGTGGGAGTGCAAATTAGTACAGCCACTTTGGAGAACAGTATGGAGGTTTCTCAAAAAGCTCAATATAGACCTACCCTATGACCCAGCCATACCACTCCTAGGCATCTATCCTAAACAGCAAAACCCAAGATATCAAAAGGACATTTGTACTTCCATGTTTATCGCAGCACAATTCACAATAGCCAAAATTTGGAAACAACCCAGATGCCCCTCCACAGATGAATGGATCCAAAAAATATGGTACTTATACACAATGGAATACTACATAGCGATTAGGAATGGTGAAATATTGTTATTTGCAGGGAAATGGTCAGAACTCGAACAAATAATGTTGAGTGAGACAAGCCTAGAACACAGAAAACAAAGGGGCATGATCTCCCTGATATATGACTGTTAACAAAGGGAGATGGAGAGACAGTAGAGACCAAGTCTGTGATCACTGTATATGTGCTTGATACATTGTATACTGCATATGGGTCTACCTGACCTAGACAAGGGATGGGAAAACAGGTTGTAAGATACCACAAGAAATGTACACAATGCCCTACTATGTAACTGCACCCTCTTTGCACAGCACCTTGTAAAAAAAAAAAATTTATGTTCAATTGATAATAAAAAAAAATTAAAAAAAAAAAAAGAAAGAAAAAAAATAAAAGATTAATAGAAGAGAAAGAGGAAAAAGAAGGTCTTGATCTCTAAACAAGTGGCTAGATTGTCATCTGTAAAACGAGGCGATGGAAAAGCGTGAAGGGCAGCAGTCCCTGGGCTTGCTTCGGGGAGCCATGCCTTAGACTTCTGTGCCCCAGGTTTCCCGGGCTGTCCATCTGCAGTTTCTTTTCCTCTAACCCAAACAGAGACCTCTCACTGGGATGAAGTTTCCCACCTGGCCCAGGAGTTTTAGACCTGGCCTAGGTGGTCCCTAAGTAAATATTTTCATCTTCACTCACTCACCTCCTCCTAAGGGGGGGAAAAAATCATCCCTTTGCTCAGCTAGAGAAGAAAGCACCCAAAACAAACAGCACATTATTTACACCTTGGAACCCCTCATTCCAGGGATTCCCAGGACAGCATGTGGTTTAAATCATAGTTCCTAGGCTACTTGTCCATCTTCTAGACAAATCTGGTTAACATGGACCCAAAGAAAAAGGTTGGATTCAGGCCACAACACTTTGGCGCCTGTGCAGGTTGGCACAGGCAATCTCTTTACTACTCAATAGTTCCAGAATCCACCTGCAGGCATAAGGAATGGGGTACTTTAACCTAAAGTATGAAGCATGGTGTATGCTTGATTTTCTGTACTTGCTGAGCCTTCATTACTTCACTTGAGCTAGTAGGTTCAATGGAAATCTTCCTCTAGAGAATATTCCATGGTCTCTTTCTGTTGCTCTAGACTTTGTCATTTTTATTCTGTTTCTTTTTGTTTTGTTTTCAGAAAACATGGCAGGGGCTGGGAATATGGCCTAGTGGTAGAGTGATTGCCTCATATACATGAAGCCCTGGGTTCAATTTCTCACCACCACATATATAGAAAAAGCCAGAAGTGGCACTGTGGCTCAAGAGGTAGAGAGCTGAGCAAAATACAACCTTGGCCTTCTGAGAGATCACAGCTCTAGTGATGAGGATAAAAAATCTGACACACAATTACAAAACTGTTTGTTTCCTAAGGCTATAATAGCAAGTCAGCACAAATTTGGTGGCTTGAACATAAAAAGCACATATTTTTCTTTCACAGTTGTGGAATTTCAAAGTCTGAAATTCACAGGTTGGCAAAGTTGGTGTTTTCTGGAGACTCTGAGGGACTAAAATCCCTGATCCCCACCCATTTCCTGGCTTCTAATGGCTCCTGATAGCTCTTGGACTTGTTTGGAGTATAGTTGCCCAATTCCAATCTCTGTCAGCATCTTCATGCTCGCTTTCCCTGCTGTCTTTGTCGAAGTTGGATTTAGGTCCATACTAAATCCAGGGTGAACAGGTCTATGCATTCTCGGTGTTACTACATCTGCACAGACCCTATTTCTAAACCAGGTTATGCTCATTAGTACTAGAGTTAAGACACGGACATATCTTGAGACAGGGGAGTAGGTGCACACAATACAATCCACTACAAATACTAGATATGAAAAAGTACTCTAACAATGGAGGCAAGCCCAAGAAGCTTCTGCATTGAGAAGAGCATGACCACTGTAGCTGGGTTGGGAGAAAAGCATGAAGGAGTTCCTGGAGGTGATTTTGAAAAACAAGTTAATCATAGAAGGGCTATTTGACATTTGAATGCAAATGAGCAACTTCTCACTCCTCCTTTCAACCACCATCTGTGTGACCCAAGGATAAAGACCTCTGTGTGCTATCCAGAACTCAGCCTTGTCCCACCATGCATGGAGCACTCCAGCTTGGTCTCACTAAGGAACCACAATACTCTAAGTTATATCCACCTTACCCCACTCTACTCTCTTTATCATTGGAGTTATATGTAGTTTCTTCTGAGAATCCCAGCGTGCTATGAGCACTGCATAACATTCCTTTATGTCCTCTGTCTCAATAGTCAAATTCTCAAGGAGGAATGAAGGACTTAGCATTAGAAAGTACAGGATAGAATGAAAGGATAAGGGAAAAACTTGACAGAAGAGATTCATCCAGAGGGGTGGCCTTCTGTCATTAGAGTCAGAATAGTTAGGGAATGAATACATATTCTGGAAACCTATTTGAACAGAGTTGACCTTTCCAGCAAAAGGAACACATAAATAAACTTGAGCAGTGTCATTTAAGCCCATTCCTAGACTTTTAAGGTTATGTGCTTCCAAACACATCTATTTCTGTTGGGACAGAGAAATGATGTGCTCTTCATCAAGTGAACTTGGCCAATAGCTGGCTTTGATGAAGGGAAAGTTAAAGGGTAATCCCATAGGGAAATATCCAGCATGTCATTTTTACCAGTTAGTTGAATAACCAGAGTAGCTTTTGTGACTTACTCTTTGAGCTCCATAAATCAATGTACGCCATGAAGTTTATCCCTACTCACCTCCATTTTAAAGATGAAGAGATCTTATTACCCGTGTGACACTGGGTTGCTAATGGTTTGGAATAAGGACCTCAGACCTCACTTGGTGGTGTATTCATGGAAATTAAGCCTCACACCAAGTGCTGTGCCCCAGTGAGATCACAGCACAGGGATGAGGTATGGAAAGAAACTTCAGTGGAGTTGCTCTACCCAAGCTCCGCCTCCTCCATGCCCAATTGATGTTTTCAAATCCTCCTTCATCCTAAATAGCCCACCATTCTGGGAACACAGGAGTGCTTATTTAGAAGGCCGTGTCTCATGCATTCTTGTTGTTCTTCCAAACTTAAAATTTATGTGTGGCTTTGGAGGGTCTTCTTAAGAATTGCTGAAAGAAGCTTTTTAATTCAAAACTTCATTCTTGTGCTTGATCATTTCTTTATGTGACAGTTAGGCATTCTCAGTCATTCTAAAGTAAAATGTTAAGAATATAAGCATGTGACTTCCAAATTAAAAAGAAAAAAAATGGAGAAAAAGTAGCCAGCTATCCTTATCTTCAACTACTTCTCCTTAATGGACCATAACATTCTAAATTAAAGGCTTGAAAAGCAACCATACAACTGTTAGAAAATTGTAGGAATTGTACAGGCATGATTAGCTTGCAGTGGGTCTGTTTACAGACTGTTTCTTGTCTTTCTGCCAAGCCCCACTGTCCCTGATAAATGCAGTACTTAGAGATGGCTAACAAGAGCAGAGCATTGTTACATGAAAACCAGTAATAGGGGAAAAACCAGTGAGGCCCAGTTCTAGAAAGAAAGAAAAGATGGTGAGATTGAGAACTGGAGAATACAGACTCCTTTCTAGAAAACCAGGAACATTTTAGGGCATTAACATTGCTTTCATATCCCCCATAGGTCAGGCTGTTTGTTAGGACTTAGTAATACATAGATTTTCATGATGGGTCTTCTGCTCTCAACAAGCCTTCACTGTGTATGGTTTGCTAGCAGACATCCCAGTAAGGAACATCATTGACAAAATCATTTAAAAATGGATCGGATTATGGTCATTCCTGTGATATATTAGTATGGAAGAAGAGATAAGATTCAGTCTGGAGTGGTTAGAAAATAGATAATTTTTTTTTTTTTGCCAGTCCTGGGCCTTGGACTCAGGGCCTGAGCACTGTCCCTGGCTTCCTTTTGCTCAAGGCTAGCACTCTGCCACTTGAGCCACAGAGCCATTTCTGGCCATTTTCCATATATGTGGTACTGGGGAATTGAACCCAGGGCTTCATGTATACGAGGCAAGCTCTCTTGCCACTAGGCCATATTCCCAGCCCTAGATAAACTTTTTATATATTAATATATTAAAACATAAAATATTTTCTATATAAAATCTGCAATGTTTTATATGGTATATGCAATACCATTTACTAGTCGTTTCCTAGTTCTGAATGCTCTGCTTGGACATCAGTTCATCTGTTCCACTTATAATCCTATGATGTAGGTACTGTTAGCATACTTGTTTGATGTTTTTGTTTTTGTTTTTTTTTAAGATGGAGAAACCAAAGGGCTGGTGCTGATTGCTGTAATTCTAGCTACTTGGAGGCTGAGATCTGGGGGATCATGGTTCAAAGCCAGCCTGGTCAGAAAAGTCCATAAAATTCTTATCTCTAATTAACCAGTAAAAAGCCAGAAGTTATATGTGGCTAAAGTGGTGAGAGCACCAGCTTGAGTGAAAAAATGCAAAAGGACAGCATTTAGTTTAAAGCCCAGTATTGGAACAAAGAAAAGGAAAGATGAGGAAACAAAAACAGAGCACATTTAAAGTCTGTAGTTAATAAAATAAGGTTGGGCATCAAGTCATAGTGTCACCATGAGGCTATGGGGAATGGAAGATGAGCAAGATGTGCAGTGGTTTCTGACAGACAATAAATATTAAGTAAATTTAGACCCTTTTCTCATGTTTCCATTGTGTGGCTTATTTGTTAACATTTCTTGGTATTGAATTTTTTGTTGTTGTTGTTGTTTTTACATCTTTTATCCTCCCTTCAGTCTATCTGTGGCAACACAGCATAATGAGAAGGAACATGTGTGGGCTTCAGATTCAAAGCTGTGCTGATAAAAGCAAATTTGCCAGCCATTGGAGGCAGATTACAGCAAGGACGTAATCTGGGGTTGTCCTGGGAGGAGATGTCTTCCTGGCTGTCATCATCTTGGCAGGAATCCACCTGGGAGACTTTGTTGGATGTCTGGTTGAAACTCATAACTACTGTGTCTGGAAATATACCCTTAATTTATTAACACCTCAAGTATAGCTCAAGGCGAATAAAGCTAAGGGGACATGATTTGTTCTTAGCAAACAGGCAGTCTTGATGATCACTGATGGTTTTATTTGGTACATATCGTTTAATCATTCTTAAATTCTCAAGGATTATAATAGAAATGTTAATAAAAATAAAGACATAAGATTTTAATACATTTTAAGTTTTAAAAATGAGATTATAATGTATTTAGATATCTTCTGATTACTAGACCTCTGAGAACAGCCCCATTCATTATATTATCTCACAGGTAAATAATGAGATTACTAAAATGATGGATAGGTGTGCCTACATTTTTACTAGTCTGAAACAACAACAAAAAACATTTAAGACCTGAAAAATCTTAAGTTCATATGCATCCAAGTAGGATCTTTCCATCATGACTTGATCTACCCTGTGTTATCTGAAAGTGCCTACTAGGTGTCAGTTGTGTGACAGGCTTTGGGGCCAGGAGGATTATACCCAAGACTTACTTCATTCTGGTTCCCTGCATTCTAGGAGGTTGGAACATGAATAGCACTACCATTTCACTTTTGCTTCAGATCTGTTTTCTGGATGACTCTTTTTAGCCCCAAGGGCAGAAAGCCCCCTGTGTATGTACATAGATTTCAGACATCATCCATCCCCTTGTGTTCTCTTTGGAATTATTTTCAACTGAATGATCAACTAATGTCCTTACTCAAATCTGAAAATCTTCCTTCACTTTAGAAATCTTTTCAACACAGGCTTGCTATGATGTAGTCTTCAAATTTTTTGAAGTCTTGTGCCACTAAAATAGAGCTCTTGATCTTCTGTTTGTTGAAATGAAATGATCTGTAGGGTTTTATACAGATGTATGGCTTCATTATACATGGACCTGGATTTCTTTCTTTCTCTCCTTGACAGCTAACATAGCTTCAGTTTCCTCAGTTGGGATAGAAAAAGATTTCCAACAAGTGAAAAGAACTAACCATGAGTCAGTGTCAAGAAAGAAAGTCTCAAAATGGGTAGAAGTTCTAGAAGGACTTAATCAGGCTGGCAGGGAACAAAGGTGGAACTCAGAGGATATTTCCCTTACAAGAAACTTCTTCAACAGTGCTGAAATTGACCCTGCCCAAGCCCACAGTCTACAATCTCTTATTGTTTTAAAGATTTGTGTCTCTTAGATGTAGGTCTCTAAGGAAGAAAGCATTTTCATTCAGCCACAAGCCATTTTCTACTGGAAAATTCTCCTTTTTCAGCCCTTTCAGCACTTTTACTCATACCTGAGTTCTACCTCCAAATACATCCATCTATCTTGGAAGATTTAAAATATTTTATTCTTGTATCTTTCCCTTCCCAGATTACAGCCTCCTGAAGGACAGAGTCTGTGTCTGATTCAGCTGTAACTTTTCATCGCCCAGTACCTGCCTGGCATCTTTTTCTCTCTCCCCTTTCTTTTCCTTCCTTCCTTCCCTCCTTCCTTCTTTCATCCCTTCCTTCCTTCCCTCTTTCCTTCCTTCCCTCTTTCCTTCCTTCCTTCTTCCCTTCCTTCCTTCCCTCCCTCCCTCCCTTCCTCTCTTTTCTTTCTTTCATTCTTTCATTCCCTTTTCCTCTCCTTCCTCCCTCCCACTTTCCTTTCTTTTTTTGTTTTATACCAATACTGTTGCTTGAACTCAGAGCCTCATGCTTTCACTTAGATTTCACTCAAGGATCATACTCTGTCACTTGAGCCACATCTCCATGTCTAGCTTTTTTTTTCTAGCTAATTGAAGATAAGAGTCTCTCAGATTTGTTTTCTGAGCTGGACTCAAGCCATGCTCTTGCTATTGCATCCTTTTGAACCGAAATTACAGGTATGACCCTCCAGTTCCTAACTTGATATTTTTTAAATAAATAGTCTAATTTTCTTGGTGTGCATAGTTGGGGCAGATCCAGGGAGGGGTACTGAGGTTTATCAAAGAGACATCTCTCAAAGCAACAGAATTCTTATCTTTGCTGACCTGGCTATAGCAAGAAATCTAAACTCAGGTATTTGCCATGTAGATATCTAGATGGGATTAATATTCTCCTTTGCCTTTCCCCAAGGCTCATTGGTGATGCATTTTACTTATAGATTTCACCATTCAAGTAGAGAAATATCCAGGAAACAACACATGTCTTTCTGTGTAAGCATCTCACGTTAAACTGTTTGCCCCTTTTCAATGCAAGTGTGGTAAATACCTGCCGTTCATCATCACTAAAGGAATGCTTCATGCCCATTCTCACTGATGCTTCGTGTCATGTCAGATATCACATCTTCCATAGAACTTTTGTTTTGTAACATGGTTTGATTCTTTTTATTCTCCCTCTCTCTCTGACAAAAATATTGTTTCCAGGCAGAATTGTCTGCCAAACACATTCTTCCTGGTCTCTGTCAAGTGTACCCAGATCCCAGCCAGAACCTTTTGTTCTGGTATCATGGGCCACAGTCCAGGAAACTAACATCTTCTTTTCCCCACTATCTCCAACTGTCCACTCCCTTAGCCATTCCTTTCCAAAGATGTGACCTTCAGCTGGAAGAAGAGATGTAAATGTCATTTCGTCCTCAGAGTCACTCTGTAGTTCTAGCCAGAACATTTCCCTCTGGGGAACCATCTTACTACTCGGTTATATGGGAGGCAGTGAATGGTAGGATTCAGGGTGTCCTGGCATATTGGGGTATATCACCTACTGTGGTCTCCTGACTGTCTACACTCAGGTGCCTCTCAGTGCACATACAAACTCAGTGACAAACCCTGAAAATGACTTTAAAAATGTGTGCCATTTCTAAGGCTTGGGCACTGTCTTTGAGTTTTGTTGCTAAAGACCAGCTCTCTACCACTTGAACCACAGCTTGGCTTCTGGCTTTGTGGTTGTTAATTGGAGATAAGAATCTCTCACAGACTTTTCTACTCAGCCTGGCTTCATACCATGACCCTCAGATCTCAACCTCCTGAGTAGCTAGGATTATAGGTGTGAGCCACTGGTGCCATGCTTTGAAAATGACTTTTCTTATTATGAGATGCTAGGATGGTAACTTTTAACTGGGCGACCTCAGCATGTCTCAGTTTAAGAATCTTTTTGGAATTTCCCCTTTTCTTCTCATTCACATACTTTTTTAGCAGGGAAAAGGGGGAGTGGGGATTGAACTCGTGGCATTGTGTTTGCTAGACAGTCCTTTACAGTTTGAGTCATGTCATGGAAGCCATACCTCCAGGCTCTTACTTTAATTATTTTTGAATAGTGTCTCATGTTTAGCCTGGGCTGGCCTGGACCATGACCCTTCTATTTATGCTTCTCATGAAGCTGAGATGACAGATGTATACCATGTCACCCACATGTATATTGCAGATCTGAGAAATATTGTTGCCTGGGCTGGCCTCCAAACCTTAGCTAGAATTACAAGTATGAGCCACCACACCCAGCTTCATTATCATAACTTTTGACATCTATGTCCATTCAGATCTTTGTCATGACTATCTGTTTGCTTCTTCTACTCCCTATTATGTGCATTTTCTGAAAGTGGAGTAGAACAAGGTGATCCTCAAACTTTTCCCTTCATTTTTAACAGCCACTGAAGCTTGAACACAGAGCAAATAGAACTCAATAACCTCAGGAGACAGAGAAACATGAAACAGACTCTGAACATCAGAAAATTCTAATCAGTATGAATAATTTCCCATCAAGAACCAGAGGGGTTTGGGACAAGTTTCCAAACATGGCCGACTCAGACAAGGTAAGTACTTTCTCATTCATTTTCTTTTAATCATAATGTTTACTTTTGAGAATCTCTGAGCGAATTCTCAATATCTAGCACTGTGATGTTAGTAGAAAACTCCTGGTATACAGTGTGATAGCACAGATGAAACACCAACTAAGAGTATTGACAAGTGGATTCTAATCTCAATCCCACCGTTGTGTGCTTTGAAGCGTTATTTGAATCTCATTTTCTGATCTATTAAATTTGGAAAGAAAATGGTCTCTGTTTCTCACTGGGTGGCTGTGAAGGACACACACACACACACACACTTATGCACGGACACACTGAGAAACACAAATACACACATACATTATAAAATAAATAGCCCTGCCAAATACTTTATGATTTTGTGTTTTTAAGCCATCCTGACATCAGAGAAACTTCACAGGATAAAAAAGCTAGTATGAATAATCCTAGAATTTATGGTTTTGTTTTTTTGGTAGCACTGTTTGGAGGAGATGAAGCACATTAGTCAGTCTATTTGAGACTTTTCTCTCTATAGAGATAAACCCTTCCCCATTCCAAGTTCTGTTTTCTTGTCTAAGGATCTACCTCTTACCCTGATAGAGAATACCAGAAAGATTTACCTTTAGGAAAAATGACTGCTTACCTCATAACTCACAACTTCACCCAGATGCCTATCAGAACAACAAAGAATACAGATGAATAAAACCAATATCTGTACCCAAAGTGGTTTGTATAATAATTGAAATGGGATGAGATGAATTACTGTTTCCTTATACTAGAGTATAAAATAGCATGCCATAGAACCTGATACCCTCTCAGCTTATAGCTTTGCACAGCCATACTATATATTATTATTATTATCATCTTTAATCAGTAGTACAAAGGGCTTTCAATCCATCAAATCAGATTATAAGCATAATGCATCTTGATCAATATCATCTCCCTTCATTGTTCTCTCCTGCATTTCCCAACCAGCTGTACTGTCTTTGGTTAGTTTTCTTCCTATCTTTCTTTTGCTCTACTGTTGGTTATTTTAAAATACACATATTGTCTCTGATGGTACAGAGTTCCTTAAACTCTTGTAATTTCCTGAGTGATAAAGAGACTAAGAGAACCTTCTGTTCTTATATTTGGTCTTTTTTGATAAAAGGTCCCAATACAGAGAGCTTAAATCCTTTAGAAATCCGTGGGTGATTGGAAAATATTTTCATTTAGTGAGATGACTCCTAGATGGTGGCTAGTCACTAGAAAGACCAAAATGTGTTTTTAAATTTGGACCTTTTAGTCCCACCCCCCATTTTCAGAAGAAAGGGGAGAGGCTGACAGTGGGGTTCACAAAGGATCTTGTCTACTTGGTAACAAAAAATAAAATCCATTGCCCAAGGACAGGTGCACATCTGTAATCCCAGCTACTCATGAGGCAGAAATTTGGGAGGCTAGCCTGGGCAAAAAGTTATTAAGATCTTTAGTACAACCACTAAGCTAGGTGTGGTATTGGATGTCTGTCACCCCAGCTAAGTGGGAAGTGTGAATGGAATTGACATCTAGGTTCAGATAAAAATGTGAGACCCTGTCTGGAAAGTAAGTACAACAAAAAGAGCTGGAGCCATGGCTCTGGTGGTGTCATTCCTACCTAGCAAGCATAGGCCCTAGGTTCAAACCTCAAGACCACCAAAGAAGAAAGTCCATAAAACCCCTGAAATATGGATTTTGGAGAGCTTCTAGATGTGTACACACAGATCTACATGCTTGCTTGTAGCATGGCTCACCTCAGCTCCCTGAGCACAGCAGTTCTCATACTTGGGACCTTTCCAGGCCTTACCTCACCCATGTCTTTTATCTGATCATTCATCTTCATTATTTGTTATATACTATATTAGAACTTCCCTAGCAAATTAATTCAGTCCAAAGAGAAGTTTGTAGCAATACCTGGTTTATAGCCTGTCATCCAGAAGTATAGGCAAAAAAAAAAAAAAAACACCCAAAAATCCTATTGCTTATAATGTGTCTGGAGGGAAAGGAGTTTTATTGAACTGAGACTGTCTCCTGGCAGATGATTCCAGAGTAGAACTGAATCATGGGCTCCCTCCCCACTATGTGCTGGGGAAATCCTTCCATGTCTAGTGCCAGAGAATGGTGTGGAGCCGTGTGCAGGAGCTATCCCCCCATCTCTCACTGCCAAAATACAGATTCAAGAGTGACCTCACATGACCTGGTCTGAGAGAGAAGACTCAGGTACATGACATAGAAAAGTTTTGTGAGTGCAGAGGAGGGAATACAGATATGTTATACACATGCACACAAGCACGCATGCATGTGTGCATACACAGGTATACACACCCCAGATGGCTTCAGAAATGAGAACAAATATGCTTTGCTATTTCATTTTTAAGGTTGTCATTTTTCTCACTAGACCAGAACGAAAGAAAACACATGAGGAGCAGAAAGTGCATTGAAGGTTCTATTGCTTTTGTTTGAAGTCATCCATGCTGAAATTGATTTTAATTTAAATGTGGGGTTAGTTTACTTTGGGGGTCACAGCACACATGCAAGCTCGGACATTCAGCAATTATCTTTCACCATGTAGAAATCTATGAACCTGTGCACTTGGAGAAAAACTGTTATTTTTTGACCTGAAATAAATTAAGCAGCCAACTGAAGGGTACACAGACCTAATGACAGGGCCAAAAACAATGTTTTCTTTGCCTACGTCTCCCAGCAGATGAAATGGAGAATAGTCTTTCCTGGGATGATATCTAGGAATGGAAACCTAGAGGACTCTTTTCTGATAGTCTCTCAAATGCAAATAAAATCCACTCTCCTGTCATGTGCCTGGTTCATGCCCCACTCTAGTGACTTTAAAGGAAACTGTTCTGACCTGGAATCCTCAGACCGACTATGATATGCATTGTGTCCCCATCAAACAATAATCTATATATTCATATGTTAAACCTAATATCCAAAGGGTGATGATGTTAGGAGGTAGAGTTTGAGAAGTAGTTCATTCATGAGGAAGGAGACCTTATTAATGGGATGGATGCTTTTAAAAATAGATACCAGAGAAGTTCCTAATCTCATCTACCATGTCAAGATGCAGGAAGATGTTCGCAGCCTAACCTTTAAGAATGCCTTCACCAGACACTGACTGGTTATAACTTGGTCTTTCAGCCTCCAAAACTTTCAGAAAGACACCTCTGTGTTTATAAGACACTCTGACCAGTGTGTTTTGTTATAGTAGTCCAAATGGATCTATTCTCATGATATATTCCATTTAGGGTACATTGATATATTTGCATTTTGGGAAAACTAATTACAGAAGAGACCTTGCTTATACAAAATTATTTTATAAAATTGGAAAACCACTAAAAGAGAAAATGACATTGAAATTCCCATATTTCTTATTAAATTAACTGAAAACATTAAAGTAAAGCCTTCACAGTTACGAGTTTCATCCTTGAGAGTAGGTGGCTATATAGGACTCTGGAGATAGGTAATGCCCAACACCAGACCTCCCCACTCAGCCCTCCGAACAATGGGGAAGGCAGCAGCCTACCATGAGGTGTACAGAAAACCTCAAAGATGCTTTTAGCTCATGTTTCTTGATCAAATGGGGGGGGGTAACATGTGTCTTTGCTGTGTTGAAGGCACAAAAACATATTTTGCATTAATTGAGAGTAATAAAATGGGGACAAGATGGGAGGTTCTCATTTGCACTGAGAAATCAGTTTTTTTACATCCATTTCTAAGCTTATAAAGTTCAAACTAAATATATATGACTAGCTACCTTTTATGGATCACCCACAAGTCTCTGTGTCTGTAGACAGCAAATAAGCCATGTATTCCTCACTGAAAAGGATTCATGGGTACAATTTTTACTCAAGGACATATGACTAGATTATTAATGATTTGGTTCATATTTGTAGATTTCAAAGGAATTCCAATAATCAGATGAGTTCTCTATAGGGTTTTCTTTGTTATTAAATAGGTGTAAAAAGAGATAACAATTTCCTAAATCAAATTATGAGTACAGTGCTTCTTGATCAATGTCACCTCTTTCCCTTGTTATCCCCCCCTTATCCCCCCTCCATCCCTCCCCTCAAGCTGCTGTAGATTTTTCTTAATTACAAGATTCCTACATAATTTAAGTCTCTCTGAATTGTCTAACTTTGGAGAAGCAACCCTGTAGTGAATTCTTGTTACAGCCCTGCTGCCTAGTGGGAAGGGCTGTACTATTGATCACATAATGAGATACTTCTAGACCTTTAGGTAATTAATATACTTGGAAGAGACATCAGATTAAAGCTTGACCTCCAGGTCAAGCTCTAATGAGTCTGATACATTTTGTTATGGGACATACACAGCTAGTATCAGAGATCAAGATTTAAAAAATAAAAACTCAAACAACTACAATAGCTTCAGAGACTTCCTATTTATATATTCCATAAAATATTTCAACTGGACATCCCTCAGACCTCTAGGATATTTTAGACATAGTAATGGATCCATAGTAATAGATAATTTCCAGAGCTACTTGTAGAAATCTCCTGCAATTCTTCATTTATACCTATGAAAGTATACCTATGAAGGTATAGTTTGCCTCAAGACCTGGGAAAGAAAATAGTGAGTGTGGAATTGGGATTTTCTATGTTGTGCCCATACTATCCAGTCAAAACATTTAATTGCAAAGTGACAACTTCATTGCTCTTTACATGCCTTAATGTTTTCAAACTTTCCCTCTACTGATTTCTTGAGCTCTTTGGTACAGGATAGAGCTGGGTTCCTTGCCACTTCACTGTTGATCTCAGATTGCTGCACTCAGTTTGATTTGCCTTTTGGTTTTGATGAAAATGTAGTTGTTTCAATGGTTCATAGAATATGAGAACAAAACAAAACTGTGAAACAATTTGGTTAGAAGTCTGCCACCCAGATCATCCAGCCTTAGCCTACTCAATCCAAGGAAGTTTGACACATTGCATATCCACTGCTACAGAGGGCAGAACCACAGCTGCTGTGTGCTCTCTCAGGCTGCATCTCCAAGGGCAGAAAGGACTCTTCAGCTTCAGGATAGACAACTCTCAACTCATCAGAATACCCCTCAGCTAGCTCATCAAAATCTCCTTCAGTGCAGTGAGCCTGTGAATTTTTCCCAGCTAACCTCTGCCCAGAGAGAAGTCAATAAAGAAACAAAACACAAATAAATTAGCATTCATCACTGCTGATCTAGTATAAATATTTATAAGGGAAAGATGCTGCGATTTTGAGTGATACCATGATTTGGACCTCACATAAACAGTTAAAAACAGCCATACTTGAGATACTGCACTTGGCTTCTTTTTTTTTTTTTCTTTTCCATTTCACATCACTATAATCACCTAATAACTATTTAAATGGACCCATTTGCTGTAACTATAAAAGAACCGTGTAAACTTGTTGTCATCTAGACACATTAGCCGTGGTGGAGTCAATGAATTTCAACAGTCACTTAATAGCGCAGCCACTAGCTACCTTACAACTGCCAGCCACAGCCTGCCAGGAAGCTACTGTAACTGCCCTG
Organism: Perognathus longimembris pacificus; assembly: GCF_023159225.1. Lineage (NCBI taxonomy): Eukaryota > Metazoa > Chordata > Mammalia > Rodentia > Heteromyidae > Perognathus > Perognathus longimembris. The sequence goes on from NC_063177.1 coordinate 30,052,016, forward strand.
CTCACTGCCTCCCTAGCAAGACACGAGCTTCATTATGAATGCGAGCATTGCTGCTCTAATTAGGCCTGGGAGAAGTTTAACAACCATCTTACAGTCTTGCTGCTGACAAATATAAAAATAAAGCCTTGTTCGAATTAGCAATGTGAAGTGAGAAGGTCTAGAAGCACCAACTGTCTGAGAGGCCCTGAAACAGCTCTAATCTATAGTGAGGTTATTTTGGTTCATAAACTGCTAGTATGTTACCTGCAGGAGGTCTCCCCTGTAAAATGAATTATAGTAAGCTATATGTGATAATTAACCATGCATTAGCAAATATCTTGAAACAGGGAGGCTCTGTTTTCTCTGTATTTTGACTAATAAAAGCATGAATTTGTTCAACAAATGATCATTTAGATTGTGGAATTCTAACCATATTGCAAGGACACAGCGAGCAATGCAACATTGTGCTGGTCTAAGGGTTTCCTTACCAAAACAGGCTGCTTAATAGGCTGGCTCCATACTATGATGCTATTCACAGACCTAAAAACCACAGCGTTGAGAAGACAAATACAATATACATTTAAAATAATATGAACCTTGTGCTCTTATTTACTTTAAAATCACTCCTTATGTGACAATTAAAAAAAACAGGGATAAAGTTCTATTTCAGAAAGCAATCTTATATTTCATTAAATAATTTATAAACAGTTCCCACAGCTTTTTGACAATTAACAAATATATATGTATAATTGTATATTATTATAGCATGGGTTTCTAAGAATTTTCTTAAAACAATTTCAAATGTGCTGTGAGAATGAAAACAAAATTACAGCCTTGAAGAGATAGTGTTATTTCCTGACGTATTTGATTCATAATCCTGAAGGGTACAGGATAAGAACAACATGTGGATAATAATGACTTTAGAAGACACGTTTTGGGTGCTGAAGTGGGAGTGAGGGGAAGGGCTTGAATAGAATCTTGGGTGGTGGGTGAAAGGGTGTCATCTCCTATTGTCAGTGCATTGTAAGAGCAGGTGTTTCTATATGTATAGGAGCCACATGATGCTGATTGTCTAAACTGAGAGCAGTAGGAGGTGGCAATAATGCCTTAACTTAAGCCTTCTAAAGGACATTGTCTCTTTTTAAAAAAATTGTGTCAGCACTAGGACTTGAACTCAGGGACTTGCACCCACTTGGCTTTCTCTCCTTAAGATTGGTGCTCTACCACTTTAACACCTATTTTTTTAATTGATGGTTAATTAAAGACAAGAACCTCACAGTGTATTCTACCCTGGGTTGGTTCAAACCAACATCTTCAGATCCCAGCCTCATGAGTAGCTAGGATTACAAATGTGAGCCACCAGCGCCCAGCCTGATTGCTTCTTTATAGAAAGGAATAGCCTTTCCCTTTCACCTCCTCATCTTCTAACCTCACAACTAAAATGCAGGTAGTATAACTGTGCCATATAAATACATGAGCATAGCTAAAAATAACCCAGAGAGACCACTAAGGCAGTTTTTAACCCAATTATGTGACCAATAGTTCTGCTTTAAATAGTCCATTCAAACCCATCAATAAGTTAGGGTTATCCCTTCTAAGCAGTTTTAACAGTTTATATGTTTATACTCAAACAGTTTCCATGAGATATTCATAGATGCTAGCTAAAAAGGTTCTGCTGTCAGATATACATGAGAATCCCTGGATTAAACAAAGTGACATAGGTTTCTTTACCATAGGACTTTGTAAAGCCTTTACTACCACTTTGGGAAATACTGTCACACTGTAAACACAAGCTATACATAGCTGCCCCTCATTGGAAAGAGTATCTAGCTTTATAAAAAGTGTTGTCAATGATGTAAAGATGAAAAAAAGATGTTAACTTTGAAGATCTCCTTAAAAGACTTAGTGGGCTAAGGATCAATAAACGGTTACAGGACAGAACTCACTGAACTCCATGGGATAACATTTTCACTTGGGATAGGAGGTCAAAGGCTTTCTTAGTTTGGCTGAGAGACAACCCTCTCAAGAATCAAGACATCCTTCAACTGTAAGACATTCAGCCACCCTGAGGTCTCAAGGAAAACCACAGTGCAGACATGTTTTTACCATTTCAGCAAGATTCCCTTCTTTCTTTTGCATGCCATGTCAAAGTATTATTACTTTTGATCTCTGAGCGCCTTCCAGTAAGAAACAGAGGCCATTATCCTCTGTGAAGGAGGTGAAATGCCCCTCTTTCCCCATATATACACATATTCTACATGGTCCTTCCAGCTCTTTTTGTGTAAAAACTCACCCAACCTCCAATATATTGGAGGGTTGGAGTAATGACTAGAGGCTTCTCTGAAAGCAGCTATCTTCAAGTTGAGTGAAGGTCCTAGTAAGGCAAAGAGAGGAAAGATGGCATGAAAGTAGAACTCAAGTCTTTGTTCTGTTCCATTGGAAGCTGGGTTTGGGTATATCTCATAGCAGGAGTCTTGCAACTCACTGAGAGGAGCCCATATTGGATATTGCAGACACTGACAAGCATCTTAAGTGACTGGTAGCCTGCAAATGTTCTCTGATATATACTCTGCCAGTTCTCCTTCCAATCTCTCCACACACATGCTTTTCTGAAACACTGTGGCTTTGTTTGGATCATTAGGTAAGATTCAAGTTGGTTCTATAGGTGACTGGAAGTTTTCAGGACTGGCTGTAACATTTGATCAGGTAATCATGGAGGCTTGAGAATAAGTGAAAAAATGAATGTGTTGTGAGAGGGAGAATCCTGCTTTGTGTTCTCCTGTCTTATGGAAATGGCCCAGGCTTGGAATTCTTCAGACTGACCTGGCTTCACCATCTTGCCTCTTTCACATACTAGGGAAATGCATTGAAGCTACCATGAGGACCCATTCTTTATCTAAAAGATTGTGATAACAAGATGACGTATGTAACGTGTTTGGAGAACAGTTGAATAATCATTGTTTATCTCTTATCCCTTTGAATTGTATCCAGTATACTAGTTCCACATTTAAATCCTTGGGTTATAAGCTAGTCAAGACATGTTTGTGCCTCTTTTAAGATACAGAAAAATATTCAGATTATATTACTAAAGATTAGCTTCCCTTTTGAACATTTGTTATAGATGTGTCAAGGCATTGTGCAAAGCAATTATTTGTGCATTTACCCCAGTTAATATTAACCTCTGTCATTTGAAAGTTCCATTTATAATTAATTAAAAGTCAAATATTTTAAAATAAAACCTCTGATTTAAAAAAGAGTGGCCTCTTTCACCCCATTTTACTTCCAGCACGACCACTCTTAAAGTACTGTCTGCATATCCATCAACAGAGTATTAGTAATTGGGCTCAGGAGCAAGTGCTAAGAGTGCCCCCTTTTGGTCCTTGGAAGATTTACAGCTCAGCTGGTAGAAATAGATGTGAAGCCTCCCTTGGCTTTTTGTAAGTTCATGGTTATTTGTGTCTCGTGCTGTTGTGTCCCCCAGTTGGTCCGTATGTGGATTTTGCATTCCTCAATAAAGTAATAGACATGAAAGAATTCTGTGGCTGATGCCAGCAGCCACAGAGAACACCAAGTCTAAAGTCAGCTAAAGGTAAACATATGGAGCCATCCAAGGAATGTAGCAATAAAAATTAGAACATATGACAGCCTCCCCTCCCCCCTGTTTTTTTTATTTCTGGGATAATTGTGTCAAGGTTGGGGCAAGTAGCTCTTTTGTAGACTCCATGTCTTCATTATGGTCTGCTGTCATCTATCAGGGGGAGCCAGTCAAAGAATCTTTCAAGAAATAGTTCCCCAACCCCCACTCTGAGTGTTCAGCTACCAAAAATCTCTCAGATCTATTCCAAAAACAATTATTTATTTTCCAGACTTAATTTAATAGCAAAAACACCCCTGGAGGACTGAATGTGGTATTTGACTTCTATTTGGGCCACTCTGGGCATCACCAACAGCTTTATTCTTCAAAGTGTGACTTTGCCCTGAGCTCCTGGGCCCTTAGAGCTGTCCAGGGGCGCTGGCTGGCATCCTTACTCCCCACACAAGAGCAGTCCTAGGCTGGGCCAGAGAAGCACATAAATAATGCTTCTCAGTGAAAATTTGACTTGGTATTTCTTCTCTGTGGCCCGTACTCCTTTTTGGAGGGAAAAACAGGACCCCAGTCTGTCCCCAGACCACCTTCCCAGCCTTGCCTGAAACCACTGCAATCCTAGTATGGATCTATTCCACCCCATTGTGTGGGATCGGTTGGTGCTTTTTCCTCTTGTTCTGTCTAAGTCAGAGATCATGTCGTCATCACTGTCTGCTTCACTCCCATTTCTGTCCTTAGCACTGAGCTTAAACACTGTGCTATGGATTCAAGTCCTGAAGGCATTCCTGACAGCTCCATATTCTAAAGGAAGAGAGCTGGTCTCCATGACGTTCAGTGTGTTTTTCATCATGGACAGTCTCAGAGATCTGGCTTTGAGGACTTGAAGATGAGGAAGAAGGCAAAGAGTAACAAAGTAGAGAAATGATGCTACCAGACAAATGATTGATCATTTGCATCTGTCACCCCAGCCCTGGGAAGCCAGTGACCATTTCAGAAACCATCGCCTTGCTAATTAGGCAGGCATGTTATAAGGTTCCACTGAGGTCTGGGAAGGGAAACACAGAGCAGCTGGAGTTCAAGACTGGGGAGTCCAATAATAAGGGGAGGAAAGAGTTGTACTAGAACAAGGACAAACCATTAATCCACATTGGGGCATGATGCTCCAGAACATTCTTGTCATATTAGAATCCAGCAGGTCACTGAAAGCAGTAAATTGAGTTTGTATTCTGCCTGGTGATCATTCCATCCAAATTGAGAGCTTTTCTGAATTTCTAACTGGGTAAGCTATAAAGACCTAGGTAGAAAGTGGGCAGAGAAAACCAGTTTACCCGTGGCCTAGGATGCTTGGGCCTCTACTGTGCCCAGTGCCAGGGGCCATCTTTAGAGTTCCCCACATTGAGTCTCTTGGAAAGCATGGTTTGTATATGTTTGTGTACTCTACAGAGACAGCTAAGAGAGGCAGCTTGGATTTTCAGGCATGATACTGGGACCCTGGGACTGAGATGATCATTCAGTAAACTCAGCTCAGTGCTTTCATTTGTCAAGTGTGGAAATTCATACACACATGCACACACACATATGCACACACCACACTATTAGGATTAAGAGTTAATCTAGAGTATGACTTATAAACCAGTAACATATCTAAGAATCTATTAGAAATAGGTTCCACTCAAATTTGCAGAATCGGGATTCTGAATTTTAACATAACCCTTCAAATGATTCATCTGTATCTTAGAGTTTGTTAAACACAAGACTAGATTAGTGGATGCCCAAAATAGATGCTTCAATTTGGTGCACTTGTTACTGAGTTTGTTGCTCTGTAGGTTCCTAGTCTACTGGTCAGCAAATATGACTAATTGCCAATCTGGACTTGGGAAAGAAAAGTTGATTTGGGGAATTTTTTACTCATTTAAAGTGTGCATGGGACTCATCTAGCCAAGAATGCCTCCATAAATTCTTTAGGTTTACTGAACTCTTCTCTCTCTTTCTCTTTCCCTTTCTTTTTTTCTTTCTGTCTCTGTCTCTCTGTCTCTCTCTCTGTCTCTCTGTCTCTCTCTCCGTCTCTCTCTCTCTCTCTCTCTCTCTCTCTCTCTCTCACACACACTTTATACTGGATTTTCAGAAAAAGCCATGCTTAAATTTGTTAACCCATAAGCATCAAGCTCTCTCCCTTTAGGTCCAGTTCCTCCTAACTTCTTGATCCAGTCTTTCAGTTTGCAACACTTAGCACACCTTCTGATTTCACTTGGTTGTATTTGCTTTTTCAGTATATTAGTAGCTGCTGATCATAGTTGTCAGGATTCTTTTCATTCTCTTCTAGAGTGGAAATCCTCTACATGCTTTTAGGCAGCCTATGAGAGGCTCCACTGTAAACCAGAGACCACCAAGGATCCTCTCTTCCTTTCTGCTCGGCCCACTGATAGTCCTAGCCCTGCCAATCACCCTCACTCCAACTCATTAAGTCCCATTTTATATCAGCCAATGCTCAGAGTTTGCTGGTGGAAGATGCTCTATCCACAGGAGCAAGAACAAAGAATTAAGACCATGGGCTGAAGAATGTAATGGGTGGGGTTAACACTAAAATGCATGGAGCTTCAGCTACTTATTATATCATCTTGATTGTATTAACTACTCACTCAAGCCACAGTTTCTCTCTATATATAAAGTGGAGGAAATAATGGTATAGAATTTAATGATCTCTTCCAAGTAAAATGTTTAACATAGTTTCTGGCACATATTAAGTACTCAATAAATGTTTGCTATTAATATTAGACTCACCTTATACAAAGAGGTTACTCTATGCCCTCCTTTTCCCATTTAATAAGCAAACAGACAGCTCAGACTTGGAATGGGATTCTAGTGAGCTCCACCCCAATGGAAGCCAAGTGGTGCCTCATAATCCCTGAAAAAACAACAGGTAACCTCCAAACTACACACCCTCAGAAGCCAAGACCAATGCTTTAGTACCCATTAGTCCTTGTCTGGCTTTCTATAGGAAATTTGATCACATTTTTTCAAGGACTATAATTTGTGGATTAATTAGACTATTTAATGTTCTTTCTTCTTCTTTCTGATAGCCAGTGGACTTTTAGCAAACTCCATTCGTATTTGGTCAGGAAACAAAGAAGCAGTTTGAATAGCCTGGAGCATGGTAGAAGATGAATTAAGCTTTTTATTCTAGGATCTTGAATTTCAGATATTTGAATTTCAGATATAATTTCAGAACAGGGATGAGAAAAGTTGATCAGTTTATTGTTTATTAAAGCACTGTTGTGTGTCACTAATGCTTCTAGTCCATATAAGGAGTAGCAGCAAACTACACATGGGGGTAACAAGAAGAGAAGTATGTTCAGGAAAACCAACTCATGATGCAAAATTAAAACAGAAATGACAAAGCAGATCATGGTCATGTTTTCTCATCTTTTACCTTCTTCATCTAGGAAAGGAAGACATTAGACAGGGAAGTTATAGACTTTTGAGATCGAAAAGGAACCATAAAGGTTTTCTATGCAATATTATTTTCTATTATCTCAATGGTTAAAAACTCAGGTTTATATTGTATTTTACTGGAAACCTATCTCCCAGTAGCCATGCTATATTGGTGTTACTTCTGAAAGCTATCCAACTATGTAAAAGTCGAAACTCAGAATAGCCCATTCTCATGATAAATTCGTTCTGTCAATTTACAGAAAGATAAACCATGAAACACCCAAGCTTGATCTTCAGCTAATAGGTACCAGTAAGCTGAGTTCAGTTATTAAAAGCATGTCCATAGCACTATTACAAAAGGCACTATTACAAAACGACTGCACAATCTACATCCTGCAAACCCCCACCATTGTTCCAATATCCAAGCACCTTCCCACTTGCTCAGGATCCAGAAGCTAAAGTCATATTGTCAAGCACAGCAAGAAGCCTTCTAAAGTTCATGCCAGTCCTACAGCCAGTATCCTTTCTGACTGATCCATGCTCTGTGCTGTGCTGATCACCAATTTATGTTCATATCACCCCTGCAAATGTTCCCTTTACTGACTAGACCTCATAGACTAAATGGAAGTATATTCCCAACAGCATTTGTTTATAAATACTTCCCATTAGCACTTCCTACCAGTCTTGAATGTTTCCATTTTCAGATATTTCTTTGTTTCTTTCTGTTCTATTTCACTTCCTCTCTGATTGTGTTCCATTTGGTCACTCTCTCTTTGCATGTTACATCCCTGATGGAGGATGAATTGCACTAAACATAGCAAAAGTTTCCTTATGAGCGATATCTTGCTGCTACCAATATAGCCAAAGATGATGCTATTTCTTGTTAATGTCATCTTTAAGGGGTTTATCAGGCACAAAATTCTAAGAAGTGAAAGACAGGTGAACATGAGGCATTACATGACTCATATCCATCTGTGATTAAGCTATCTAGAGGCTCTCAGCTCATGGTAGTGGAGGTCATTAACAGCCTGGGTGTTAATTCTTTAGAGGCTGTTCAACTCAAAGGATTTTGAGGTGGAACAGAGGAAGGAGATTATTCTAGACAAGTGAAATTATGAGAATGAGAGTGAAAGCAAGAGCAACTTCAGGAAAAGCAAACAAAATAGAAATTATTTGGGATAAAATTATCTGCCTGCCTGCCTTCTATCCTTCCTTCCTTTCTTCCTTCATTGTATCAACTTGTTTTCTTTTTTTTGTTCTCTTCCCAATTTTTCCCTTACAAGCCTTTAGTAACCAGATGAAAGAATTGCTGGAGGTAGCAGAGTCCTCTAAGATTTATATTCAAATAGGAATTTCTGAAGACCATTGAATGATTTTGATAGGAGTTAAGGTCAAGATCAGAAAGAAAATGCTATCAATAAAGTCCAAAGGGGAAAAGAAAGGATGAGCAAAGAACAGTGGGAAATTTGGCTTGTGAGAAGGTAAAAAGGAATAAAATATGTAAACAGATCAGATCCAGAAGTACATGCTCAAGGATGTGAATGGCAGGTTGATACAAGGCAACTCCCTTTATGGAATGATAATGGCAATGATGACAACAGTAACTGATTAAAACTATGGCCAAGTAATGTGATAGAAATGGTAAACCTGTGTTGAAGGAATGGAAACACGTTGATGATGGAAGAATGAAGCATCCTCAGAGAATTAGGCTTCAGGACAGGAAACTAGGTAGCTATTTGAAGCTTAGTTTAATAGCTGCAATATTCCTGCCAGCAGTGAAAACATAAGGAAGAAGGAGTTGACTAACAAATCACACATTCGTGTGGAGTGAAATAATGAATGCTACCATTTATTGGAAGCTGACTGTGCCAGGCACAATGAGACTGCCTATCCTTACTCATTTCTTACTGTTGTGATAATCCTGAAAGATGGGATGAGAAAAACCAAAATTTAAAGTGATGAAATAACTTGATGTAGAGGTGACAGATCCAAGCTGTATATTTACAAATTCAACAGAATTTCCAACATTTGCTCAATCTGTACACACAAATGGTTCAGGCAATATAGCTGTATTCTGAGTCTCAGTCCTACCTACTTTCGTACTTTCCTGAATTCTTACTAGTAATATGGCTTACTTATTCTTCCATACATTCTGCTACACAACTGTACAGAAGGCCACCACTGACTGCCAAGCCCGTCAGTCCAAAGCTGCTTCCTTGACCGCTGAGTGCCATTCAAAACTGTTGACAGTTCCCTTCAGTGCAATGGGCTTTCCTTTTGGCTTCTTACAAGCTCTTGGTTTCCAACTCTAATTAACTTAAATGCCGCTTTGCTATTTCATCTTACTTTATCCTGCTAGTAAATATCCAAGTCCCTCAGGATCTAGTCTTAGGAGGTCTTCTGTCATCATTTTTTTACTTTTTCTCTTGGTAAGTTTGCCCATGATTTCAACTGCTATCTATACGTGCCCCAAATGTACAGATTCAGTCAGATCTGTTTAAAACTTTAGGTCTCTGTATCAAATAGTTTATTACATATGCTATATATCCCTATGGATAAACATATATAAAACAGAAATCATCTCATCCCCACTCATTCTGGGTTTTTTTGGGTTTTTTTTGGCCAGTCCTGGGCCTTGGACTCAGGGCCTGAGCACTGTCCCTGGCTTCCTTTTGCTCAAGGCTTGCACTCTGCCACTTGAGCCACAGTGCCACTTCTGGCCGTTTTCTGTATATGTGGTACTGGAGAATCGAACCCAGGACCTCACGTATACAAGGCAAGCTCTCTTGCCACTAGGCCATATCCCCAGCCCTCCCCACTCATTCTGTATCTGCATATATGTTCCTCATCTCACATACTGAAGAATTGTCCTCCAGTGGCCAAAGCTTAAAGCTTTTTTTATATTCCATGTTGAATTAGTCAACCAGTCAGGCATTATGATTTCATTTCTTAAATATCTCTCAGATAAAAAGATTGTAAGTTCATTAAGTTCATTAAGAGAGGAAATCTCTTAAATATTTAGAACTTAGTGTTTCACTTGGTATACCTGGTAGCATGTGACAAGTGAATAGTCAATAAATATTTGTAAATTAAACAAGTGAATAAATGATGCACTCTTTCATTTCTTACCATTTCTACCATTGCTCCTCCTCTAATAAAAGCCACTGTTATTTCTTAGCTGGGCTGCCTATCTCAGAATGTCACAGGGAGGATGTAAAATATTTGAACAGTTCCTGGAACATTTTAAGTCCTCAAAAGTGCTAGTTATCATCACTAGCAACAGAAGTGGTACTCATAATAAATAATAAATACTTCTGAGTGATATAGGTACATGCATTGTCATGAATTCTAAGGTATAGATATATGGGAACTGAACCTGGGAGGGGGTTCTTGCACATGCTGAGTAAGCATTTTACCACCAATACACCTCACATTCCACTATATATTTATTTCAGTGAAAGAGATATTTCCATGCAAATCAAGTGCCATAAAAATACTCAATAATTGGAGAAATGTGTGGAGAAACTGAAATCCTTACACATTGTTTGTAAGAATGTACGATAGTGTTGCTGCCTTTAAAAGAATTTTGGAAAACATTTCCTCACAAGCTTAGATACTAGAATTATCATCTAGCAATGATCTACAAGTTACTGTCGAAGATAATAGAGCCTGGAGAAATAAAAATAAAAATTCATGACCTCTACAACAGACAAGGGCCTCATATCTAAAATTAAGTTCCCCCAAAACAAATCCTCAAAGAAACAACTGCACCTTAATAAATGGGCTAAAGACTTAAAGAGAGACTTCTTTGAAGAGGAAATGGAAATGGCCAAGAGGCACATGAAGAAGTGCTCAACATAACTGGACATAAAAGAAATGCAAATAAAAATAACATTGAGTTTCCACCTCACCCCAGTAAGAACGTCTATTATCAAGAAAACTAATAACAACAGGTGCTGGCAGGAATATGACCAAAAGGGAACCCTACTACACTGTTGGTGAAAGTGCAAACTTGTTCAACTACTCTGGAAAGTAGTGTGGAAGTTCCTTAAAAGGCTAAACATAAAACTCCCCCATGACCCAGCAACTCCACTTTTGGGCATTTACACAAAAGATTACAAGGAAGATCACACTAAAGCTATCAGCACAACTATGTTCATTGCAGCACAATTTACTATTGCTAAAATATGGAACCAAGCCACATGTCCCTCAGTAGATGAATGAATCAAGAAAATGTGGCAGATATACCCAATGGAATTATATGCTTCTGTCAGAAAGAATGAGACTGCCCCATTCATAAAGAAATGGAAAGACTTGGAAAAAAAATCATACTAAGTGAAGCAAGCCAGACCCAAAGAAACATAGACTCTATGGTTTCCTTCATTGGTAATAACTAGTACATGTCTGGAATAGTCCTAGTAGAAGATCACAATATCTCAATAGCTATGTACATATGAACACATAAGATGATGCTAAGCAAAATGAACTACAAGCTATAGAAATAAGTGGTTTACCATTGTTGTTATTTTCAATATACCATGTGAAATTGTGCCTTTTTCTTTTGTCTTTCTTCCCCATGGTGTCACTGTAACTGATTTTGGTACCTTTGGTATTGTATATACATTTATTGGAACTAGGTTAGGGAAGGGGAACATCAAAATGGAAAGACAAATGGTAAATACTTAGAAGACAATATGCTGTAAACCAACTGTACAACTCAGGAGGGGAGGAAATTGGGGAGTGGGGAAGGTAGGAGAAAAGTGAGGGAAGAGGTAAGAATTGATAAGAAATGTACTCACTGCCTTATATATGAAATTGTAACCCCTTTGTACATCACTTTGACAATAAATTAATTAGAAAAAATTTCATAGTCTCAAAAATTCATACATGAGCATTTCTTATATCAAAATCAAAATGTTGATCCAGAATCTGAGTCTGTTGCTTGGGTATCTGTGTGATCTTAGGTGAAATCATTTCCCTCTAGTTCTTGCTTTCTTATCAACACAATGAAATTTTTGTATTTTGTCGTCTCTAGGATCCCATTCCATTCTAATTAGTTTGCAATTAGGAAGTTATTAGTCATTTCTCTCAGGCTAACTGAACTCTATAGAGGATCCATGAGTTTCCTACCTGCTTTTCTCCCAGGCATGTAGCTTCTCACTTTAAATTCTCTCCCTCTATGAGGTTGTGATTATCTCTTAGGCTTGTGAAACTAAGGATAATTGTGACTAATACTATTATTATTCCTAATATTCAAAGGGTCTAATAAGTATATTCTAGACAGTGTGCCAAATAATTAGTGTGTAATCTCATTACAAGAGTTCTGTGAGGAAGACAACATTAGAGTTCTCATTTTACAGATGAGAGGATTGAGACCCATGGATGCTGTAGAACTTGCCAGGGACAAGCAACCAGAGCATGTACAGCCAAGCTCCATGGTATTTTTTTTCTGCCCAAAATATGATGAGTCAGATAGGGCCCTTTCCATGTTTGCCTCTTGCCATCTTTCAACATAATTAGTATTGGCCTCATTAAAGAAGCCAACTGGAGCTTTCTGAGTTTGTTAGCTAATTTTTTTTCATTTTGTAGATTTAATACAGTTCTCAGTTACTCAACTAGAAAATCTGAAGACTTGTTATGCAAAACATAAGGCTGAGTCCAGTTAACTCCCAACCAGGGAACTACAACCAACATCATGGCATATTTTTTAACCAACCATGTTGGCAATAATGAAATGATGAAAAATATTCCATTTTGGTGAATGCATGGCAAAAAGTTCCACCCCACATACCATTCCTGGTAAACCAACAGGCTCTTTACAAGGGCCGTGGGATCATTTTCTACAATATCAAAGTTAAAGTCTCACATACAGCTTAGATGAGTTAATTCCTTTTCGGGGAGTTCTCATTTTACAGATATAAAGATTGAGATGCCCAGAGGTTGGATAACTTGTCCATGGTCCCTGCAGGAATACTTCATCCCATAGAAATATTACAGAAACACACACAAATTATGTATACACGTAAGTACATGCATGTATGTATATATAGGTGCTATATAATATATGTGTGTGTGTATATAATAACTATCTATCTATGATCCATGTTTGTGATGTTAAAGAAACATAAACTATTTAAACCTGACAAATAGGAGAAAAGTAGAGCAAATCATACTAATCCATAGAATGGAGCACTGTGTGCAATCATTTAAATGAATTAAGTGTATTTGTATCTACCGGCATTGAAAAAATCTTCAGGACATATTATAGGTGGAAAAGTAATCCAAAACAATTATATACACTTAGTTTTATATACTGCCTCTCTAGGTATATTCCCGGGCACTTTTAGAAAAACACTATCTGCAGGGTATATACTGGTAACTGGTGGGTATTTAGTAAGGGAAGAAGATGGACTTGGAATGAGAGAATGGATAAAAAAGAGAATTTCCTACCCGGTTGCCAGTGGCTCATGCCTATAACCCTAGCTACTCAGGAATCTTAGATCTGAAGATAAGGGTTCAAACCCAACCCATTCAGATAAATCTGAGAGATTCCTGTCCAGTTAACTAGCAAAAAGCTGGAAGTGGTATATAAAAGAGTAAGGAAGACACAAGGCCCTAAGTTCAAGTCCAAGTACTAGTATGAGAGAGAGAGAGAGAGGAGAGAGCTATTTTCCTGTTTTATATGCATCTGTTGTAGTTCTACTTAAATATTTTGTAATCAACTATCAACTATCAACTTAATAATTAAATAAAAATAGAAGGACCAGAGCTGGAGAGTTGACTTAGTTGCAACCAGAGTAAATCCTCACATTAATGAGTCAGAGGTAGTAAATCAGATTAAAGTAGTAACCACAGCTAAACCTCTGTCTTCCCCATTCTGGAGGGAGGCCATCTTTTCAGCAGAAATTCCCTTTGGAATGCTCTTAACAATGTGTTTCAGCCCACAAACAGGCTCCAGAATCATATAATGCATAACTTTCCTTTCACTGGTAAAAAAGTGACTTCTCACTCTTATAAAATACACTACCCTGTATTCTAACAGCTATTGTCCTCAATGTTGGAATAAACTATATATCACTCTAACCATTTCCTACTGATAAAACTTTGCATGCATGAATTTGCTGTTTGGGGCAAAGATGATGACTCCTATAGTTAGCCGCTTCAGAACGCTGTCATACATTTAAGTAAAAATATAGTTCAGCTGGCATTATCTCTATTCAGATGATAGATTTCACCCTCAGATTAACATTTTCATCCTTGGTTCAGTGGGCTGTGTTGGTGAAGTAGCAGTCATTCTGCTTGTAATGATTTTAAGTGCTCGTCTGACTTAATGGAGTAAACTCAATAAGTTATTCTGCCAGAGCTTTATCACTTTATTTTTTAATTATTATATATACTTTATAATTTTGTTACCTAGTGCCAATTCAGCACTATCAGGCTTCTTTTTCTTTTGGTTAACCCCATGACTTTTGTTGTGCATCCCCAAAACAGAGAGTTGTAGAAAATGAGTTAAATTAGAGCAATAAATGATGTCAGTGAAAATGCCTATTGTTTGTTTGCTTGTCTGTGTGTTTCTTCTTTTGTATTCTGTACACGTTTATAACAAGGACCTTGTTCTTAATAACCCAGCTTTTCTATGCATTTTGTCTGGAATATTTACTTGTATTTCTTCTAAGTATGCCATATGTGGCCTTGGCAGAAAACAATATGATTGTATTTCAAATAGAGCAAGAGTCCCACAGGCACATCAGGTGAGGTAGCATGGCTGAGAACAGAAATAAGTGGCATTTGAGCAAGTCTGATGGATGCAGAGCTAGGAGAGGCTTACTGAGCAGCTGTAGCCAGGGAGAAAGTGATTACCCCTTACTGGAAGGTGGAGGCAAAACCTGGCTGGGAAGCGCAGCAAGCGAGTAGTCAGGAGAGTTGGATTCCCTTCAGGTTAAGGAAAGGAAGAAAGTGAGTTCCCATACAAGTTTGAAAGACCAGAAATCAAGCTGCTAAAGAGCAAGAAGAGTGGGTTAAATGATTAAGACCAAGAGCAAAGCCCAAATTCTGAGAAACAAGAGCAGACTTACCCCTAGTGGCTCAGGGATGGCCAGTCACTGCCCCCAGGCCTCCAGGCTGCTTCCCTGGGCAGCAGGCGAAGGCTGTGTTGCCAGCAATGTTTAGAATCTCTTCACCATGGTTCCCAACCAGGAACTGGCAGCCCTGTGCTGTCTCTGCAAACACTGCTGCTGAGGTGGCAGGCTGGGGTGAAGCACCCGGTCACTGTGTGTGCAGGTGGCCTACCTTCTATTAGGAGCGTCCTTACCGGTGGAGAGACTGACATTGCAGGTTGAGTTTCTTCTCTTTCCTGCAGGAATGTGATGGTGTCAGTACTTTGTTGCTTAAAGTATGGTTCAAAGGACAGAATGCAATGCACATATCAATAGACTTAGGCTTTAGCTTTGGCCTTCATTCATTCAGCATGTATTCATTGAATGCTAGATTCATTGAATACTAGATGCCAGACACTGGTCCCTGGACTTATAGAGCCAGCCAAATTAAGAAAATTGTGATTGAATGTGCAGTCCAGACATTGATGAAATAATCCCCAAAGTAAGTACATACTGGAGAATTGTGATAGGTGTTGAAGAAAATATCTCAGAGCTAGAAGCACTTACTAGAATAAGGGTTTAGGAGGGAACACCTAGTTTAAGAAATCAGGAATAGTCTTCTGGAAAGCGAAGACATTAGTACAAAGTTAACTAGATGAATGGGAGAAGAGCATTCTAGAAAGGAGAAATGACAGCATATCCAAAGGTCCCTAGGTAAGAAAGATGGTATGTTCAAGGAAGGAGGCTCCAGTTATTAGAACATAAGAGTAATGGGAAGACTGTCTTAAATTGAGGTAGTTACATTCGACAGAGGTGAGCTGAACTCTTATTTTTTTTTGTATTTGTTAAACAACAAGAAACTTCAGTTAGGGCTGGGAATATGGACTAGTGGCAAGAGTGCTTACCTCGTATACATGAATCCCTGGGTTCAATTCCCCAGCACCACATATACAGAAAACGGCCAGAAGTGGCACTGTGGCTCAAGTGGCAGAGCGCTAGCCTTGAGCAAAAAGAAGCCAGGGACAGTGCTTAGGCCCTGAGTCCAAGCCTCAGGACTGGCCAAAAAAAAGAAACCAGTTAGCTAATAGTATTGTCTCATCTGATACAGCTGGGGATGGGCATGCTTCTTGCCACTAGTCAGCCCAAGAGATGCTGCTAAAAAGAATGCTTCCATAATAAAGAATGATGTGGTTGGAACTGTCAATAGTGCTGAAGTAGAGAACCTTTGCTCTAGATGAAGCCACCATCAACCTATATCCTTAGAGAAACACAGAGTGTCATCCCTCTTGCTGACCTGCAGTGAGCACAAGCTTGAGGGAAAAGCAAACCTTCATTATATCGAGTCCCTAATAAGTGTCAGATACCCTCATTATTGCAGCATAACCTTATCCATACTGACTAATAACAGTAGTAGAATGACCATAATTCCTGCCTTCTAAGCCAGGAATCTAAGACTCAGAGATACTGAGCAATATAGCTAGGTCGCCTGGTTTCCAAGGCCTATTAGCTAGTCTCTTAATGGTTCACCACACGCAGGGTACTGTTCACAGACTTCAGGGGAGAATGGCCTTAACCAGGAGCCACTGAACCCCTCCCAAAAGGAGAAAGGTGGCTTGCAAAGTTATTCTTATTTGACTAATAGCTATGTGTTGAAAGATTTCAGAAAGATATTGAGAAACTGGTCTAGCTTGTAAAGCAAGATACAATCCCAACCTTGTAATATTTTGCTTTTTTTTTCCTCCTACATTTCTTTGTACATACAACACATTTTCCATAGTTCTAATTTAGATTTTAGGAGACATGACATTACCCCCAGCAAAATTAGTCCATTCACCTGGACTCTAGAATTTAAGTCCCAATGTCACTTCTGTCCTGGACTAGATATAAATATTACTCACTCAACCCCTCCATAACTCATTTGTGAGATTAGATGGATTTTAATTACTTGATTGTCATAGGGTTGTCAAAGGGATTTAACAATGTAATATTTTCAGCATTTGTCCCATAGTAAGCATGAGGATTTATTAAACAAAGTTTTGGGGGACATGCAAAGTTTTTGAAATGAATAAAGAAGAACTAGAAGAAAAGCCCCAGTGCCATCCAAGATGATCCTGTGTGCTAAGTCTATCACTCAAGTGCTGTAGCAGTACTCTGCAACTAGCAGGCATTGCGATTTGTATTGCAGTTGAATTGCAGTAGCAGGCAACATATATCAAACTGGAGGATAGGTGGGAATTGCAGAGAAAGATATTCTGAGAATCTACTGCTTTGGACCAGATCTGAGGAAAAATGTAAGAGTCATTAGGTGGACATAGAGGCCAAATGTGAACCATCCAGAAGAAAGGTAATGTGGACACAAAGCAAAGGCATGTTTGGGTAAAGTGGAGCAATTACCCTGGGGTGATGAGATCAGAATGTGGTTAGAGACAACACTAATAAGGTCTTCTGGATATGGCTGATCAAGAATTTTGACCACAGTGTGGAAATTTCCTGACAAAGTCTTTAAATGAAAATCCTTAATAGTGAGAAAATAGCCAGGCACAGAAACGGAGAAAATGGGAGCAAACAAGGAATAACTGTCCTGCGTTCACTCGGCTGTCATCTTATCAGTCCCATCCTTTTGAAATTCATTGTTGATCCCTAAAAAACAATGACAAGCTAAAAAACATGGTGGTTTAGTTGCAGTAGGGGGAGGGGGGAAGGAAGATGGAGAGAGCTACTCTGACAAGATCTGAGACCACCAAGTTGGAGGGAAGGCACTCCAGTCTCAGTTTAATAATTTCTGAAGTTCTTGTGTAGCCTGAGTTCTCACTGGGACTTCAGGTATTCGGGGCCAGCCTCACAGTCTGGTCTCCAGCTCCTGCAGTCCTAGCCCAGCCAGCATGCTGGCTCCAGGGTCATTTCACAGCTGAGCTGTCCTCTGCCAAGGCCTCCAAAGTGAGAGGAAACTAACACCTCCCAAATGTCATCCAACAACCCCGGTACTTGATCCCTGACATTAGAGACATAGAGAGCTTTGCCCCTTGAATTTTATTTTAGTTATTTTCTTTGGAGTGGGGCCTGGGACATATGTAAAATGAAGGTTTTGCATGATGCTCTTGGGGGCTAGCCAGAAAGGAAAGTAGTTTTTTCAGCCATACAAATCACAGCTTATCTCTCTCTAGTGGATTCTTGAGAAAATGTCCCCCTGTATCAGTGACCCAAGTAGACTCCCGCTAATACTGTTGTACTAAACCGCAACCAACATTTATTTCTCACTTCATATATCCTCACTTGAATTTTCTAGTTACTCCCACCAACTCGAGAGGAATGAGTTACTAAGCCAGGATGGCCTTCAAGATGAGTTTTTTGAGGAAAAGCAAACATTATTATTCCTAACTGAGAAGACGAAGGCATCAGGGTGAAAAAAGGGGAAAGACTTGCAAAAGTGTAGTGATGAAATTATGACTGTTCTAGGTTCAGAAATGAGAATTTAAGATTCAACACACCTATGCTGGCTGCTAAAAGAAAATAAGCCCCGTGCTTGCTTTGGTGCTTAGCCTTATCTGACAGTGAATCAACCTACCAGCCAAGTGGGATCCTTCAGGTCAATCTGGATGTAAGATCTTTGGTTTATAGGTGATGGGAACTAAGGTCCAATGTTTACTACTTATGGCATAAAATGCATTTCAGCTCACACATTGCTTTCACAAAATTGGTATCACTTTTTTATTGTACTGGCATTTGCCATCAGTGCCTCTTGCTTGCTAGTCAAGCTGTCTATCACTTGAACCACAAAAGCTAATCTCACTTAATGTTTTCTCATAAGCACTTTAAAATGGGCAAAGCTGGTTTTCTTGGCTTCCATTTGCAAAAGCTCAAAAACTATTGATTGCTAGAGCAGAACTTCTAGAACTCAGTTTGACAGTTGCGCCTGGTTGAAATCCAAGCTCTGTGACCTTAGGCAAAGTCACAGAGGTGATCTATAGCATTGCTATGATTATTAAATGCAACAACATAAAGTAACAGTGGGTGACAGACATCTACTATCAAAGTTTAGAGTAAGGTTCCTCACTCTTAAGCACTCCTGCAATTTTGGGCAAAATCAGTCTTTGCATAGGGGCTGGTGTGTACATTGTAGGGTATTTGGCAGAACCCTTTATTTTTATCCCTCCCTCCCTCTTTTCTTTCTTTCTTTCTTTCTTTCTTTCTTTCTTTCTTTCTTTCTTTCTTTCTTTCTTTCTTTCTTTCTTTCTTTCTCTCTTTCTTTCTTTCTCTCTCTTTCTTTCTTTTCTTTCTTTTCTTTCCTTTCTTTCTTTCTTTCTTTCTTTCTTTCTTTCTTTCTTTCTTTCCTTCTTTTTCCTTCCTCCCTCCCTCCCTCCCTCCCTCCCTCCCTCCCTCCCTCCCTCCCTCCCTCTCTCCCTCCCTCCCTCCTTCCTCCCCTCCCTCCCTTTTCTTTTGCAAATCCCTAGGCTTGAACTCTGGGCTTGATTGCTATCCCTGAGCTCCTTTCTGCTCAAGGCTAGTGCTCTGCCACTTGAGCCATATTGCCACTTCTGGCTTTCTGTGATTAATTGGAGATAAGAGTCTCCCAGGCTGAGTTTGAACCATGATCCTCAAATAACAGCCTCCTGAGTAGCTAGGATTACAGGTGTGAGTCAGGCCACTGGCTTATTTTTATTCCTTAGAGGCCAATTTTAATACAACTCTCCCTTCATCCCTAGATGGAAACAACAAAAAATAGCTCTAGAATCCCCAAATACCCTATCACACTGCCTACCTTTATGCTATTACCACATCACACTAATACATGCTGTTTCCATTTTTTCATGAGACTGGAAGATCCTTGGCAGCAGCAAGAACCAATTCATCTTTGATCCTTGGTTACTGGCCCGTCACTTGGGTTAATGAGGCAGAGATTTCCTAAGTACATCATGAATGAATCTTGGGATGTAGCTGACCTATGACCCTTCCTTTTTGGGGTTGAGTAGGTGACTCAACTCCTTTGTAGGAAGAGTTGTAACAGCTGCCCAGCCCCCAACCCTCCAGGTCCTTGCTCATCTTCCCACCCTTCTTCAGACATTAATTGCCACTTAGTGAACAGAGATATTTGTTGTCTGAAAGCAGGGCAAAATGAAGGCACTCTGTCTAGGGTTACAGGGACAGGACACTTGTCTGTTATTTGTTTCCCATTTGTCATGCAAATTACATGAGTCTTTATGACTGTTATGGTCACTAAGCATCTACCATTTGGCAGTCTTTCCTACTCTGACACCTTCTGAGGAATATACTTCTTTAATTCTAAAGGATGACCAGAAGAACAGTGCAGGTAGATGTCAGAATATCTCAATAGGGTTCTGGTTCTTCAACTTTCTGTGACCTTGCTAAACTTAGGTCTCCTCTGTGGGCCTCAGTGTTCTCACTTTTGAAATGAAGAACTTAGGTCTCTGGAGCATTTTGCACTCTGGGCTCCAGCTTGTTCTATTGGAACCTGCAGAGAACATTTGCAATTGTTTAGCAAGCTGTAATATTCTCTGCCAAGAATACCTCTCCATCTTTCTCCTTTGTATACCCGGTGAGTTTCCACATATCTTTGAAGACCCTGTTTAAATACCCCTGCTAATTTTCCTATAGAGCCAGGTAGAATCAACTACTGTTTCCTAAGGATGCCCTATAACTCAGCATATCGTCTTGCTAGCTCTCCTGTTCGTTTAGGCAGCTGTTTGCATGTCTGCCTCCTCCTAGACTCTTAGAGAGCAGTCACTGTTGATTTCATTTCCATATCATCAGCCTGAGACATAGGATTTGGAACATAGCAGAGGCTTGATTATACCAGTTAAATGGTACCACACTCTCCTTCCACTAGATCATACCTCTGCTGGAAAAGTCAAGAGAAGAAACCACTTGTATGCCATGAAAGGACCAGGGCCTCCACAGGGCCTGACTGAAGCCCTGGTCTATCACTGCCATGCACTAGCCACTCTTGAACGCTTGCTAATACATTCAGCTCCTTGCCAGCCTAGGTTGTCCAGGAGGGCCATGTCCACACTGTGCCTTTGGCTTCAGCTCTCCCAAGACTAGAGGCTGACTGGCTTTTCTCCTGTAGAACTTTGAGATAGAAACACCAGGCAGGATGCTCAGCATGGTAAAGAAGAGAATCGCTCTCAGTTCACTTAACTTCAGTGTTGATTAGCTTTTACAGATATCCAGATGCACACAGTCCCTGGAATCATTGACATAGCAGCCCCTATAAACGGCCCATGTTGTTAATTACAAAATAGAAGAAGCTCATTTCCATGTTTTGCTGTGCACCATTTATGTAATATTTCATTCTTAAACGTACATGTTTCCCAGAGCTTTGATTTACACTCATCTAGACACAATCTCCCCTTAGGTTTCAGCACCCGGGTTATAATGCTACAGTAAGAGGAACAATGAGTTAGTAACTTCTAACCTCTGCCTCTATGCTCAAATCATGTGGAAAACTTGAAAATCCAAATTCATGGAATCCCACTTCCTCGGTTACTAAAGATGGCCAGAAAGGAGCATCTCCCTGGTGTCTTCTAATAGTTATCCATGCCTGAAACCTCTCCCCATGGCATTCCCTTATTCATGAAACCCTCACAGGTTAGCCATTCATTTGATCACATTGGTGGGAAATTTCACATGATAAATATAACCCAAATAAACAAACATAATTAGCTCTCATATTTATAACAAATATTACCTTCTGGCAACAATATCAACATTTTAAACTCAGGGCTTCACTCTTGCAAAGCAGATACTCTACTACTTAGCCCATGCCTCTAGAACTTTTTGTTCTGGTTGTTTTTGAGGTAAGGCCTGGCTTTTTCTCCAGGTTAGCCTACACCATGATCCTCTTATTTATAGGTCCTACTGTAGAAGGGAAGACAAGCATGACCCACCATGTTCAGCTTTTTCTGTTGAGTGTAATATCCTGACCTTTTTGCGTGGACTGGCCTCCTGATCTCAGCCTCCCACATAGCTGGAATGGCAAGCATTAACCAAACATGTCTAATTATCATTTGAAATCGGATTTTGTAAATGTTTCGCCTGGTGTGGTTTTAAACTTTGATCCACATGAACTCTGTTTCCCAAGTAGCTAGGATTAGGCATGAATGAGTCAAAGGTATCTGGCACAAATGTTATCTAGAATGTAAAGTACTAGACTATCGTCTAGCAATGTGCTCATGTGTAGTTGACTGTATAACTCATCATTTTGTCTCTTTACTAAGTGGCTCCACATATCTGGCCTCTTAGCATATGTTCCAGAGAACTGATATTAAAGGAAATAGCTCCAGATTTTGTCTGTGTGCTCATATGAAAAACTTTTTACAATAAGTTGTTTCTTTGTACATAACTGGCGTGCAACTTCACTAAAATACAGGGTTTGAGTTATTTTTTCAAGTGTTATGGTGGATTTCCAGATCACTCCTTAGTGATAAATTCTCTGTCCTTTTAGATGATTTAAAATGTCTGATGGAATGAATAATTAGCATATTGTCAAACATCAGTATGAAGGAACAACTGGGTTGATTATTTAAATGTAGATGTTATAGCACCACCTCCAGATATTCTGACTTCTCAGTTTTTGGGATTGGACCCAGAATCTGCTTTTTCTTTTTTTCTTTTCTCTTTGGGAGTACAAGGGTTTAAACTCAAGGCCTTGCACTTGCAAGGCTGGTATTCTAACTAAGAATTTGCATTTTAAACAAGGGCTTCAGGCATTGTGCAAGAGGCCCAGATGACTGGTATTTCTCAAATTATTTCTAGTGAATAAATGATCAATTTTATTTTTGCATCACAGTCTTCTGCTTGCCTCTTAGCTCATCCATGCAGTTCACAACCTAAATTTGACCATACCCAAACTGGTCTATGTCTTATGTCATGAGAAATACCTATTTAAAATGTCTTGGAGGTGGTGGGAATGATTATTTGCCATTAGTTTCTAAACATTGGCATGTGTACATAGAACACACTTTAAGTTGGCATGTTTTGTTTTGTTTCTGTTTTTGTTTTTTGACAGTCCTGGGGCTTGGACTCAGGGCCTGAGCACTGTCCCTGGCTTCTTTTTGCTCAAGGCTAGCACTCTGCCATTTGAGCCACAGCGCCACTTCTGGCCATTTTCTGTATATGTGGTGCTGAGCAATCGAACCTAGGTCTTCATGTGTGTGAGGCAAGCACTCTTGCCACTAGGCCATATTCCCAGCCCTAGAGCACACTTTGAGTTAGTATCATGGCAAGAAATTATTCCTTCAGACTTGTAAAAAATTATGCTAAGTGAAGTGAGCCAGACCCAAAGAAACATGGACTCTATGGTTTCCCTCATAGAGAATAATTAATACATGTTTAGGCTAGTCATAGCAGAAGATCACAATAGCCAATAGCTATGTCCTTATGAACACATAAGATGATGCCAAGTGAAATGAATTCCACGTTGTGGAAACAAGTGTTAGATCATTGTTGTAATTATTTTCAACATGCTATGCAAAACTGTACCTTTTTTTAAAATTGTTTCTCTCGTATTCCCTTCCTGTGGTTGTAACCCTGCTATTACTGTATCTCATCTGAGCACCCTGAATAATGTATATTTGTGTATTAGAACTAGAGAAGGGAAAGGGAATATCAGAATCAAGAGACAAAGGATAAAATCACAAACGATTCCAAAAGCAATACTTACAAAACCATTTGGTGTAAACCAACTTTACAACTCATAGGGGAGAAGGAAAAGGGGAGGGGCGGTGGAGGAAAATGAGGGAAGAGGTAACAAGTTGAACAAGAAATGTACTCATTGCCTTCCATATGAAACTGTAATCCCTCTGTACTTCTCTTTGACAATAAAGGAAAATGTGTGTGCATGTGTGTGTGTGTGTGTGTGTGTGTGAGACAAAAAAAAATTCCTTCAGGTATGGGTTACTGAGAGGTTCCCTAACCCTGGTAGTCCTAGGCGTTCCAATAGTAGTGGCAATTGGCATAAATTAACACCTAATTGGTTACTAGGTAGGTTGATGAGGGAACGTTGTGGATCATGTGATCTATCTAGCTCTGGGACAAGATAATGGGAGTGATTAATTTCTTACACTAATTCATTATGTTATATTGTGCAGTGATGAGGAAAGTATTATGGTTTGGACATAATTGTCCTAGGCATTTACAGACTGCTATCTGTATTCTGGACTGAGTGGCTTAAACAGGAGGCACTTATTTCTCACAGTTTTGGAGTCTGAGGAATCCAAGGTCAAGGTATTGGTATCTCTCTAAGTCTGTGCTCTGCTTCCTGGTTCAACAATTGTCTGCTTATTATGTTTGGCACATGTCAGAGAGCAGAGAGAGGTCCTCTGACTCCACCACCATTCTAATGACTGAATCTAATCACCTTCCCGAGGTGCCACCTCCAAATGCCATCACACTAGGAATTAAGATTTCAACTGTTTAATATTGGGGGGTGGGAGCCACAAGCATTCAGTCCATAACCACAAAAGTATGGAACTCTCTGTGAAATCTTCTGTGTTCTTAATCCAGGAAGACCCAGATAGGAGCCAAACCACAGCTAGATCCTCAGTTGACAGATCAGCCAAACCCTAAGTTTAGGAATTGGGTGGAGTAGGTATTTTTTTCTTGAAATGAGACAGAGGCTTCTCAGGCATAAGGCTTCAGCTGGAAATCTGAGCTTGGTGAGGGGAAGTGATATCTAAGAACTACTAACTCTATCAGTCAACTATGTTCTTGCTTCTCCCTTCACACTAGGTGGCTGTAAGAATGTTGGGGTTAACTTCAGGAATAGAATCTTAAGGATTATCATTATAGCAGCCATTTACTATTAAGATACCATAGCATAATTATGTAGTTCATTAGAGGCATGTCAGGGTAATATTGGTTACTGCACCTAAGTATCTCTATGCTATATTTTAGACATGTAATACAATGATAAGACCATGACCCAAGGGAAACTATTGTCTCCAAACACCTCAGGGTTATGTAGGTGATACTTCCTGGAGCCACTAAGGCCTTCTTCTATTGTGCTATTTCCCAGGCTTTTCTGGGCTCTGCCCCTAGTCCAGCTTCCTTCCAGAGAGGATGGGAACTGATTCAGAAGAAAACAGAAGAGTACCTAACTTCTGGGATTTGGTCCTGTATTTATTGCTGGTTAGCAGCAAAATTAGGCTGAATATTGCAGTGAATAATTACTTCAAGTAAATTATTACTACATGCAATAACTTCCTGTTTACTCACCCCCACCCCCACCCCCATTTTCACTGTTGCTACTCCATTAGTGTTTCATCTCTTCTTCCTGACACATTGACACATTGTTAAGGCTAGCCAACTAGTCTCCTACTGTTGCTCCTGATTTCTCCATCTGCTGTCCACATGCCCCTAAAAAGGTGACATGGATCAAGTCACTTTCCACTCAATGCCCTTTCCATAATGTCATCCACAGGCTGGGGTCCAAATAGCAGGACAGGATTCCTCAAGGTTGGCTTTTTGTTCTCCCTTTTCATCATACTATACTCCAACCACACGGAGCTATCTATGTATATTCCCTCAAAGGTTGAGAAAAGACTTGATTGTCTCTTGTTCATCCTCTCCCAGACAACATCTTAGATTCTGCCTGAAGTCTCCAGGCAGAGCTTCAATGTCTATATTTCTTATTTCTTTTAGGACACAAAGCTCTGGCAAGTGGTGACTAGATAGAAACAACCTTTGTATCCTCAGCATTCAATCCAGTAGGTCGTCTGCACTTGAACACCCTCAGAGCATCATGGGAGAATTATGAGTCAGACTAGAAGTAAAGAGGAAGGAAAGATGGGAGGCTTGGAATTCTAAATATTACTAACTCTCTGCTCTAACCTATTCACTTGAGGTTTTCAAAATGTGTTAAGTGAAACATCGGTGAAAGAATAAAGCCAAAAAATTAATCCCTTAAGTAACCTGTGATCTGATCCATCACTCCCTTCCCATGTTCGTTAAGTGAAAAGCTCAGTTGTGTCCTGTTTGATTAACAAGCCTCAGCATTTACATCGGAACTACTTTCTCCCCCACTTAATCCACTGCTCATAAAGAAGACTCCTGGGGTAAAAAAATTGGTATGAGGAAAAATAGCATGCCACTTTTCCAAGATGACAAGGTTTAGATTATTCATCTATTACTGTGCCTGTTCCAAACCTGCTGGGCAAATTACAAAATGGTAAGGACAGCTTGACAGGTGTGGACAGGCTGGTGAGGCCCTGGCTCCTCTTAAGCTCAGGGCCTGTGAACTTGAACTTGGCACTCTAAAGTTGCTACACACACACACACACACACACACACACACACACACACACACACACACACACACACTGACCTCCAGGGATTCACTCTGGGAAGCAAAATATGAATAAACACATTTATTGCTACCTGTCTTATGTTGAGATGTGACTAAGGTTGGGAGTTGGCAATGAAATGTTAAAATACAAATCGTAACTTCAAAGCTTTTGAGCTTCTTTTTGTAGTTCCAGGCCAAGGCTTTTGTTCAGTTATTCAGTAAAGATTTAAAGAGCTCTCATTGAGCTTGAGAGATGCAGCAGTTACCAAAATGCTGCCCTTATGAAGCTTATGTTACAGAGCAGGAGACAGAAATAAATGAACTCATGAGCCCGTTGCATGTCAGAACCTGAGAAGTACAAGAAAGAACAATAACCTGGTTGGAGGAATGAGAGAGAGAGAGAGAGAGAGAGAGAGAGAGAGAGAGAGAGAGAGAGAGAGAGAGAGAGTGTAGGGCATCAAAAGGAATTTCTGAGATGAAATTTGAGCAGACTACATTAGTTTTCTGTGACTGCTGGAATGAATTTCTATAAACTGGGTACCTTAAAACAACAAAAAATTGGACTAGGAATGTTATTCGGTGCTAAAGCACTTGCCTAACATGCACAAAGCCCAAGCTGTATTCCCAAATTCTCAAAATCTATCTCTCTTTTCTCTCTTTTTCTCTCTGTCGCTCTCTGAGAGAGAGAATTAGAGAAAGTTCTGAAAGCCAAAAGCTGAGCAAGTCTCCTCTGAACTTGTGATGATAGTCACCTAAAGGATTGAACATAGTGATGCTGCTCTTCAAAGGACTATGTCTTCAAATTAGCAACACTCCTTATCAATTTCCAAGTTGAACTGGTGTTTAGCATTTATTCTGTTTGCATAGTGCTTATATTTCCCTAAAGGGGAAGTTTCCATAAGTCACTAATACAGTGAACCATCATTTGAAGATTTTAAGCTGTGTATTTGGAACTCAGAGCACTCTTTACACCTCTTTACTATTTAGAATTGCTCTCAATTCACTTTTGAACTAAGCAGACTAATGATGATAGTAATGATAACTGACATCCAGTGGTCCTGGTTTTATTCTGAGCACTTTAAATTCACTGGTGCTAATTTTATTGAAAGTAACTGGGATACTTACAGGAGGGCCATCTAATAGATGAGATAGCATTTAAATACAATCATTCAGGCTACAGAGCAGCATGTGTATTCCTAAGAGAACAAAACATGTGAGAACAAAAGCAAAACAAAAACCAGCCCTTGATGCTATGGCAAAAATGTGAGCCAGAGCCCATGCTGGTTTGCTATGGCAGCCAAACCAAAGTATCCCAAGCCAGGTCTTAAAGTTTTGGGGACTAAATGGCCAGTGGTTGACAGGGTTGTTTCCTTATTTTTTTTTTTTTTGGCCAGTCGTGGGGCTTGGACTCAGGGCCTGAGCACTGTCCCTGGCTTCTTTTTGCTCAAGGCTACTACTCTGCCACTTGAGCCACAGCGCCACTTCTGGCCATTTTCTGTATATGTTGTGCTGGGGAATTGAACCCAGGGCCTCATGTATAGGAGGCAAGCACTCTTGCCACTTGGCCATATCCCCAGCCCGGGTTGTTTCCTTCTGAGGACTGTACTACATCTCTCTCTCCTAGCTTATGAACAGTCATTGGAATTTCTTAGCTTGTAGACATATTCCCAGAATCTGCCTTTACTCTCAGCTGGTCTTCTCCCACATAAGCCTTCCCTCTGCATGTCTCTGTCCAAATTTCTCATTTTTTTCCCCTAAAGACACCATGTAGGTTGCATTAGAGCCCACCATAATGATTTCATTTTAACTGGGTTGCAATCAAGGACCTTATTTCTTTCAAAATATTTTTGTTATTATAAAGGTGATGTACAGAGGGGGTACAGTTACATAAGTAAATTTCTTTTTGGACAGTCACCTCTTTTCTTACTATCTCCTAGTTGAAAGGACCTTTTTCCAAATAGGTCATATGTTGAGGTACTGAGGGTTACGTTTTCAACATACCCTTTTGTGAGCCACACAGTTTATCTTGTGGAAGGTGAACCTCTCAAAAACTTGATTCACAGCACTAAAATAAAGGTTGGGAAGTAATAGAAATCACTAGCACAGAGTTATGTGTATTATGTGTATCCCTGATACACTGTGGAAGTGATTAGCTTATCACACAAAATGGTAAGGAAAGTTGAAGCATCCTTTGGATGGATGAGGCTCATCTCACATGTAGTGAGCAAGAGAGCTATATGAAATGAGTTTTGTGTATTCCTACATGAGACTTTTTTATTCCTGGGATCCATTTTCTGCATTCTTCTGCTTCATAAGAAAATACAAAACCCATGTACTACTCAATTCTTTCCTTTCTACCTATGTCTTTGGAACAGTTGATAAGAGAAAGTGAACAATCTAGAAAAGGAGATATTTAACTTGTCCAAGATCATATAGCCATAGTCTCCAAGACCAAGACAAAATTAAGAGGCACTCAGCAAAGCATGAGAAGATTCTCAGCACCCCAGTACCCAGAACAATCTTTTCCTCTTACCATCCAGCAACCAGCCACCAGAAAGGGTATAGTTTCATTCCTGCAGCCATATGGAACTAAGTTCTACCACCACCTGAATGAGCTGCTCGGGTTCAGATTCTTCCTCAGACCATCCAGATAAGACACCAGCCAACCAAGTCCCTTGACACCCACCTAGAGAAACACCTGAGCCAAACAGGCCTCTAACTACAGAACTGCTAGCTCATACATGCATGCTGCTAATTTTACAGAAATTGGTATCATATACTTAAAAAAATGCCACCTCACTTCCAGGGACCTATACTGTGATGCAAACAAAGAAAAAGAGAAAGGTGAAGCAAAGATCTGCCTTGTTCTTTGGGGGCAGTGGGTCTCTACACAGAACAGACCATTTCAAATGTGCATTGACCCTTTCTCAAAAAACCCAGTTGGGGGCACGAATACAAAAGGCTGCATTATTTTCCATTTGTAAACATATACTTTAAAATAATACTTTCTTCTGCCTTCTTTTTCTTCCTTTATGTATCTTGCTGCAAGCTTTCAAGCTAATTACTATTTGTTTTCCATAAATACTATTTGTTTTACAAAATCGTTTTCCATATGTGAGATATTTTAGTTCCAGAAATTAGCTGAGACAGTAAAAGAAATAAGCAATTCTCTCCACTCTTCCCTCTCCTCATATGAAGGTTCCATATCCATAGTGGAAATTTTTTACCTGCTTGAATAGTTAGACTATTTACCTCAGAAGCACTGGTTGGGCTCCACAAACCTCTCCAGTGCACTGGTTTTCTCTTGAGAAGTGACCACATATCCCCAAGCTGCTTTGAGTTAGGCCCAATCTGCGTTCCTCCCTGTAGTTGAAATAATTCAAATCCAGACATTACCAATGTGAAAAAATGAGTTTCCCTATTTGCTTTATAAGGAAGTCAATGCTTTGAACACAGTGTTCAGTCCCCTTCAGGGAAAAACATCTCTTGATAAGTGGAAATATTTTTACAACAAAGAACCTGCTGCTCTAGATTTGTTTAAAAAAAAAACTGGTTTGACGATCTGCTTTCATTCCTTTGTGAAATGTTGGGGGATGGAAAAGGTTGAATATTGTAGAGAATTAAAATCAAGATAGTGAGAAGTGCATATGTGTGTGTGTGTGTGTGTGTACGCATGAACACGCACACATATGTGTGCTTCATTTGTTTAGAAGATAAATGAAACATTTGAAACATGCCTAATAAATAACTAAACTATATTCTAATAAATAACAACTATATTTATAATATTCACAGCAATATCAATCGCACAATTTTACTCAATAACTTTGTGGAATTAAGCCTATCATGTCATTTTGTTTTATGATTTTGATTAGCATATTTTTATCATGTGTATTGTTTTTGTTGAACAATTTGCTAATCTCATTGCTGGGTTAGTACAAGACTTTAATTATACCTCCCTTTGGGTGCTTCCATTATCTACAAATTCAAAGCACTGTAGTTCCTTCAACCAACGTTTTTTTGAGGAGTTGCTATATACTGCTATGGCCCAGCTGTCTGGAAGAAAACAAAGGTGAGAAATGTGCAGTTTTTGTCCTGATGATGCTTCTAGTTTAGAACCAAGGTTCTCAAGTGTGTCTCAGCAATGGAGACCCAGAATACCTCCTGCTATTTGCAAATATTGTGAAGTATTAAAGCAGTCAATTCACTTTTTTTTAATAAAGCAGATGTGATTTTTTTACATTAGAATCTACTATAGAGAAAGCTTTAGTGGGTTTGGAGGATTTATAACAAAGGGGAAAACCAAAAGGGATTTCAGGAATGCCTAAGTGCAGCAACTGACTATTCTATACCTAATGCTTTTCCAAGGTTGGAAAAGGACCATTGTTATTTTGGTTTATTGTGGTTTGGAGGTTCCTCCTCTGTTAGAAGTGAATGTGTAAACCAATCAAATATGGCATATTAGAAGTCCTTTTATTTTTATCTTTGTCAATTGTGGCGCTTGAACTCAGGGCCTGGGTGCTTGTCCCTGAGCCTCTTGGTGCTCAAGGCTAGCATTCTACCACTTGAGCCTATCATAGCACCACTCCAGTTTTTGAGTGGTTAATTAGAGGTAAGAGTCTCATGGGGACTTTATTGCCAGGCTAGTTTTGGGTTGTGATGCTCAGCTCTCAGCCTCCTGAGTAGCTAGGATTACAGGCCACTGGTTCTCAGCTAGAACTCCTTTCAAAGTTGACCTTTCAGGTGCAAGGTTATTTGCTATACAGCTTTTTAAAAAATTTCCTTGTAAAGTTTTCAGCTGTCTTCTATTATATGAGGGTAGAAACTATTCCTTCCCCACCCCCTACACATACCTTCAGAAACCCATGTTCTGCCTCTGTGCACACTGTCCTTGTTCACTGGCTTGTATCTTCTGCCGCAGCTCACCTCAGCATACCCAGCATGCTCTTCTTCCTTGCCTTGTGCACAGTTTTCCCTTGATAGCACCATCTTGCAAAGAGGCAGCTCACATCTAGGACTCTTCCCCTTTCAATAATCAGGGTGAAATCCTTCATCTTTAGGCACCCATTGCATATTGTTTGTTCTTAGCAAAGTCTCTGTGGCCATCGTGGCAGGAGGTTCCATTTATGAGCCACTATGTGCCCTTGGCAAATTTATTATCATACACATTTTCAGAGGAGGAAACCCATTCAGGGAGGTGCTACTGAAAGTGTCCTGGCTGGTAAATTGCAAAGTCACAAGGAACCAACTGTCTGTTTGCAAAGATAGTAGTGCTTCCATTCACTCCACATCCTCATTTTAACAGCATCATCTCCATAGAAGGGAGACGCAGAGACATGTCTCCTTTATGACTTTGTACCTTATATCTAGCAGCTGCTCAAAGTATACCAGTTAAAGTGAATCATGTTTAAGGGGAAAAGATGGAATCTTTCCTCACCTTTCACTGGCAATATTTAAAATGATTAATACTATTCAGTGTGAGTGAGTAGGGAGAAGAAAAATAATATCTTTGATTAGTGATTAATAATGTTAATTTAAGTAGTACTTTAGAACTATATTAGAATAAAATTATGTGCATGCCTTGACATGCAATTCTGCTTTCAGAAAACCTCTTCCTGAGGTGTAATCACGGTACCATTTCAGGTAATGAGAACATATGAGATATAAGGTCTACTGATAGGAGAGCATTGCATCATGGGATGTTATATAGTGGAAAATTATATGGACACGAACATTAATAAGGTCAGTTGAGATCTATATGCATAAAGATGAAAGAATATTTTTAACATATTGCTGAATAGTTAAAAGGAAATTTCTGTCAAGTAAATAGAAGACGATTGCCCTATTGTTTTCCTTAGAAAAAGAAAAAGCAAGAAATTGGCTTTCTTTTGCAAATTTCTTCCTCTATATACACACAGACTTCTCACATTGTCCAGGAGAATGTTTTTTCCTCTTCACTCAGGATAGTGACTATGTTCCAAATCTGATGCTTATGCTAAGCATCCTGCCTTCTGGTCACCTCCCTATAAGCCATGCCAGAGCAGCCAGAACTAGAACCGATCCAACTACCATCAGCCCTTTGCCTCAGTCTTCAAAGGGCTTTCCCAGGCTGTACATGCTCTGTTGCAAGTATTCAACTCTTCTATAAGCACTAGAGCAGCCACAGATAATATACATGCTAGTGACTGTGGTTCTTTTAATGAAACTTTATTTGTATAAACAAGCAGTGGGTTAGACCTGTATGTGGCTGTAGTCTGCCAATATCTGGCCTAGAAGACCTGGTCTTCTTTGTCTGTCTGACAAAATAGTAAAAAACAAAAACAAACGAACTCTGGAGGACTGGGAGAGATGCTTCAACAAAAACCAGGATGCACAAATGGGTCAAAGGGGCCCACACTGAAGGTTTTCTTGGGCTGAGCATAGAAGCAGCTATCAGCACCCAGTGCAGTGGACTAGCTAGACTTTCCTGGGAGCTGAACAATATTGAAGGGCAAAGGGAGAAGTGGTATAGGAAACAGAAGGCAGGGTTCAGTGGGTGCGGGGCTGACAGATGCTGCCCAGATGTTGGAACCTCAACCTGTCTGGAAGCCAGATCATATCACTGGATTTAACCACAGCTAACGCATAGCAATTGCAAATGCTCCCCATTGTGAGTCAAGGAAGTGATCAAACAGTGCATAAACACACAGCCAGTCAGATCATGGATCAGACACTGGCTTGGTCAATGACAACTCTGTGACCTTAAGAGAAATCACTTGACTTTTTAGGCTTTTCTCCTCTGCAGTGGCAAAAGTCATAGCAACTGCCAACACAGAGTTTCCTATGTGTCATTTTAGACATATTATCTGCCATCATCAAAGCTCCCTGTCAGATAAATATGTTAACAGTACGAGGAGATAACATCTCCCTGACAGAATCCTCATGAAGATTAGAAACAATTTGCTAATTTCTCACTGTAGTGCTTGACATTTTGCTCAAGTTCAAGAAATGATACTATTATGTTATTACTCTCTTTATTAATCAGCACTCAGGAACAATGTGAACCAGGCCCTACTTAGAACAGGCAGTCATCTGCTAGGGGTCTCTGTGGCTCTTTATGATACTTCTCTAGTACAGTGTGCACATCTCCCCAGTAGTGGAGGGGAAGACAGTGTGCATGGATCCCACGTCTGTCACAGCTTCAGGGAACCAAGCCTGCTGCCCAGGATAGGAATGAACACTCTCAACATAGGAAAAGGGTTGAAATGAAGCCCCTTTGCTAACTGAGTAAAACCTTAAAAGGAGAAACTTGAAAATGTACTGACAAATGGGAAGAATGGCAAAAAGTCATTAGCAATATGATCTTCAAAACTACAACCATTTTTTTGTAGGGGAAGATAAAATCATGTCCCATCATAAGTTGATTCTTTTCCCTCAAGTCCAGGACATAAACTCAGTACCTGATGCTTTTGCTCATTTGCTGGCACTCTTCCACCTGAGCTGCACCTCTACCCCCGCCTCCAAGTTGATTTTTAAAAGTATAATGTTTTACCAAACTCTGGTGTCTCACATCTGTAATCTAGGAGACTGAGATCTGAGGATTGTGGTTCAAAGCCACCTTGGACAGAAAAGTCCATAAGACTCTTATTTCCAATTAACCAGCAAAAAGTCAGAGTGTAGCTATGGCTCAAGTGGTAGAGTGCCAATCTTGAGTGGAGGAAAAAAACCTAAGCAAGATTGTGATGCCCTGAGTTCAAGCCCAAGATGAGCAAGATAAACACACACACACACACACACACACACACACACACACACACACAATATGAATCTTCAACTTACAGTTCTAATGGCTTCTATTTCCTCCATAAATCCTATGGCATTATAGGTCTTTGTCTTCTTTTCAATGTTTGAACAACTAACATCTCTCTTTTTTTAATGTCTTTCTTTTTGTGTCTCACATTCACACTCTCCAAAGGGAGAAATTGGATACAATTTTCTCACTCACAACCTGCTTGCACACTGAGGTCACAGAGTTCCTCCAGATAAACCAGCTGCCCCAAGAACAGCATTGTCATATGACAGAGATCATGGTAATCCAAGAAGAACTAGACATCTTGGATTGTATCCTCAGCAAGAATTCTGAGTGGGACCAAATGGTAATGTTGCTTTATAAAGGTCCTGAGACCTTTATACCCCACTAAAGAAGAGCAGTAAGCTGCCAGCTGGTTGGCTCCAGTCCAAATGCATCCCCAAAGCCACTATAACAAATCTGGAGGCTTAAAACAACAGGAATTTATTATTTAACAGTTCTGGAAACCAGAAGTCTAAAATCAAGGTGATGGCAAGGTCACCATCTTTCCAAAAGCTCCAGAAGGAGCATCCTTCCTTGCTTCTTCCATCGTCTGGTGGCTCCGGGTGTTCTATGGACTGGGGCGACAGTACTCTAATCTCTGCTCCAATTTTTAGTATGTTCTCCTCTGTAGTCCTTTCTTCTATTCCTTATAATGCCACTTGTCACAGGATTTATGACCCATTTAGCCTCCCCTCCAGAACTTTACCTTATTTGTATCTGCATAGGTCATTGCAAGTAAAGTCACATTCACGGGCTCACAGGATTAGGATGTGCATATGTATGTTTTTATTTGTTGGTTTTGAGATAGGATCTCTCTGTTTAGCTCAGCCTGGCCTCAAACTTACAATCCTATTAAGTGCAGTGATTATGAGTAACTTCCCCATAGCCACTACAAGACAGTTAATACTAAACTAACCATACATGTCCTGGAACATCCCAGGAGCTCCACTAATACTTGTTACATGGGTTAACAACTCAGTACTGATAGTTGGGGGGAAAAAGACTATGAGAAGAGATATAGCCACAATCAAAGATATAAACCATATCAGAGTTTGAACTGCGCTTAGACTTTTGTCCATGGCAGGCTAGTATCTATGAACACAGGAAAATTGAAATTCAAGCACACTTGTGAAAATCAGCAAATTAGCTTGGATTCAAGAATGGGCCTGAGACTCCAAACTCCCAGGGCAGAGCTAAGGGTACTTCATCCTGCCACCTTAGAAGCTTTCTGTCACCAGGTGAGGAAATAAAGTCTCAGAAAAATCAAATGAAGATTCAAGAAAGAAAAGGAGAAGGTGAGGATAGTTTATGATATATTTTATCAGAGCTAAAAACAGCGAGTGACAGGATCATTTTTAAAAAATAGTTCCACTTTTTCCTATAAATTTCCCAAATATATACTGCTAATTGGTGAGAATGGAGAAATATCTGGAGCACTGCTTGATATTCTGAGTTGCACAGCCAGTCTATGAAATGAGATTAAAAGTCATGTCAGAACTGTAAGAGTTCTCCATGATTTCTTGGGGCTGCTGCAAAGCCAGGGGAGAAGTGTGAGGGGGGAAAAAAAATCAATCCTATCTTACAGGTAAAGCCTGGCCTATATTCTTACAACAACTCTCTTGGTTTTGCTCTAAATGCCAAACTGAAACAAAAGAAAAGGAAAGAAAGAAGGAAGTTCAATTCCATTAGCATCATCTTCCAGTACTGGTCCTTGGTTGCCACGACAACACCCAAGTGTTGCCCAATTTACTCCTCCTCTTGATTTCTATGCTCACTATTGATGGTGGTGAGAATTGTCTTGCTTGGGCCTCCCATTAGTGAAACCACACCAAAATAGGCCCTTGAATGGTGCTTATTTTAAAATATTAATATTTTAGAGATTTCAATTAAACTTATAATTCTTTCAAAGCCTTTGCAACTATGATTCTTTGGAGACTTTGCAGGTTTTGATGCTAGAGCCCACATTCCTCCAAGTCTATTTGATATTCCTGGACTTAGTATTTGAAGATATCTTCCATGGAGTTTCTGGATTCCTGAAGGATCCCTTCCTGCTTCTCCTTTTCATGGCATTTTCCCAAGGACACTTGAATTTGAATTCCTTCTTTTAATCAGCTGGTATCCATTCAATGGGGTGTGCCATTCATGTTGTAAGGACTATTCAAGCTTAAGCAAGCAGTATTCATACCTAACTTCCCTCAAATGAAGTCCAGTTTTATTTCTGAAAAGTGTTTGAGTTTAAAATATTCCATTGGTATTTATATGTAGTGTCCCCCTCTTCACTGCTGTGAGTTCCCATAGTGTTGTAATGCCTTCTCCCTAGATACTTCTGTCCTCTTAGTCCTGGACGGCTCCCACTTTCCTACTGGGCTCAAAGTCAGATACTGAGCATCTAAAAATAACCCACTCATCTCTGCATTGATGTGACAATTCTGTTGATCTAAGAGCAGATCCTCTGCCAAAAGAATTGTTTCAAGCATTAGAAAGATTTCAGTTGAGTAGCAAAATGACATTGAGCTTTCACATTTACCCCTCTCCTTTGCATGCCTCGCTTCTTAAAAGATCTGGTTATGGAAAAATAACAGGAGGAAGTAGGTACAAAAATGATTCCTGGAATTATAAAGAATGGTTTGCCTTAATTTGTGTGAAACTCTCAGTGCCAGCCACAGTGTCTAACAGAGAGCAGGTGCTCAAAATAGGTTGGAGAAAGGAGAAGTCAGTTATATAGTCCATAGGCCTCAGTCTCTGCACTTCGTTTTGTGATCTTTACAGGGCCCTGATTATGTGTAACTCTTCTCTTAGGTGCATTTGGGTTTCATTTGGTACTCAGTTATCCATTCTGACTGTCAGTCTGGTTTTCCTGCAATGTTCTTTACATGTGTGACCTCAGCTCTCTGACACTTCAGAATCTCATCCCTCACTCAAATTTTATTCAAGAGACAAATATTACTCTTGTCATTAGTTCAGCACAACACTTTTGGTATTGAACTTGACAGCTCCATGTGGTATAGAACAAACACTGTGATCACTCAGGAAAGAAAATTCTCCACTAGTTGTTTTTTTTTTCTGTAGGCTGGAGTGACTCACATAGTCTCAAATTTATCAAAACCCTACAGAGTTCTTTGTGGCAGGTAA